>NW_027071848.1:16816007-17321007 GCF_038088225.1 Cyrtonyx montezumae
TGGCAACTGCTTTTTTTCTGTGCTTAATGGATTAGCAAAGACAGCTTTTCTTATTTATATGTTTCTTAAGTGCTAAGAAAGCTTTGTATATTAGAAATTTCTTTTTTTTTTTTCTCTAGGTACACCAACTGCAGCCTTATCAAATATATGGAAAAGCATAAAGTTAAACCAGACAGTAAGGCTTTTCACTTGGTAAGTTCCTGCATGGATAAAATACAAATCCTTATGTAATTTAGAATTGTTTAAATTGGGCTTGTATCAGTTACTCCATGACTATGCTTGTTTTATAAATACTGTAACTTTAATAAAGTTAGTAATAAGTGATATTTGAGAGTTGCTAAAACACGTTATCTTTTCACATTAGTATAATTCTCTCAGCCATTCATTGGATTAGTTCATTTATCAAGTGTATTAGAATTTAAAAACATCCTTAACCGTATTATTTTCTACATACTCACTTTAAACTTATCACTCATGCCTGTTTGCAAACAAAACAAAATGAATTAAGATAACAGCTACAAAAAAAGGAAAAGAAAACATTTTACTCGAGACTTGAATGTTTAGTTTCGAGACTTACATCATGTGTATGTTCCTGGTGTGCTAATCTTTAATAGCTTTTTTACAGAAACTTGTTGTATTCTTACAACAGTTTTCTGCAGAATGCAAAACTTCTTTTTGTTAAGGCTCCCAATAAAATGGCACACTTGCAATTGTAAAACACTCCAGCTAATTCCAGGACTGGTGAATGCATAGATAAGTGTGGTTGCCAAGAATGAAATGCTTTCATTTCTCAGCTTGAACTAAGTAGAATTTTTCCTGTCCTGTCATTGATGCACAAGGTTCCTTGTTGCATGTGGAAGCGATGTTACATGAGACAACTTTGACTCCTTTCTGTTTTTTTCAGCTTATTTTTCTTCCCCCACACTTTTATTGTTTCTGTTTTTCTACTTAAATGCCCTAGAACATGGAGACCCACCTGCTGCTTCAGGTTGATGTAGTGATGCTGCTCTTTCATTTGTCCAATAGCATGTCATCACAAAGTCATACAAAGTGTACTGTATTTTTCTTATGTTGCTCAGTCAGGTGATTTTTTGGTTCAACAGTTCTTTAGAGACAATATTTGTAATACTAAGTGAAAAATTCACATCTGTACAGTTGCCTGAACAAGAGGGCAGAATAGTTTTGATGTCTCCCACATGATAATGGTTACACAGTCATTAAGCTTGTCTTGTGGTTTTTGTTTCCTGTTACTGATGATGGCAAAGTTTGTTCACATCTTGTCTGCATATGATGGAAGACTTTGTAAGCTAAGAAATTGTAAGGAACTAAGAAATTCTAAGAAACTGTATCAGGAAACTGATACAGTGCCAGAATTTTGTAGTTTTTTATGCTTGTGGTATTTTTTAAGTGTGTTGGCAGTTTTCTTTTTTTCCCTTCTTTTGGCTCCTACAATTGCTTTTGAGTTGTTTGAGAGAACAATTCTACGAAAACTATTCGGAGACTCTGGGAGTTGAAAATACCTATTGTGACTCCTTGTCAGTGATATGAAAAATAAATCTTGATGGTAATGCTGGGAGGCCTATGCCAAGAGGCCTCCATGGATTAGCAAAGAGCTCCTGGACTTACTTGAGCACAAAGAGAAACTCTGCAGGGGGTGGAAGCAGGAATGAGTTACCTGGGAGGACTACAGAGAAGTTGTCTGAGCAGCCAGGAGTCAGGATAGAAAAGCTAAAAGACAGAATTAAATCTATCCAGAGACATCAAGGGGAACAAGAGGAAGTTCTACAAGTGTATTAGTGATAAAAGGAAAGCCAGTGATATTTAGCATCTTTGTAGGTGACATGGATAGTGGGATTGCAGACAGTACCAAGCTGAGTGGTGCAGTTTACATGCTACAGGGAAGGGATGCTATCCAGAGGGACCTATACAGGCTTGAGAGGTAAGACCATGACAACCTTATGAAGTGAAACAAAGCTAAGTTCAAGGTCCTGCTCCTGGGTCAAGGCAATCCCAAGCACAGGTACAGGTTGGATGAAGAATGGTTTGAGAGCAGCCCTGAGGGAAAGGATTTGGGGGTGTCACTTGATGAAAGATTCAGCGTGAGCCAGCAGTGTGCACATGCAGCCCAGAAGGCCAGCCATGTCCTGGCTTCCATCAAGAGAAATGTGACCAGCAGATCAAGGGAGGTGATTCTGTCCCTCTGTCTGCCCTTGTGAGACCCCACCTGGAGTACTACATACAGTTATGGAACCCCAAGCACAAGGAGGACATGGAGTTGTTGGAGCAGGCCCAGAGGAGGGCCATGAAGATGATCAAAGGGCTGGAGCACCTCTCCTATGGGGACAGACTGAGAGAGCTGGAGATGGTCAGCTTAGAGAAGAGCAGATTCTGGGAGGACCTTATAGTGTCTTTCCAGTACCTGAAGGGGGCCTAGAGAAAGTGTGAGTGGGTCTTTTTATAAGGGCAGGTAGTGACAGGATGAAGGGAAGTGGCTTTAAGCTGGAAGAGGGTAGATTTAGGCTAGGTATCAAGAAGAAATAATTTACTGTGAGGGTGCTGAGACACTGGAACAGGTTGCCCAGAGGTTGTGGATGCCCCCTCCCTGGAGGCAGTCAAGACCAGGCTGCATGGGGCTGTGAGCAACCTGCTCTAGAGGGAGGTGTCCCTGCCTAGAACAGGAGGGAGGGAAGTAGGTGATCTTAAAGGTCCCTTCCAGCCCAAAGCATTCTGTGGTTTTTTGACTTCTTACGGTCTTAACCATGCCATTAAAACTGAAGGCTGAGGAGAGAAAATGTACTCTCTAACTTCAGCTGTCTGCAGTCTGTGTTGTGGTTGTATATGCCCACTTAATAACTAGTGAAAGGAGACGATCAACTCATACATAGATCGTGACGCTAGATCTTTATAAAAAGGTTAATTTAATCTCATGAAATGTATGAAAAGCAAGTGTGAAATGAATGCTATTTACATACGTAATTTCTGCACATCATGTTAGATGGATGCTTCATTTTCTAAAACAAAGTGCTGTAAGTTCCACTGCAGCATTTCTTTTAAAAATCATTGTCTGTAACAGTATGTCTAGTGGGTAGCATACCTGCCCATGGCAGGGGGGTTGAAACTGGATCATCTTTAAAGTCCCTTCCAACCAAAGCCATTCTGTAATTCTATGGTCATGGTATAGTTTTGACTTAGATGCTGTATTCCACGATAAGACAGGAAAGATTATTATTTTTCTTTCTCTGTTAATATCTGAAGTTCAGCTTACTCTGCTCATAGTAGCTGTGTGTCTAGCACAACTGTATTCCACAAAATGACTGCCGGATGGATGGGGAGAAGCATGCATCTGCACCTTCATTTTGAGAAAGAGACGCTTTTAAAATGCAGTACTGCTACTTCAGTACTGGAGTTAGACAAAACCTCTGTGGTCTGCAGTTCCTAAACCAGAGAAAGATCTTAACACACAGGAAAAGAGCATGGTATTTCTAATGTTTTGGGGTTTTTTTTAATTGAAAATTGCTGTTGAGATGTCACAGTAGCAGATGTGTGAGGTCCGGACAGCTTCTGAAAATGTTCAGGTGGTTGCAAAATGAGAGTAGAACAGCAAAACAAGTGCAAGGGTTATTTTTAAAACCACCTTTCAGTCTTTAATGTTATACTGAATTAGACTTCATGTCTGCTGCTGGTATTTTAAGTTGATAAGGATGAGCATTTCTCTAAGGCCACTCATCTAAGTACCTATGTTTGAAACTCCATATAATTTCCCCACTTTGCTTTGGTTAGCAGGTTTGTTTAATTAATTTTTTCATCTTTGTGTGTTACCTCGGGATTTTTGTTGTGCTCCCTGTCACAAATGGCTGTGCCATTTTACAAAGTTAGTCATAGGGCAAACACCATGTGGCTATGGAAATGTACTAATGTGACAGTACTGAATGATGAAGAATAATGAATATGGCATCGCTTTTCCTTATCAATTGCTGAGTACTATTTAAATGGATGTGATGTTACTTCCTGTTATGTGCATAATTGGTTTCTTAACTCACTTGTTGCATCCTGTGGGAAGTGAGCAGGCTGCTAAAACTGATGGTAAGTTCTGGATGCTCTTTATGTGAAGCTATTTTTTTAACAAGAAAGACTAATGTGGTTCCTGCCATTTATAGTTAAGATTTTGACTTCAGACATCTTTATCAGTTGATCTTTTGTAAATAATGCAGCGAAGATTCTGTAAACAGTTTTGATGATGCAGAGCTTTTTATGTTTAATTTTATGTAGCTTCAGAAATTGCTTACTATGGATCCGATAAAGAGAATTACCTCAGAACAGGCTATGCAGGATCCCTATTTCTTAGAAGATCCGCTTCCCACATCCGAGTAAGTGGTCAGTTTATTAACCTATCAGTCTGTCCAGAGATGCCTTAGATGCATGCTTTCTCTGCTATAAGTGTTTGTGATTATTGAGCTGAGTGCTTACGTCCAACGTCCAAAGAAAGCTCTAACCGCTAAAATGCTGTTTGAGGTTTTTAAAATTAAGTAGCATTCTTATTAATCTCTTGCTTTATGGAACTTTGATCCTGTTAGTTGCAGCACTAATCTTGTTATTCACTGACAGGTTGATTATGCATGCTACAGATCTTTGTAGACAACTGCTAAGTGCCCCCAGGTCCACTTCTCTGCTCCAGAATGCCAAATGACACTCACTAATGAGTTTACATTTTTCTGTGGTAGCCTCTGTTGTAAATTCAGTGGTGAAGAGACTCGGCTCTGTGTCTCTGTGTTGTCATCCTTAACAACTTAAACCTATTTTCTGTAGATGCTCTTTTTTTGTTTAAGCAGTGAGATTACAAGAGGAAGAAAGCTTAGAAATGATGAATAATTTCATTTTTAATGAACTTCTCCCCCCCCTCCCTTAAAAAACAAACAGAAGACAGACCAAGAATGTGCACACTTTTAGAAAAGTGATTAGTGCATATTGTGTAACATTCTCTACGATTATTTAGGGAATAATTTTTTATGTGGTATGTATGTTTAAAAGCGGTTAATTACAATGACATAATTTCACTAAAATCTACTAAATTATTTATAATCTGATCTGTCTCTGTTCTTTAATGTTGTCATGTGAATTATTTGTTTGTGCATAAACTGTGCTTAGGTTGATGTTTGACTTCTTTCTTGTATTAAGTTGAGGTTTTAAAGTGAATACACAATTAATAATGCTAACAGGTGCACAGAAACCTTATTACAAATGTTTTCTATTGCTTAAGGGCAGATCAGTCTTAATTTCACTAGCAGTAGCAAATTCATGTGGTCAATGAGATACGAGTTGACAGATGAAACTTCTGGTTATTTTTAAGCTTTGTTACAGGTGGTTTTATTAAAAGGCAGTGGACTTTACAGGACAGTTTTTGATTATATCTGAGACATTATGCTGTGGCTGGATGAAGGTAGCTCTGTGGGCCTCTGCAGATACCTTTCCAGCCATCAGTTTCATCACCAGTTACCGGAAACTCTGAAAACTGTTAGGAATTTACGTGAGTTTATCAGGGGCAGTGTAAAATTTTAAATGAATGTGAACAGGTTTACTAAGTCTAGTAATGATGATGAAAGGAAGAGGGAGAACTACCTCTAGTTGTTATAAAATACAAGGCTCTCAGTGAGGCGATTTGAAACTAAGTGTGGGTGGAGTATGGATCTTACAGGTCTAACTTTTCTGTTCTAATACAGTGATAAATAGACTTTTCTGGGGGGCAGTGTTTTTGCAGGTTGTCAAATCCCTTACCCAAAACGAGAATTTTTAACAGAAGAAGAACCAGATGATAAAGGAGACAAAGTAAGTACTGGAAGAACGGTATCATCGTGCTTCACTGGCTTTCACACTATTTCCTGTTTTCATGTTTTTTCACGTACTGCTTTTGAGTTGAAATTTTTCTTTGTGTTTAAACAATTGAGAAGAACCAGCAGCAGCAGCAGGGCAATAACCATACTAATGGAACTGGTCATCCAGGGAACCAAGACAACAGTCACACGCAGGGACCCCCACTGAAAAAAGTGAGAGTTGTTCCTCCTACCACTACCTCAGGTGGACTTATTATGACCTCAGACTATCAGGTATTTTTTTTCTTATGTTATGTGTTTGATTCTCATGTTCACGACAATATTTCTTCAAGCTAAATAAGTAATCCTTTAAATGTATTTTTTTGCATTCATCAGATCAACTGCATTTCTTTGATGGTTTGCCTGTCGATTAATATGCTATTGCTTCTTCAGTTTGCAGCCCATTTTAAGAGAATTAGGATCAGAAATTATTGTAGCAACTAATTATTGCCTTTGTATTAGGCAGTGCTGATTGTGGATCAGGAGCCTGTTGTGCATCTCTCTGTATGACCTAAAAATAACATTTCTTATTTTGACAAGCCTGCAATGCTAGGAGGTAATGGATATTATAATAAACTAGCTGAGTCTGAACAAGAGTTTGAGTTGGGCAAATGGACTAAAGAAGCAGAATTTTGAATGGCAGAGTTGACCTAACTGAAAACCAAGTGAGGTTCCAGGTTGAGTGAGCCCAGTGTGTTACAGACAGGAGGAGACAGGTGGGGTGACAGCAATCAGTAAGTGAAGAAGGGTCGAACATCAGGAAATTGGATGAGTTTGGGATGGAAAAGTAGTTGAGAGTCTTCCCAGGGAAAGTTATCCAAATGTATAAATTTAAACGAGGTTACTCTTGAAGACATAAAGACAGAATGTTTAGTTAAAGCTAGCTAGAAATTACAGAAGAGGAGCAAGGAAGACATTTTTTTAGGAGTTGAAAATTAGTGATCTGGAACTCACTTGGCTATCCTTATATTCCACAACAAAACTTAGGAAGAGTCAAAGAACACTGCTTTTGTTCACTAATAAAACTGTTGTCAACTCACTTTTCACAGTTTGATAGGCTGTTTCTCCATGAACACCAATGGGTGTTAAAATTTTATGTTTCAGAATTTGTTCATGAGAGTATCAAGTGTCCCAAAAGGCTGCCTGGGCACATTGCCATAGCTTATAAAAAGGGGTATGTTTCAGGTAGTGTGCAAAACTTGAAAACACACAGAAATGTGAAATAGGGCCATTTTCAGGAGCTTTATTGTGAGACCTTTTGTATAAATCCAGATGTGCCTTTGTAATTTATCGTAAATTTATCAGCTTTCAAGGTGTACTCCTTGATACGTAGATTTTTAGAGCTGTCTGAAACTGTAGTCAGTCTTAACTCCAGTGCAGCAGCGTTGAACGCTTCTGAATATAAAGATGGTCTGTGTTTTAGTTGGATTATGTGTCACAACACTGTCTTACTGGAGATTCTTTCAGTTTGTCAAGCTGCAGAGTTGATCATAGTGCTCTCAGCTGGCTCTTTCTACTATTTCTGTGCGGTTCTTTCTGAGGCAGCACGTGCAACCGTAACCCTCTTAATCTCCACATCATTTTGACTCACATGTCTGGGGAGTCTGATATGGAGGTTGTGTGCATTGTACCAGGGAGCCCCATTTACTTGCCCTATTTAAATATCCTTCACCTAATTTTGCTGCTTTAGTTTAGCATTTGGAACAACCTTACGCTTCTACTTTTGTGAGCAAGAGCTGAGATTTCCTACTTGAGCAAATTGCCTCAGCAGGAGTTGAAATAGTTTTGTTTTCAGTTCACGTTCATCAAAACTTTTGTGTTCTCTGATGCCCATCCCAGGACTGTAGCTGGGGGCAGCCCTTGTCAACAAACTTAATTACAGAATACATTTGCCTGGAGGTAGTGATAGCAACTACTTCTAATTAATTTGTTCTTTCTTCAGGAGGTAAAACACTTGGTTCTTTAAAAAAAAAAATCAATGAACAAACAACAAGTACGACAAAAAGAAAACAAAACAACCTCTGTTCTTCCTCCCCTCACCCCTCTCTTTCAGTCTCACATGAAGGAAACAGGTTTTGCTCTGATTAAGTTATCTGGAAAATACGGCAAGTGAAGAGAGGAGATGTGCATTTGCTGGCACTGGAACAAAAGCAGTTAAATGCTGCCCATTGGTGGTGTCAGGTGTCCCTGAAAACGTTCCTCAAATTTCTTACTTTTGATCCTGCAACTCAAAGGGACAGCAAACAAATATTACAATACAGCCCTCTGTTTTAATCGAACACCTATTCCTTTGTTCTTCTTTTCATTTGTTGAAGTTCCCCTTGCAAAAAAAGATTGCCCTCTCCTGGGCAGTACACACTACGACAGTTTCCACTTAGAAGCCAAATTACTCTCTGCAGGGCAAGTTGACCTTCTGAATTCTTTCTGCTATGAATAAAAATAGTAGACACATAGCATACAGACATCCTTGCCTTCTCCTTATATTTGCGACGTGACACTTCTGAAGCTGATGCGATTAAATGAACTGGAGCAGTTCCAGTACTCTGCACTTCTGCACACTCTGAGTGCTTAATGGTATGTAAAGAGCTATTTACATCTTGTCTTAAAACAAAAGCTGTTTGTTGCACTAGGTTTTGTGAAAAACATGACTTTTTTAATTAGCCTCGTCTTGTAAAATAAAATCAGTAGCAGAAGTAGAGATGCAGAAGTAGAGATGCAGAAGTTGTTTACAACCTCAGTGAATGGTTAGTTTTTAAATGGCTGTGCTTGTGATGTTTTCCACTTTCCTATGTACGAGAGTCACGCTTGAGCAAAAAGACTACTGAAGGTTTTTTTGCTCTGTGAAATACGTCCTGTATTTGCTCTGTGGAGAGGGTGACCCAGAGCTTTGACACTTTCACTGAGTCCATCTCTAAAGAGTGAAGGCAAATGTCGTAGAAGTTCTGTCACTGTGTTAATGGTGAAGCTCAGCAGTGCTGATGTGTTCCTGCTGTCACTAAGTGCTGCTCTTGCCATTGCTTCTTCTTTACACTGTGCACCTCTAGAGAATTAGCTCCATCCAGTGAGCATATGTTAACAAGTAGAGTTTGGCTTTTGATTTTTCCTTGCTGTCATCTCAACATCCCAATTACAGTTTCTGCTCTAAATGCCAAATGGAAAAGAAAAGAAGCAAGCGAGCAAACAAAAAAGCCAGAACCCAGTGTTATTTCTTTGTCTTCCAGCTGATGGAATTGTTAAAGCTATTTTAATATTTTACTTTTTCAGGACATTGTTTAACCTTAGGTTAGCATATTCAGATCTCAGTATCTACACCTTGGCCCCACAGTACTTGCTATGGAGAAGTTTCTCAGACCTGTAGTAGGAGCTGATTTTGCTAACATAGGTCTCGTGGTATCAGGAGTTCAGTGGATGCACAGCAGTTTCCAAAACCTGTGATTTTTGTGTGTGTGAACCATAACATTTACATGAACCCGCACAGTGATTTAATGAGATTGTGTGATGCTCTAAATGCAGCCAAGTGATCATATGCTTACATTGAAAGCCCTGCATGCAGTCTTCCCCCTTTCTAGTTCCAGTTGTGTAAATAACTGACTTCTGGCTGGGATGGAATTAGACAGCTGCTGATTTGCTCAGATCTTCTTGTAGTGACAAATGCTCCACTTGGTAAATAATCATAGAAATACCAGGTGAAAGGGGCCTCTGGAGACCATGCATGCAGTCCTGTCTCCCCCTAGGAGCAGGACTGTTGCTAATGCTAAATCAGGTCAGTCCTGGCTTTATGTATCTGAGTCTTGGAAAATTCCATAGGCAGCCACAGAGACTTCACCACCTCCCTGGACAAGCTCTTCTGGTGTTATGCTGGCCTCCTAGTGTATTTTTTTTCCCTAGTGTCCCACCTGAACTTCCCAAGCTCCAGCCATTGTGGCCATTTTCCCTTGAAATATCTGGTTGTGTTAAGAAGTGTTTGGCTGTTGTCTTTAACCCTGCTTCAAGGAGTTGTAAGGCAGCTAGATGGCTCCTTAACCTAAATACTCGTTGTTTTCTAGTGCTTGCTCCCAGGCCAGGCAGAAGGGTGATAGCACGTCCTTTTTATCAGAAGGTCTCAATGGTTCTGACTGGCTCATCTGCAGTGAGATGCACAGATCTGAGCTCCAGTCCCAAAATGCTTTCTTGGTAGAGTAATGGAACAAGGGGAGAAGCCCCCAGTGTGGCTGATCATAGCTGTCCGTAACGTGCAACTGTGCCATATCTACCTGAATGGCTGAGTTGGGGTTTGGCTCTGATGGATGTAGATTCCAAAAGGTAATTCAGGATGGATAACTGCCTGGTGGTAGTAGTGCCTTTATTATCTGATGTTCCTGATGTTGGTAGTAGTGCCTTTATTATCTGATGTTCCTGATGTTCACATCTGCCCCTGCTGTAAGCAGGGTAAGTGAGGAGAGTATAGGGACTGCAGCTGCTTTAGACTGCATGTCCTTGGTAGAAGAAGAAGCAGCCCTGTAGACCAAGCTGCCCCTGCTGAGAAGGATTACTGTTCCTCTGCTTTTACCCCTTTCCAGCGTTCCAATCCCCATGCTGCCTACCCCAACCCCGGACCAAGCACGTCGCAGCCGCAGAGCAGCATGGGATATTCAGCTACCTCCCAGCAGCCTCCACAGTACTCGCATCAGACACATCGGTACTGAGCTGCATCCGAATAATGTCAGTGCACTGTTGCTAATGCTGCAGGACTGTGCAGCTGCCTGCCTGGAACCTGGCCTGGGCCACAAGAATGTACTGTACAACCACACCTTCAACACGTCTGATCGCCAAGTTCCACCACCTTTCACAGAATGGAGTAGTGGCTCCCAAATTGTACCTGGTTTTGGGTTAGACTTGAAAAGAAAGTGCTAGCACAGTTTGTGTTGTGGATATGCTACTTCCATAGTTTACTTGACATGGTTCAGACTGACCGATGCATTTTTGTTCAGTGACAGTCTGTAGCAGTTGAAGCTGTGAAATGTGCTAGGGGCAAGCATTTTTGTTGTCGTATGTGGTGAATTCTCTCGATGTAACAACCTTATCTGACCAATAGTACACGACATCTTTGAACTGGTACTTGAAGCATACAGTATGTGTTAACATGGCAAAAAAGCAAAATAACCGTGACTCCAACTGAAATGATTTTGATATTACGTTTATTTTTAGTGACTTTTGTGGGTTGGTTCATTTTCCACGTAGGTCAGTGTTTTATGACCAACACGATTGCTACGATGAGGTTTTTTTAAGAACATGAAAACGTTTGCATTTTTTCCAGCAATTACAAACGTCCCAAAGATTAATTTCCAGCATAAGTTTTTGGTTTTGTTTTTAAATCTATGACTTGACTGGTATTGAAGCTGCTATTTGATAGTAAAATAAGTATGTTGTCATTGATATAAACATGTTTGGTTCAGCAAACAAGTGAAAATGATTGTCATAGACAGTGTTTTATTTTTTTCCTGTTGGTGTTAATGATTTGTGAGCATGCTTTGGGATTAAAAAAGCATGAGTGATATTTCCTAAAGAGGTGTGGCATCCGTTCAGATATTTCGTCATGATTTTTGAGAGCCAGCTTGGTGTAGTGGATTTTAAATTTCGTTCAGTTACTCCTTTTTTCTTCTTTTAAACGTCCGCACGTTGTTTAGGGGTGCCATTCTTACTGCAGAGGATCAAGGTGTTAGGAGAGCCTTAGAATTTATGAGGAAGAACCTACATACAATGTACTGTATCAAACTATTTTACATGAATGACGCAAGTATTCTGAATAAAAAAAAAATCAAACATTGTTAAAACAAGGTGTTATGTAATAAATTTATTTTTCATAAATCTGCATACGCTCTTTGCCTGTATTCCTTCAATCCACAGCGCCTCAGTCTCCCATTGTACATATAGGTCGTGTTTTATTTTCAGGAAGAGCATCTAACCAGCACTTCTACTGCTTTTTAAATAGCAGAAAAAAATAGATGCCTTTGTAAAACATCATTACCTCCTGTTGGGGACATCTGGTTGGTCAGCTGGAGGTGCACTCAATGTGGTTCTATTTCTGGCTGTGTTTTATAGATCACACAGCTCATTTTCATCTACAGAATCCACATACTTTCTTGCTTAAATAGTAGACGTATCAAGATCTCTTCCGCAGACTGCAGTCCTGCAGGGCAGTCACGTCTTTGTATTGCAGTTGTAGTGATGCCTGAGTGGGTCGGTCCTTCTGGAGGATGAATTTGGGATGTCTTCCTCCAGAACGGTGGAAATAAAAGGTTGTCAGTACTTGGTGTCACCTCTGCCTTCAAGAGAGGGTGTATTTCCACTGCTGCTATGGCTGATCTTGTCATCTTTGTGACAGTTATAAATGGCATCAAACAAATTTCTTAATGCTGTCGTAAGGAAGACTGTAGGAAAGGCACTAAATTATTTTCCTGAACTATTCAAAGACAAAAGCATAAATTCATTCCATCCCCATTTTGCTCTGGGGAGATTTTAATGTGAGGGCTAAGGGAATGTAAGGAAGAGGAAAGCATCTTTGAGAACATTTTAATGGAGCAGTTGCAGGGGGGGAGCAGTGAGGCAGTGGCAGCTGGCGTGAGAACCACGGCTCTCCTTGTGCAGCTGAGCATGTGTTGTGAGGTTCGAGAAGTTCAGGGCTTTTCATTTCTCATCAACAATTCTCTGAGCCAATCCGAGCATATTTCAAACACCTGGAACTGGGGAGCCAGTCTCTCTTGCTCTGATTGAAGAACAAATTATTTTCTTAGGGTTGGCTTATGCTGAAAGTGGGCTGCAGGCTTAACTCGATCATTAAGATAAGTACTTCTGCACTTTGATTCACCTTGGCACTCGCAGCAAGCCAACCCTTTGTAAAACAGAGCTTATGGCACTCAAGAGTTTATTGTGCCTGCTAAGGACATGTCTCTCCAAGAAAAAATAGAACGTTTTTTTTTTTGCAAAGAAC
Organism: Cyrtonyx montezumae; assembly: GCF_038088225.1. Lineage (NCBI taxonomy): Eukaryota > Metazoa > Chordata > Aves > Galliformes > Odontophoridae > Cyrtonyx > Cyrtonyx montezumae. Next base: position 16,828,845 of record NW_027071848.1, read on the forward strand.
TTTTTTGAATAAAGTTTCAGTGTTAATGGAGGTGGGAGGAGTGGCAGAGGAAGGAAATGAGACCTTTTCTGCCCTTTGCTTTTCTGTGTAGTTGTATAGGAATTGAAAAACAGTTGACAAGCTCACAGAGCTGCCAGGGCAGTGCTGTGCTGGGTGGCAGGCAATGCTTAGGTTGGTTTTTCCTTCAGTTTGGTTTTTCCTTCTTTCTCTGGGGCATGGCTGAGTGGAGCCTGCTGCAGGTCGGGAGGGTTCACATGGAAGTGGCAGGAGCAGTGGGTACAAACACCACTTCCCGTTCTCTATAGCATTTAATACTCTGAAAGAACAAGAGCAAGTGCCTTCGTATTCTTATGCTGAGGGTCACGAGTAGCCCAGGTGCCTCATCAGTGACCCTGTAGCTTTGCACAGAGCCTCCTCCAGAACACACAGCAACATGTTTCTGTGTGACTTTATTGCCCCTTAGCATGGTGTTTGATATGAAGCAATGGCAATTGAACTGAAGTGAGAAGATGTCAGTAAAGCATGAGTGGAGCACGAGTGCCATGCCGTGGTGAACCATCTGAAGATCTATCAGAAGGACCTTGGAAGCTCTCCCTATCTTTTTTCATGTGGCTGTTTGTCTCTTGCCCACTCAGACCCAAGTGTAAGTTGTAATGAGAGCGAGGACTCGGGGTCAGTTGCACATGAAGGCTTTATGGAAAGGAATTACTTCTGCTGTTCCCTGGTGTCCATTGATTCTTTTCTGAAATAGTTCCCTAAACAATGAGCCACTTCTGCCTCTCCCCAGGCTCATCTTGGCTCCGCTGAAAGGCTTGACCTTTCATGTGTGGTGGCTGCTGGTGATTTTATGGGCACTGTTAGGCAGTTGGACTGCCACCAACTGGGATAATTGGGATAATTGGGGAGGAGGAGTTTGTATTGTTTTTTGCCTTTCATAAGGGAAGGGCACAGATTGTTTCTTGGTGCCCACCATGAAGTTGCAGGTCTGCCATTTGGACAAAATGTTGTTGCTATTGTAAGTTGAGTGTATTTTCTGTGGTGCTCCCTGCATGCTTTTTTAGTTACAGCTCTGAATGGAGTCATCCTTTTGTCAGGTAGCATAACCATCTCAGCATCTTCCTTGAGGCTGAATAGCAACAGACCTTCAGGAAGCTGCTTCTGAGACAGTTTAATAGCCGATATCCCCTGAGACCAAGGTGGATGAGCTTAGTTCAGCATGATTTCTTGTCGCAGCTATGGATAAAGAACACTTTGTGAACATGGCAGGCATCTGAATGACAGGATGTACAAACTGCTTGAGCAGCATGGAGGCGGGCAGCAGGTGCTTATCCTCGGAAAGCAAAACAAATGCAGCTGCTTCTTCCACCAGCACATGTTGGTGCATCATTGCATGCCTCCAAAAGCAATGGGACATGCGTATGCTTTCTTGAAAAGTTTGCTTCTGCAGCTGGGGAGTCCTCAGTGCAGGAGAAAGACGGAGCTGTTGGAGTGCATCCAGAGGAGGGACACAAAAATGATCCAAGGGATGGAACACCTCTCCTACGAGGACAGGCTGAAAACTGGGGCTGTTCAGCCTGGAGAACAAGGCTCCAGGGAGACCTGAGAGCGTCCTTCCAGTATCTAAAGGGGGGCTGTAAGAAAGAAGGGGATGGGGTCTGTGGTGACAGAACAAGAGGAAGTGGTTTCAAACTGAAAGAGGAGATTTAGACTGGATATAAGGAAGAAGTTTGTCACAGTGAGGCTAGTGAGGCACTGGCACAGGCTGCCCTGAGAGAAAGGTGGTAGATGCCCTGTCCCTAAAAGCACTCAAGGCTGCAGATGGAAAGGGGCTGTGCCCGTGGGCAGCCCTCATCCCAGCGTCCATGTCCCTCTTGGGAATGAAACACCACTGGTGGGGCTCAGTGCATTGCAGAGAGTTGGACTTGGGCACAGGTAATGCTTGACAGAGCTCAGAGGGCTGTCATTAGCAGCACAGGGTCTGGTTGTAGGCCTGTAACCAGTGGTGCTCCCCAGAGGTCGGTGCTGGGTCCCATCTTGTTCAACATCTTCATCAGTGACCTGGATGAAGGGATAGAGTACATACTCAGAAAATTTGCTGATGACACAAAGCTGGGAGGAGTGGCTGTCACACTGGAAGGCTGTGCTGCCATCCAACAAAACCTGGACAGGCTGGAGAGTTGAGCAGGGAGGAGCCTAATGAGGTTTAACAAGAGCAAGTGTAGAGTCTAGCACCTGGGGAAGAATAACCACATGCACTAGTACAGGTTGTGGGATGTCCTGCTGGAGAGGAGCTCTGAGGAGGGGGACCTGGGTGTCCTGGTGGATGACAGGTTGGCCATGAGCCAGCAGTGTGCCCTGGTGGCCACTGGTATCCCGGGGTGCATTAAAAAGAGTGGCCAGCAGGTTAAAGGAGATTCTCCCCCCCACCCCCCCACCTTTTCTGCCCTGATGAGGCCACATTTAGAATACTGAGTCCAGTTCTGGCCTCCCCAGTTGAAAAAGTCAGGGATCTCCTAGGAGTCTCAGTGGAAGGCCACAGAGATGGTAATGGGCCTGGAGCACCTCCCTTAGGAGGAAAGGCTGAGAGACCTGGGACTGTTCAGCCTGGAGAAAAGAAGACTCAGAGGGGATCTGATCCACGTCTATAAATATCTGAAGGGAGGTGGGAGGGAACTGGATGAGGCCAGGCTCTTCTGGGAGGTGTGTAGCCGGAGGATAAGGAGCAATGGACTAAAACTTGAACATAGCAAGTTCCATACCAACACGTGGCAGAACTTCTTCACAGTAAGGATGACAGAGCACTGGAACAGGCTGCCCATCTCCTTCTCTGGTGATATTCCACCCATCTGCATGCTTACCTGTGCAACCTATTGTAGGGAACCTGCTTTAGCAGGGGGGTTGGACTCAGTGATGTGGGAAATCGCTTTTTCTTTTTATCTTTGTATCTGAGTGAATCTTTTCAGCTGAAAATAAGTCAAACTTCAGCTCTTCTAATAATGATAAGAAGGAGCAGTTAGCAAAACGGTTTCTACAGAGATTTTGCCCGTTTTTCAGCAGGCTGAAGAACAAACTAAAAGCACAATCCCTTTTGTATGACTGCAGGAACAATGTCAAAGGCAGCTGGTAGTCTTCAAAATTCTGTGGATGAACAGAAGTGCACAAAAGGGTGCGTGGTTTTGTGTTTTATAGCTGTCTGCAGAGGATCAGTGCCTACAGGACAGTTTCTGCAGAGTCCCAGGGGGGGACTTTGTGCCTTTACCTCGCAGATCTCAGGCTGATGCTCAGAGCAAGTGTGCTGAATTTACAGCATCAACAACTTACAGGGGTGGAATCAGGATCCCCCAATAAATAGTAACCAGAACCCCCCAGGGCTTGAATTTGAACAGGATGATGCAATAGGAAAAAAATTAAAAAAAGTCATCAAACCACAAGGCAGGGAAGGAAATATGTAGAAATGATGTCAACTGTGAAAATAGCAAAGGTGAAACTGCAGTAAAACATTTAATAGGGATACAAGAATAAGAAATAACTAGAGGGAAAAGGCAAACTGCTGGTCTGGAGATGCTCTGGAGTCAAACCTACCCCTGTTGTAAGTGTGGTGCTGGTGGAGGCTGTCCCTGGCCATCATCTGTGCTGGCCAAGGCTGTGGGGCATGGGGTGCTTGTTTTGCGGCCGTGAGATGCATAGGACCACCTCAAGTTGTGCTACAGAGGTGGGGTGGGGGTGGGTTTTCCTCATGACAGAGGTGCTCTGTTTGAAGTCTCCTTTTGTCACCCTGCCATTACCTCACCACCCTTGTGGACACGAGCATGGGACATTTTAGGAGACCCCTGGTGGGTGCAGCCATGGTCCTCCAGAACTGTGGTTGTGAAACAGTGGCCACACTGGGGACATAGTGCAGAAACTCAGCAGGGACCTCAGTCCTGAGGTCAGGGCAAGCCCCCAGGCTTGTTCCTGGGAAGCAGATGAACCCAATTCACTCATTTAATATGAGGTCCCAAGCCCCAGCTCCACTGCAAGCCCCATTCAGTCAATACTGCTTCACCTGAGAGAGAGTCTGAAGTGAGCTAACATCTCAAAACCCATCCCAAGCTCCTATGCTCGAGCCTTGCACGAAGATTGTTAGTTCTAATGGATATTTTAGGCTTCCTTCAGAGGCAGCTGCTGTGCCCCCGTGCATGCTGTCTCCCTGGAAGAAGCCGCATTAGCTACTTTGGGTATTCGAACACTTGATATATGGTATCTGTTCTATGGAAAAGTGCCTCAGGGTGAAATGTGTTTAATAGAGAGAGGCTAACACGGTAGTGATTTATCTCATTTTGGTAAGTTCATGCCTGTAATTCAATAACCCCATGAGCTACACTTAACTGTATTCAATAAAGATGATCTAAAGGCGCTGTTCATGCAGGTGAAGGATTCAAGAACTGGAGGAAAGGATGTTAGAAATAAATGGACTTGAAGTAAACAAGGAGCTCAGGCAGAACCCTTCCCCGTGATAAATGTCTTGAGCATCATTAAACCGGTACAAATGGCTCAGCAAGAGGCAGAGATTTCTTCCTCTGAAAGGAAAAAGCTGTGTGAGGGACTTCCGTTGAAGAGCAAATACCACGTTATGCTCCAGCCGTGACCCAAATCCTGCAGCAGCACTTTGCAAGCTGTCATCATGCGGACCTCTCCTGGGAGAGGGTGCTGTATCGTCACTTCATAGGGATGTGCTGTGAAGGGCACAGGAAGCCTGGCTGCACGCAGCCAGGAGAAAAGGAGGTGACAGCCCACAGCTTTATTCTGGACCTGCTTTGGAAACCTTTAGACAAATAACAGGGTGCACAAAGCGTTTGCTTGCAGACAATGCCGCATGCAAACGGTACAGCAGCATGACAAGGAAATATGGCACCTAAACAGCTGCTCAGGGCTGTAATTGCTCAGTTTGAATGTAAACCCAAAATAAATAGCACTGGCAGCTGAGTCACACAATTGCAGACCTGAAGCTCTTCAAAGTGAGCTCTAAAAATATTTTGTGTGGTTTAGAAATTACTGGCTGCGTGCAGAGGAAATGGGCACTGAAAGCACAGCATCGCAGCTCTGCAAAGGACTTTCAAACAAGGTGTGGCTGCTGCTGGTGTCCAGGGCACTCTGGGGAGAAGAGCAGGTGGGCACAGGTCTCTGCTGCCCTAAATGGGTGCATAGACACTTGTGGGTCATGGTTCCTCCTGGAACCAGGGATGCCCTGCACAGCCTGCGGTCACTCAGCTGCCGCTGCTCTGCCCTCACCATCACCAGTGAAGGGAGAGCTCAGCCCAGCATTACTTGTACTGGTGCTGGGACGTGCTGCCTGAAACCCAGTGTTCACTGTGGGCTCCACAAATGGGAGGTGCTGGGAGAGAAGAGGATTTCTGGACTTCATACACTGCAAGTGTGGTTGGGCATTGGAACAGGCTGCCGAAGGAATTGATGGAGTCACCAATGGAGGTGTTCAAGAAGCATTTAGATGTTGTGCTGAGGGACGTGGTTTAGTGGGAAAATACTGGTGGTAGTGGATGGTTGGGCTGGATGATCTTGGAGGTGTTTTTCAACCGTGGTGATTCTGTGATGCAAAAAAAGCCCCTCTGGCCCAGATGTCTCATGACCCTCAGCCATGTCCCTCTCCCAGGCCACAACCCAGAAGAACCCTCTCTGTGACAGCCTCCTCAGCTCCATCTGCTTGGGGTTTTTCAGCACTGGCTGCTTATAAGTTCATAAGTTCATAAGGTTGGAAAGGACCTATAAGATCATCTAGTCCAACCATCCTCCTATCACTATCTCTACCCAACTACTAAATTAAGTCCTTTAGCACCTCATCTAAACGCTTCTTGAACAGCGCTAGGGATGGTGCCTCAACCACCTCCCTAGGCAGGCCATTCCAGTGCCTGACCACTCTTTCAGAAAAGAAATGCTTCCTCAGGTAGGAAGCTTCTTTTCACTCATGTGATTATTTCACTGGAGAGAACAACCTGTCTCTTCTCAGACCCTCAGAAGGATCCTGGGTGTCCACAGCTCTCTCAAAGACCCAGAAGGCAACGGCAGGAGTTGTATAGAGGAAACAGTGAGATTAAAGCCCCAGACAAGGAGGCCCAGCTGAGTGCTCCATTGTCACCATGGCTGGAACACTGGGAGATTTCCCAGAGCACGTGGCAGCAAGCAGACCACTGTTTTTCTTGCTGCTTCCAGAAGGGACCCTCCTGGGCAGCAGCCTCATTTGTAGGATTCAGTGAGGCCATTTTCACCCCTCACCCCATGTGAGACACTGGTCTCCAGCAGCACAGCACTTGAACCTCTGCAGGACCCATGGAGGAGACACCTGGCCCTGGTGTTCCCACCGCCTCCAGCCCAGTGACTGCAGGAGCCCCAAGGCTCAGGGAGCAGCCCAGATGTATTCCATTGAGGGGGTAAAATGCGTGCAATTTGAAGTGTTTGTGGGGGGAAGGGGAGTGGGGGGGAAGGATGATGAAAGTCAGCAGTTGAACCCAAAGGAACAAGTGTGAGCTCTGAGCCCAAGACAACCTCCAAGTGCTTCTCTGGGTCATTTTTTATGATGTTCCAAATGTTTTGGTAAGTACATTCTCCTCGGCTGATTCAAACACAGAATAGAGTCAGTGTGTTTTCCCAGAGCTTTCCAAATAAGTTTTGGGCAGAGTCGTACAGGCGGAAGAGGAATGATGAGCTTGCACAAAGGCCCCGGGAGGCAGAAGGCTTCTGGTCTGAGCTGCGTTTATACTTCAGCCCTACAGAAAACAGCTCGTTGAGTAATCTTTTCCCCTTTGGTTGTCATTCTTTTTAGTTGTTGAAATGTTTGTAGCTCCCATTTACATAAAGCACTCTCCTAATGCTTTTCGCAGCTGCCTCTTCAATCAAAATCCACCGGAATACTCAACGTTGTGTCAAGCACTGATCTGCCACTGCTGTGAACGTTCTTCTTTGGGCACTTTACATATTTCTGTTTGCTGAGCATTTCTATTTGCTGTTTTGCCCCTCCACACTGCAGCCATTCTGCACCTTCTGCTGCCCCCCCAGCACTGCACAGAGGTGCCCAGGGAGGAAACAAATCTCTCTCCTAACGCATCTGAATGCACCAACCTCTAAATATTCAGAGCAATAAGACTGTTAATGTAGGATGATTAAAAAGTTATGGCTCCCCCAGCAACCTGAACTCACTGCTTCGCACACACTGAGGCTCAGAGATTACTGCTGTGCTGTTACATGAATGCCTCCATCTCACTGCACCATGCAGCCAGGCTGGGGTTGCCATGGGAATGAGAGGTCGGGTTTTGTGCTGGTGTGGATGCAAAGAAACTCACTGGTCCTGTAATGGTCTGATCAAGTGCTGCACCGACCAGTGTTAGTGCTGCTGCTCCACAGTGCCTGGCTGGACGTGAACTGAATCAGTCACAGGATAGCTGAGGTGGAAGGGAGCTCTGGAGGCCACGCAGCCCAGCCTCACTCCAGCAGGGTCACCCAAAGCACAGTGCCCAGGATCATGTCTGAGCAGCTTTGGGAGATCCCCAAGGAGGAGAGCCCACTGCCCTGGGCAGCCTGTACCATTCCTGCTTAGAGCACTGCAGCTGAAAGCTTCTTCCTTGCTCTTTTCCTCAGTCCTGCAGCCCACAGATGCTTGCCTCCACTTGGTGCTTCCATTCTAACCTCCCAGTCTTTGTCTTTCCCACTGCTGTCGTTCCCAAAGCACTCTACATTTTCAAAAATGTGACTATTTATCTTCACAGACTGCATCCAGTTTTCTCCGTAATCATCTCCAGGTCAATCCTTTTACTTACTTCCCTCTCCTTTTCCTTCTACTGCCCTTTCAGATGTGGGCTCAGCAAATCATTTATGTCAAAATGTGCATGAAGAATACAATGAATATTTCAGTATTTCTAAGACCCATAGATAATTCTACGATCCCATCTGAGATGTTTGCTCAGGATGATCCATGGCTGTGTTCAACATACTGAATGATCCCTGTGCCAGTCAGCCACCAACAGTTACAGTGCAACTCTTGGTCTGCTTTTTGCAAGGGAGCTCTGCGTGTAATGTAACTAAAGGACAGTGGGGAAAGGAGCAAACCCTGTGTGAGAGCAAGGTATGAATTTTGAGAGGGTAATTAGCCTTTAGGAGATCTCATCCATGAGTTCTCTGTCATGCTGGGGCTTTTATCAAGACAGAGTGTCTTTCTCACTCAGCCACAAATTGCTGGGTTGGATGCAGGGATCATTGGCTGTGAGTTTATGGCTGTGCTATCCAAGAGGTCAGATGAGATGATGGTAATAGCCCCCTCTGGCCTTCCAATTTATGACTCTATGAATTTCAAACTGTTCATTCAGTTGTAACATTTGTAATTTATCTCAAATTAAATGTCATCTGGTGGGTGACCAGAACCAAGCCACCTAACTGGGGCAGCCCTGGTTGGGGCAAGGCAGCCGTCAGCACACAAACCACAGTTAGCTGTGAGCTGCTCTCTGGACACCACAGTCCATCCTGGAGGAGTCCTCCACACAAAGAAATCACCAAGGCCCAAATGTTCCTTCTCTGTGGGACCTTGAGTACAGCAGGAACATGTGCAGAATGCTGAGCTTGAGCGAAGTGTGTGGTGATCTTCACAGATCTCTTTACAAATTTCCTCTTCTCCCTCCCTTTCTGTCACTGCCTTCCCTAGGAGTAGGCATCCTTTTTACTCTTCAGCTTTTCTTTCTGTGTTTTCCATGTTAAATGACAATTTCAGTAAGACACGGTCACCTCTGCTTGCAGAGTGCCACCAATGAGCTGCACCGTGACAATCAATCCAATTCCACACCATCTCTGTCATTTATTTCTATCCATCACATCTCTTCACAGCATTACTCAGGGATCATTATTTCAGAAGAGCAAATAATTTCTCAGTCTTTTTTTTTTCCACCCATCTTTCCTATAACCTGAATGTGATCAGAGCTGTACCTTGTTAAGCCGCATAGGTGAGAGGCCAAGAGGTGCAGTTGAAACGTCTCACACAGGGCAGGCAGCAAACAGTGGGTGGAAAGGAGCCTTTGTCCTGGGGAAAATACGCTGTGATGAGCACAGCTGTTATCTCGAGTGGAGCCGAGAACCTTGAGAACTCCTTGCAAATAACAGCCCGGGGTTTACAAATAACTATCTCCTTGTTTTCGTGGTGATTAATGTGCCTGGGAGACGAGGGGTCTGACATAAAAAGCTGTACGGCTGGCACGGGGCTCGCACACCAGCCGTCACAAACACCGCTAATCATGTGCAGTTTCTCCGGGAAGCACTAGAGGGAAGACAGCTGAGCAGTTCCGAAGCGATTTGTTTCCAACCCATCCTCTGCCTTAGTAGGAGCTGCACTGCTTTTCCTAAAGATTTCGCCCATAAAGGCGTCATCACATAGGAAACGCAGATTTAATTTAATTTAATTTTTAGAAAGGAAATATTCAGGGAAAACTTGTAAATAGAAGGTCTTTCCTATATTGGGATATCCTGACAGGAAGTGCAGCTCAAGGCAATTAAATCAAGGGACATTTATCTGATGAGTACTGTGCAGGGGGATAGAAGCATTCACTCCACCCCCCCTCACAGGACAGGGACATTCTCTTAACACTTCTAATTACCTGTCCTACTAGCAGAGCTGCTGGTGATGCTGTTGGAGAGGGCAGCTGGGAGTGCATCTGCATGAGCTGCACAGGGAATGTGCTCCAATGTGCACAGCTCTTCCCCTGGACGGCGTCAGAGCATTGTGCTCTCTTCCATTTTGTACACTGCTGCTGCAAACTCCACAGAGCCTAGCTTAAGGGTGACTGCTCAAGCACTTGTGAAGTTTATGAAAATCATAAACTGTGAAGAGCAAAAGAAATTTTCTACACTGAGAACAATCCATCAACAGAGCAACCTCCCCGGGGTCATGGCAGGATCTCCAGTACTGGAGGTTTTCAGGACGCAGTTGGACAGGATGCTCAATAATCTCATTGAGGATCTTTTTTCCCAAAGGACTTGGACCTGATGATCTTTCAAGATCCCATCCAACCTGGGCTGTTCTATAATTCTTAAAAAGAGATAGCTCATTTGGCCTATGGGTGAACAGCCCTGTCCTGCTCATACCCGCAGCATCCTTCCGCAGGATGAGGAAACGCCACAAGGAGGGACCACAGTCACACTGAGCACAGCTTTAGGGAAAAGAATGTTGGATTTGAGCTGAAAAGGGCTGACTGGGAGATCTACCTCATGGTACCAGACCTCAACAGCCATGGACAGTTGTCTCCACTCATAAACTGAAGCAACTTCGTCATCCTCTTCCTGCCCTCAATTTTCTCTGCTTGAGCCACCTTCTGATTTCCAGCCCATGCCTATTCTGAGTCCCTCCATGCTTGTGACAGTTCAGTTCACGTGTTTTCCACCTATCCCCTTGTCTGCTCCCCAGCTCAGGTGGGCTTCCACCTCTGTTACTTCTGAGCCCTGTTGGAGCAGCACACGATGGAGAGCTTTGAAATGAGCATGTTTGTGTAGTACGGGATCACACCATAAGAGGGAGATGATTCCTTGTGGATTTTCTGGGGGACCCATAGCCCTCTCATGACCAGTGAGTGCCGGCATTTGTGTGGAAAACTGGTTGATGGAAGCTAGAGAGGACTGACAGAGAAAACCAGAAGGAGACACAGCTGGGAGATATGTGCTCGGGAGATGAGTGCCCCAATGTCCTTCCCTTGGGTGAAGCCTCCACTGGAAACACACCCTTGTATTTTCCAGTCTACCTTCTGACACCCATAAAGATTTATTCTGTGAAGCCTCCTTATGTTTTTTCAGAACACTGTATTCCCCTTCGTGCTGCTTCATTTATTCTCTGGGCAGAGGAAGCTGTAGGACAGTCTCTGATGGCAGTGCTGCCCAAAGCTTAAAGGAACTATAAGGCACTGACGCTACAGGAGGGAAACATGGGATGTGAGATTCTGCCTTCAGTCCTGCTCTGCTTGCTCTGACTTATTAAGGATGCTGCCTGGGCATGGGCTGACTGGGGCAGAGAAAAGGGCTCTCCAGGGAGCTGGGGATGGCATCTGCCAAGTAGCCACCGAATCAAAGGCACGCGGTGTGGCTGCACGGCTGTGTCTGTCTGTCCCCACTTGGCTCCTGCAGAATGAAAACTTTGGCTGTCTGAAGCATAGGATCTGGAGCAGGGTTTGCTCTGTGGATCTGGGAAAATCTGTTTTACCTGAAGGAGAATTACAGGGTGTTTTAAATATGATTATTTGTAAGTAAGTTTCTTATAGCTCCTCAGTAGAAAAAGCAAATTTTATCATTCTTTAGCCAAGAAGTTGCATTTCTCCAAGAAGTACATTTCTCCCAGTATCCTAAGCACATATTTGCATTCTATGAATCATGTTTCTTGAACTTCATCAAAAGAAGAGGAAAAAAAGGTCATCTGAAAAATATGTACCAGTGATGGAATCTGGCATTATCACCCACAGCTGTCTTGAACAACAACCTCTTTCTCCCCTGTACTGCTCATTTCTGGAGCAGGTTTGAATTCAGCAACAAGGTGTAAGACATTTTTAAAAGTCTTCATTACAGTGCTGAACAATTCCTCACCTCTTTCCCTTTATACCTTTTTCTTTTTTTCTCTCCAAGTCTTGCGGTAGGAGGTCAAGGAGCAGAATTACATCAACTCCCTTTTCTTCCTGTCCATGTCAGCCTCCTGAGCTTCAGACACTGTTTTTGCCAAGACTGTTGGAAACTGGAAAGGGCCTGAACTTGGCAAAGCTCTGAAGTTTCTGCAGAAGCCTGAGGTCAGACTGAGGCATTCAACATGGTGTAAAGACATCTCCTCCCTGTGTGTGTGACCTCCCAGGCCACGTCCTCCCATGGGCTCTCCAGTTTTGCTCATCTCCGTGCTGTGGAGGAGGGATGGGACAGAGGGGAGAAGGGCATTTTTCTTATGGAGGGTATAGAGGAGACCCCTTAGCACCTCTGAGGGTATTCAGGGCTGCCAGGCCCTGGGAGGGTGGGAGAAGGGCAATGGGGAATTAAGAGGTGCCAGAGAAAGTTGGTGGGCAGGTACTAAGTAAGAAATTTCATGGGTGAATGGGATCAAGAGAGCCTTGGAATGTAGGACTGGGAGGAAAGGGTGGAGAATATATCAGTTGGGCTTGGTATCCCCATGTTCCCATTCCACAAGAGCTGGTGTCAGTGATGGCCCTGGGCAGTAAGAGCTGTGGCAGCAGTAGTAGAGCCCTCCAGTTTTGGCACTGAGCACTTTCAGGAGAGGGAAGCATCCCTCCCGCCAGTTCTCAGGGAATGTCACACCAAAGCAAAAAGAGGTGACCATTTCACCGTGGCTGCTAGCAAATTTGCTCAGGGTAATGAAGACTAATTCAGAGGTTTTTCCCATGTGGTTCACACAACCTTGGAGCTCCTACATGACATGATGGAAGTGGCAGCAGGACAGAGACACCATGACATCACCAACAGAACTTCACATTTCATCTGCTACACATTAAAAAACAAACAAACAAGGAATGAAAACAGTAAAGGAGGTAGACTAGGGCAGTAGGACAGATGGAAATAACCAGCAGTGACTGCGTGGCTTCAGTTCTCTCTTTCCCTGAGGTAAGAGTGACACAAATCTAATCTTTCCTGCAAAAGCCATCAGCTCTGACTATTCCTCAAGCTCTTTTGCTGTCACCACTGTGGCACCGTGATAAAGGTAAGTAGTTTGGTACTCATTAACTCAACAGTATTGATACATCTCCCTTCCTTCTGTGTGAGCAGGAACAGAGCAGCTCCAGGAGCAACCGCTCTCCAGGTGTGGCATCAGATGGGACATCTGAGCATCAGGAGAGTGACTGGCAGTTTCTCATGGCTTTAAGTTTCTTTTCTTTCTAGAATGAAAAACTAAGTTTCCTTTTGTTGGTCAGTAGAGTCTTTATGCAGAGGGACACAGGAAATCAGGATATATTAGCCCCATGGCTCACACATTTCTATTCCATTTCCATGTTCAGATAAGAAAATCACTCTCCTTCCTTCCTTTTCCTTCCTTCCTTCCTTTTCCTTCCTTCCTTTTCCTTCCTTCCTTTTCCTTCTTCCTTCCTTTTCCTTCCTTCCCTCCCTCCCTCCCTCCCTCCCTTCCTCCCTTCCTCCCTTCCTTCCTTCCTTCCTCTCTTTCTCTCTTCCTCTCTTCCTTCCTTCCTCTCTTCCTTCCTCTCTTTCTCTCTTCCTCTCTCTCTTTTTTTTTTTAATTCAGCAAAACATTAATTATAGTGTTAGGAGATAAGGAATTGCATTAGGTTGCAAGTAAAACCATCTTCTTTATTTCTTCTTGTATTTATTCTTGCAATCCTTGTATTTCTTTCTTGAGTCCCTTCTGAAACAACTAAACAGTGCCAAAATAGCATAAATTTCATGAAGTGTTGTTCCCTTAGGGTGCTTACAGTCAAAATACATACACAAGCAGTGACAGCACGTGTGTGTGTGTGCAAGGGACCTTCTGAAGCACTAGGAAGATGTGGACAGAGCTGTCTGAGAGCTGACACCTGTGCCGTGTTTCTTCCTCAGCAAGGTATCATTTCCAAAGGCACATGGTGAAGAGGGAATTATTGGTCCAAACCAGAGACAACCAGCCCAGAGCAGCATGTTTAGATAGAAGACGGCAGAGCCTGCTTCAGTCAAACAGTGCTACAGTGTTATGCACAAAGCCGAAACATCTTGATGGAAGAAAGGAGGGTGATTGCACCCATTGGTGCGGACAGAGCACACCTGTAAAGCTCCCTCATCAGCTGCCTCTGGCAAAAAGGAAAGAAATTCTTTAGCCCCAAAATACTACTTCTGTTTTCACAATAATATTTTCATTTTAATTTCCAGGTGAATGTACATTGGAACTATCTCTTTTCTTCAAAAAAATGAGGATGTTGACACATTTCTGCCCAGAAACAAAAGGAAATGTGAGGTCAATATTTTTTCACCAAGCTGTAGTGTTCTGATCGAATTCTCCTTTACAGCTGTGCCCTTGGCCCAATTAAGGAATCATGGGAGCTGCTCAATAGTTGCCAGCTGGGCTGGGGCTCCAGTGACCCCAGACTTCATCTCATGTCCATGAGGAAAAAGTCAGTGTGACATTATGTTGATGGCTGCCTCAATCTGCCATGCCAACACTGGTCCAGGATCTCCTTTATTATTGTGGTCAGGCTTCACTTATCAGACTTCAGTGCTATTGTTCAGGATGAACAAATTGTACCTTCTTCTGGGAATGAAGAATCTGTTCCATCAAGGTTTGAAATGTGACGGTTGGTTGATTGTTTGAAGTTGTCACACAGCTAAAATACAGAGAAAAACACTGGGAGGAATATTTAGGCTGTCCTCATATCCATGGAAAGCCTGATGAAGATGACCAGAAGAATCACTTCAAAAACTCACTTGGGATACAAGCTAAAACAATAGTGTAGACTACAAATGTCCACTTCAAGAGGAGTAAAATTGTCCACAGAATCCAGAGACTGCCTTGACAATAAAGGCAGAACAGGCAGATCCTTGCAGTAGAACTCCCAAATGCTCCTAGGCCATCCCACACACACAGACTCACTCTGTCATAGCATACCCTTGGGCCAAGGTTTTCAACTCATTCGTTTATGCACCCACAGCTTTCATGCAGAATGCACTGAAGAAATCTGTGGTGATGCAAGATCAGAACCAAGGATGCTCTTCCGACACTTTGAGGACACCATGTTGAGCCTGTACAAGACTCCTGCAGACTTTCCACAAGAGCTGAGATCTCCAGGATGGTTTTCCCTTTTTCTCCTAATTTCCCTCACAAGAGGATATAAAGCTGAGTTTTTCACAGCCCAAAACTGTGTCTGTGATTTGACAATAGCCAGTCCATGTCTCCTGAGGATGCTGCCAGTTTCTCTTGATGTTGTCTGCTTGGGGAAAGTAATAAAGATGCAAATTGCCCTATGATGTCCCCAGAGAAACATCAAGAGACGCTGTCTTCTACCTGTGATGTTCAAATAGCCCAATAAAATAGAATACTGACATTCTGAGTAGCAAGACACAGGCTTTCATGGTAACTGAACAATGTCCATGCTAGGCTCTGTCTGGAGCAGCCATAGCCTGGAGTTCATGTTCACTTGTTGGGCTGTAAAAGCAGTTGTCTCACAACAAAGTGGCCACCATCATCTTTGTCTGTGCTTTACCTTTGCTTCGTGCAGTGGGCTTAACATCCTAAGTGTGAGATATTTCTATCACCAACAGACAGAATACCAAGCCGTTCCTCTGTGCCCTCACAGTGACCCCAGAGGATGCTGTTTTTCTGCACAGCTATTTTATACTGGGTATGTGCAGGGGTGTTTGTCTCTATAGCAAATGCAATGCAAAATCAGGTCCTAAAATACTGTTTAGATCCATGTTAGAAAAGTTTGTATTTAACTGTGCTTGCTGACAGAAACAAAGAAAACTTCCTGGTATCTGTTAATTAACAGCATTAGGTCATCTATAAAGCTGCAGTAGATCAACACTGTGGAGGTTTTCTCTCACCATTACAGCCTCAGAGCACTGTGGTTTTGTTTTGGGTAAGAAAAGAGTCTTTCTAGGGTTGCTGTCTGTTAATAAGGGTTCTGCTAGTGCACAAACTTGGGTGAGCTAATTATTCATGCCTTTTGTTTGAAAATTTATACAACTAGCAAGTCAGAGTTTCTTTTCAAAGGGCTTGAATGGTATCTTTTCAAGAGGTCAAGGGTGGAAACTTGAAATAATAGAGCAAAACCAAATCAGAATCTGCTGCTTTCAAGTGCAGCCAGGGGTTACAGTAGCTTGAATGTGATTTGGGAACTGAGGGATTTCTCATTGGCCTGAAAATGGTGTAGTAAAAAAGGCAAAGATAGAGGAGGGAGCTTATGAATAGAAACAGTAGGTGCTGCACCAGCAGCTGATAATATCTCTGCAGACTTAGGACCTGATTCCTGCTGGTGCTTGAAGCTGAGTTATGCTGCAGATGCTATTTTGTGTATTTATTCACTTAGGGCCATAGCCTTGCAGATGGAACAGTCTTTCCCTCTAGCTGCTTCCAGGGGTATAATACACCGCACAGCCCATGTAGCTTCCTTCTTTTTCTAACACAGCAGTAAACACGAGAGTGCTTTTAAATTCTGGAGGCAATGTTCCAGCTAACAGCTGGGAGGGAATTTCACAGCCATTAGTCAACCTATGGAAATCAAAGTAGTAGAAGTTACACGGGCACTCAGAGCCTGTAATTCTCTGAGCTGCATGCTGTCAGAAGGAATTCATACACATTTACCAAGGAGGTGTCAGTCAGGAAATGTACTGTGTCTTTTAAAACCAACCTTTTCAAAACATGACTATTTCTTTCTATTGACAGTGCACAGTTGTGTGGTACAAATGAGTGCTGCAATAACTTATTGCCACTGCAACAGTTCTGTTCCATTTCTGCCTCTTCTCCAATGTCCCGTCCTCAACACGGTGGCTATCTCACCCTTCTCAATAGGCTCCAGCACTCATCCATCCCCTGCCAGGATCAGTTACCCCACTGGCTCAGCAGACAAGCATTCTCTGCTTGTTTGGCCTGTGAAGACTGCCTGGGAAACAGGGTGCTGGGTCTTGCATGCCTGCCCTGTTTCCTACTGTCGTTTTCAGCCTAACTGACCTAGAGATTTCACCCTGAGGTGTCAGCCAAAGCTGACCCATGTTTATTCAGCTGTGTTAATTTTCCTCCCTAGCAGTGCTTCCAAGCTGCAGCCCATCAGTACTGTTTGGGCTGTTTGTGCTAACAGAGAAAAACGAAGCCTTCAGAAACTCTGCTCTGCTGATTGTGACATTTGCTGGAGGGGAGGAGAAACAAAATAAGACAAAATAAAAAATATATATTTAAATGGGTATCTGAGCTGAAAGTGTACATCAATTCACATGAACTTCGTAACTGTTTTTCTGTGATCAGTTATTGGTGAAGTATTTAACAGCAATGTTACCTTGTACAGAGACTAGAGGAAAGATAGTCTGTAGATCATAGAATCACAGAGTCGTTTAGGTTGGAAAAGGCCTCTAAGATCATGCAGTCCAACCACCAACACATCCCCACTGTGCCCACTGACCATGTCCCTCAGTGCCTCACCCACACGGTGCTTGAACACCTCCAGGAACAGTGACTGCGACAGTAGAGGGTGTAAGAAGGATCAAGGCAATCCTGGTTCCAGAGTTATTAGTATTTGTATATGCTTTATATATGTCATATATCCTTTGAAAATAGCTTACTGTGTTTTGTCATCGAGAGCAGTTTCATCAGGTTGCTAAACCATAAAAGAGGCCAACCCCCACCTCACTACAGCCTCCTTTCAGGCAGCTGTAGAGAGCAGTAAAGTCTCCCCTGAGCCTCCTCCATTCCAGACTGAACAACCCCAGTTCCTCAGCTGCTCCCCATCAGACCTGTGCTCCAGACCCCTCACAGCTTCATTGCCCTTCTCTGGACATGCACCAGGGCATCGGTATCTTTGTTGTAGTGAGGGACCCAAAACCCAATATAGATTTGTCTGGTTTTCATTTCTAGTCTGATTCCTAAATACTCTTAGCGTTTGCTTCTGTATCTCCAGCTCAATCTCTATAGACTAGATCTGTGCAGAGGAAGAGCTCTCTGTATCTAGACATGAGGGGATGACACCAGGATGGTGGGACAGTGTTCAAGGACTTCATTCTTTTCTTCTGGTAGGGGCAGTATATTCTATGTGGTTGAGATTAAAAACCATATTTAGGCTTTGTTGGTAGAACTATTTGCAGCCTTCTAACAGAAAACTGACCTTATCCTCTTGCTGGACAAATGGGACTTTGTCCTATCAGCAGCATCTCTATTGACTCTTGAGCTGGGCTCAAGATGAGGCAGACAAGGTGAGGAAGAGGTGCTAATCTCTTGTTACCACAAATGTTTTGATAAAGTAGCTGGCAGATGTGATGGAATTTCCACCCTGAAGTGTGGTTGGTTCCCTGAGGACTGCTAAATACCTGTAAAAGCTGATCATAGGTCTGGCACCTCTTAATGCTGAGTGCTGGTGGAAACCTGTCCTTAGAAAGCTGAAGTCTTTCCCACCCTCCCTTCTCATCTAAGAATTAGCTGCTGAAATGTCACCCTCTGTTAGCAAACCTGAATTATCACTCTGTCTAATCTCATCATACCCCACCAGCCTTATGAAACAAAGCCCTCTGAAACCCATCCAAACTGCAGCCCAGCATCACAAATTTGCAAGTTCTGAGCATAGGGCTGTGTTTCACCGAGAGCTATTGTTTCATCTGAGAGCTGCAATCTTTATTCACATGCAAGATGAAATCTGTGCTCACTGACAACCGGGAGGAGACTGCATGTGGCCTATCAGACAAAGCTGACAGCAAGGACAGTAATGATTCTCCAGCTGTTTCATTTGGGGTTTGGTTTATGTGGATTTCACAATGTCTTCTGCATTTCCCTGCTGCAAGAGAGATGAGAATTTCCTGTCTGAGGAAGAACTGGCCACAGCCAGAACAAAAAGCCTTCCAAAACAGACCTTGGTGCCCACAGACGCCTGATACCTATGGAGCAGCATAAGCTTTGGAAACGCAGACACCTTACCCTGAAGAAACCACAGCAAAAGTTTCATGTTAGGCTATGTTAGAAGTAGCAGAAGGCATATTGTATGTATGAAATGACTTCAGGGTATAAATATTAATAATAAAAAAGGAAAGCATTTTCCTTCTGTTACACTGCAGTGAGTTAGAATATGGGTAACACTTTGCTAGTTTTATTCCTGACCAACCACACAGAAATTACCAGTAGATGCTACAGCTTTCACTAACAAAATCATAATGCAAAATAAGCATTTTCTGCTACTAGATTTTTTTAAGCAATCTTGCAAGTCAGTCTGTACCATAATCTCTCTTCTGTGTTGTTGAATTTCTCAGCCTGGCAGAACAAGATGGTGATACATTTTGAAAAACAGTTTCAGCCAAATAATTGCTCTGAAAACACAACTTACCCTAAAGCAAACTAATTTGTATTTTTATTTTAAAAGATATACAATGATTATTCATCAAAGCACGTGAATAATTTTCTGATATCAATTAACAGTGAGCTATCTTTTTAAGTATTTCATCTCAGTATTTAACACTATCAGTCCCATTAGCTTCACAACATCTTACCAAACTTACTCTTGAAAAGTATATACAAGTTTGTAGAATCATAAAATCACAGAATCGCTCAGGTTGGAAAACACCTTCAAGATCATCAAGTCCAACCACAACCCAACCATACTACCCTAACTCTAGCAACCCACCACCAAATCATGTCCCTGAGTACCACATCCAGATTTTAAACACATTCAGGGATGGTGACTCAACCACCTCCCTGGAGATCCTATTCCAGTGCCTAATAACCCTTTCTATAAAGAAGTGTTTCCTGATATCCAACCTAAACAACCCCTGGCACAACTTGAGGCCATTTCCCCTTGTCCTGTCACCTGTAACCAGTGAGAAGAGACCAACCCCGCTGTCACTACAGTCACCTTTCAGGTATCTGAAGGTATCTAATCGTACCAATATGATCTCCCCTCAGCCTCCTCTTCCCCAGACTAAACAGCCACAGTTCCTTCAGATGCATCTCACAGGGTATGTTCTCCAAACCCTCCACAAGCCTTGTTGCCCTTCTTTGGACCTGCTCTAGCACCTCAATGTCCTTTCTGTATTGAGGTGCCCAAAACTGAACACTTTACTTGAGATGGGACCTCACCAGTGCTGAGTACAGGGGGAGGATGACTTCCCTAGTCCTGCTCACCACACCATTCCTGACACAGGCCAGGAAACAGCCTGGACCACATCAACAGCCTTACTCATCCACTAAGTGGGTCACTTTGTCATAGAATAGTATCAATTTTGTCAAATAGGATCTATCATTCATGGATCCATGCTGACTGGGCCTGATCACCTGGCTGACGTTTAATTGATCCATGATGGGTCCTGAGATTATCCATTCCATAACCTTCCCTGGCACCAAGGTGAGACTGATAGGTCTGTAGCTACCAGGATCATCTTTCTGGCTCTTTTTGAAGATGGGTGTCACATTTGCCAGTCTCCAGTCCACTGGGACATCCCTGGTTAGCCAGGACTGTTGAAAGGTGATGAGGAGTAGCTTCGCGACCAGATCTGCCAAGTACCAAAACTTCTTAATAAATGTCATATCAAGCAGCCTGACTGCCCAGTCTAAGCTGATCTCCTTTAGCAGATCTCAAGTCTTTGTTGAGCTGCTGTTCAGTTAAATATGGATATTAATTAATATTAAAAAAAAAAAAAAGTAAATCACGTGAAGCAGATTCCACCATGGAGGTCTGTCAGGAACCATTTTTATACACATTATCAGATTTAGAAAAAAACTTATCAGATGAACAATGGTGATGCGGAAGAGTATGGCCCAATCACTACCAGATTGGATTGGGGTTCTCCATGAAGTCAGATGAGAGGTATAGCCTGCATGCCTCCCCCATCTCATGATGCTATCATGAGAAAACAGACATGGGATATAAGGCTGATTTGACATTACTGTATAAAGTCTATTTATAAACCCAGTGGATAAAACATTTAATTTTCACAGCTTAAGAAAATTGTAGAGCCACTGAATACTCTTTCTCCAATGAAAAGTTGTATCTGAGATAAGGAAAAGAAACATACTGGAGCACAGAAAAGTGTAACTATTTGAATGTAGCACTCCAGGTGGCATGCTGGGTACCCATACAGTGTAGAGGAACAGGAATAATCCGGGAACAGAGAACAGTGTCACAGATCCTGAGCAAGTGCATGTAGCCTGTGAATAACAGCTTCGTACCAGTGCAGAGTTTTCCCTTCCTCACGAGGTCTTTGATGACACAAAATAATGTTCCTGGAAGGAGTCATCGATGGGAAAGGTCAGCAAAACCAACATTACATATCAAAACATCTTTTTTTAAAAACAAAACAAAACAACACACTTGGATTTGGCAACTGAAGTTCCTGCATCGGTTTGAGCGCTATCATAATTAGAAGCAGACCTCAGCCTCTAGACTCAAGAAGCAGCAAACATCTCTCCTTTGAATCCTGCCTGCAAGGCTGTGTGCAGTGATGGTCTTTGCATACCTCCCTCCCTCCTTAGAGGTAAAAGGCGATGCATATTTTACTTGAGAAAGCAGTGAAGTAAAGCCTTTGATGGAGAAAAGGCCTGTTGTTGTGCAAGGGTACACTTTCCAAGCTCATTCAAAGCTGGCACAGATTATACACTCTCAAAGGAGCCTTAGACTGCTTTGGTAAAGCCCATCCATTTAATCCAAATCATCTTCAGACAGTTTGATCTCAAAATACCTCTGAGATCTGTAATGGAAAAGTACATTTTGGAATGATAAATTGCAGGTCTCTGTTTTGCTTGCTAAAGCTGTTTATATAGTTACTTGAAAGATAATGTACAGCAGGTTTGAGTCATTGCTGAACAGCTGAATTATAAAATTACTAATCTAAAGGCTAATTGCACTGAGGGTTTGTTATGTCAAGTTTCATTAGATGCATGTGGTTTATTTGTTGCATGATACAAACAAAAATGTTTTTTCCTGGCACTACCCACTCCTACCTTGTACTTACTGCCTCTAGGGACTTAAAAATAGCTACAGTAATAAAATTTTAAATATTCTTACTGTAATCTCTTGCTTGAGGGGCTAATGCTGCTAAACACAGAGGGCTTTGTAAAGCATTGTGTGTAATGAGGGATGATCTACAAGAGAAGAATTGAAGTAACAATACCATTATCACCAATTGCAAACCTCTTCAGAAACATGTTTGGCAGTAAATTGTAGGTTGTCTGCCACTTCCTTTCTGCAGCTCTGAGTTCACTGTTTGAACACACAGCCTTAAATTACAGGGCAGAGAGAAAGATGGGAAACACAAGTAAAATGCATGTGCATTGTGAAGGCATACATACTGCACACAGGGGATGGCTCCTTGTTCCCACTGACTATCCTTTCCTCATTAAAATTCCTCTTTAATTCTATTCTTCTGCAAAGGATTTAGGTGATAATCTGCCAATGAAAACTTTTTAACTTACTAATAATCGCATTTTTCCAAAATCAACCTGAAAATCTCTGCAGCAGGCAGATTTGGCATCCTCTTCACCACAGGATACTGTTTCTCCTGAAGACGTTCTCTCATTTCATTTGCCATTATCCTTTCCAGTTTGCCTGTAGCCTGACATTTTCATATCACTGGTCTTTCAGAGGCACCAAATTCCCACTGAAGCTCTTGCTATTGAGTGAGACTTGCATGTAGCAGCTTTGGAAATCCAGTGGATTATTTAGATCTTTTCAGAAGGAGCTGCTAGTGTTTTCTTTCCTGAATTAATCTATCTCAGCTAAGATTTGGAAATTTCTAAGCAAATGTTGGAAGTGATGAAATAATCAGGGGAAAAGCAACTCCATGAAATCTGGTTAGTGTGACAGGGAAGAGTAGCCTGAGCAGTGTGGGGTACTTCAGTCAGCCTGCACTTCCACCTAGATGCTCAAAGCCCTTTGAACTCCAGGTCATTGGCTTCTTTTCTTCCTGTTGCTGCACCTGTTTTAGATTGTTTTCTTCAAGCAATGAAACTAGCACAGTTAGGAACTGACTCTGCCTTTGTGAGCAAGAAACTTCTGTAATGGATCCTGCATGCCTAATATCGGTTGGTGTTTTCTACTTTGTGATCCTTGGCTGAAGACCATTTTGATGGAGTGTACAGTAGCTTGTAGTAGTCATGCAGAAACAAAGATGTTGGGTGTTTTTCAGTCATCCTATCATACTCAAATCGTGGAAAGTAGAAAGAGCACATTAAAACTCACAGCATAGACTTGTAGGAGTCAGTGGGAATCATCCGTATGCATTGCATAGTCATGTGAAAGAGTAATGTTTCTTGCAGGAATAAGCAATTTGTACCAGAGTGGGTATCTAGGGCCTCAGTGAAGGTGCTGCTCTGGCTGAGTGGCTGTAATGTGTGCTCTGAGACTGCTGAGTGTTTTTTTCCCTCTCTTACTCACACTGCTCTGGGAGAATGTCAGTGCCTTCAGGTGTCTGCTGTGCAGAGATGTTGGCAGAGAGAAAAATCAAAAACTGCTCAAGTCTCCAAAGCATCGTGGATTTATTGCATGTGTTAAGCTCAAAATCTTGTTATGGGCAAAAAGGAAATGCATGTCATATGCAGAAATAAAACTCTGTTCTTTGCATAATTCAATTCCAAGCGATCTAATCAAAGAACTATTATTATTCTTAATCTAATTATTGCAGAAAAGAAAAAAAAATCATGCACAATGCTACTATAGAAAATATTTCAATATTAATAATACAGCTATAATTGTTATGTCTAGTCCTAGTACACAGTCAATTTTTCCCAGTGTTTTGCAGCCCCTCTCACTACCCTATGTGCTAAAATAATTTCAGTCATGAGTTCTTGGAGATGCTGATGGTTTCTTACTCCTTAGTGACTTCTCTGGGATCATTTCTCTATGTTCGTGAACTTATTTCACATCTTGATTTGCCAGGCTACATTACAACCTAATTTTTATATATAGTACCTCTGATTTGTGTTAAATAGCTGTTCTTTGCTCTGTTTTCCACCCCTAAAACATGCTTTGCTCAGCTTCTGTGACTTCATTTCTTTGACTGATCACTTTGTGTTGTTTACAGCCCTGGGCTCAGCCTTTTCATCCCATGCCCTTTTTCTTATAATTCCATGCTTACACACTGTGTCCTTTGTCCCAAATTTCAGGGTCTCTGCTATCATGCCCAGCTATGTATCCACACTATGGATATACTATGCAAATATAAGCAAAAGTAAAATGAATCAGGAACACCCATCTGGTCATTTGAAGAATTGTAATACAGCCAAACAGGTTAAACAACAAAGCTCTAGCAAGTGAGGACAAGTGCAGACAATACAAGCCTGTTGAACCTCAGTCCTAGACTCTGGAAACTCAACAGAGAGCCTACAGCCCACTGTGAGCAGCACCAATGCTATTTACAGGGCTACGGGGCCATAAGTTGGGGTATTTGATATCCCAGAGCCTCTCAGGAAAGATCAGCGCATGCAGATTTTGGCTATGACAAACTATTGTAGAAAGGGTATAAAACTGAGCTACTTGGACATCTTGTGTTCTGTTGGCTTCTCCACAGCAGTTAACAAGAAGGAATCTGACAGTCAAACATTGAAGAAACCAGGCAATATTTCTAAGATGAAAATGCGTTAGTGATCTATAAAAGATCTAAAGAGGAAGAAAATGGGAAGTGAACTAGTCATTCAAAAGCTGAAGGTGTATAAAAGGCAAGGAAAAAAGGTTTTCTAGTAGACAAAGTAGCTAAGGAACATAAAGAAGAAACTGTTTTTATATTTTCATCCATTGATTTGCATTTCTGGAGTGTCTAGCTCAAAAATTTCTGTGCTAGGATATGGGAATAGGACAGCAGAGGTATCAAAGGCCATTAGAGCTCTCAAAGTGGAAATACAAGCACCCAGGGGGCCTAGCACACCAGCAGAATAGTTAATAAAGAAGGAAAGGTCTCTAGGACAGTCTCAAAGAACTTGGGTCAGGCAAGCATTCTGCAAAGTGCACAAAAATGTCAGCAAAGGAGCTTAGAGATATTCTGATCCAAATACAGAATTTTAAGTTTCATTGGAACTTCAGCACTGAAAAAGAAAAAGGCTCCTGGGAAGCTCTGGCAACTTGTGCTAGGGTTGTCGATCTGGTCTTTAATTTGAGTTACCCTGTCTCATTAAAACACCGCACTTTGTGGGCTGGCTGGAACACGAGTATTTTTTCTTGTCAGCCATGTAGTGCAAGTATGAGGGTGACAGAATAGGTTATGCTTGAAGAATTGGCAAAGCAGACGTTGCCAATTGCTGCGGATCACTACAAGTTTCAGGAGATGGCAGTTCTCTGAGCTGCACCCAAGAGTCAGACTTAATTGTTAATACTTCATGCTGGAAAAGTTGGACAAGTATTCAGGCACATCTGGGCAAGAGCACCTTGTGTTTCTGCCTTCAGTAACCTATGGCACAGCCAAGCCATGCCTGTGGGGTGTAAAGGGAAGCTCTATTCAGCCCTTTCTAAAGAATGTTGGCAGTGAGAAGGGACTTTGGCTGGTGGAGAGTGGGGCATTCTTCTGAAGACAAAAATAAGTATTGAAAGGGAAGGTAATTATAAAGCTAAAGCAGTAGGAGTAATCTGGGTCTGTGTTGTGCTTTCTTGGAAAATTTTCAAAGCCTTTTTAAGCAGCTGGCATGAAGAGTTCTTGTGGATATAAAAATCCCTTTTGAGAATCATCTCTCATTTTCATTTTCAGAATTCATCCTTTTAATAAGAATATTGTACCCACTGAAAATGTAGGCTTGCTTGTTGGCCTGAGAGAACAGAGCTCGGACCAAGCAACATCAGTAGATGTTTCTGCAGTATTCCTACCCCACGTGGACCACAACCCTGCCTTGAAGAGAAGTCTCCTAGAGGGAAAAAGCAGGTCTGTTTGTAAGGCTGTTCCAGTCCCTTGCCTTTCTGCTGACCACGTATGAAATGAATTATGGCTGTTGTAGTGGCTCTGATTGTGGTATTTGTTCAGAAGGAGATGCAGAGGGTCAATAAGCTAATTTAACACTGATGCAATAAAGCTAGATGACTATCATTTCTGGCTGGATTTAAGCCAGCAGTCGTGACCATGATGCAGGGCACATTCTCACTAGGAAAGCACTTCAGTGTATGTTACATTTCACACAAGTTTCTGCTCCACTGAAGCGAATGGGAGCTCAGCGTGTAATAGATTTAAGTGTATATTTAAGTACTTCAAAAAATGCAGTTCTAGCCATGGAAGACTAAAAGCTTCCTCTATTTCTTTCTCTACGCTTTGCACAGATTTGAAGCTGGAAAATCATCTTCATGAACCGTCACTAGAACTACCTACATCCCAGACCAAGTTGTGTCTGGCACTGTCCAGGCTGCTGCCACAACATGAACGTGGGATTTTCCTACACTGCAGCAGTCCCAGGATGCTAAGCTGATTTCTGAGACAGCTGAAAATAAATCAGAGCAGACTTGAAGCTTCTCTCCTCAACTTCAGTGCTCTTAATATCTAGATAGGCTCCTTTTCTTATCAATGGAGGAAGAGTTGGACATGAAATTAGACTTCTGCTCTGTCTCAGCTTTGGGAGCTGCTGGTGTTTCTCCACTCTCAGTGGAAGTATGATCAGCCATGCTAACTGAGCTGCCTGAAATCATCTGACATGAGCATTCCTCCTATGTTCCTAGACGAGCTCCTGTGCCAAGCCCAGCCTGAGTAATCTGTGCGTCTGTATTCCACCAGCAGTTCTTTAAGGTCTTCAGTATTCTCTCTTGAATGTAATGTCTTTTTTATACTGCTAACCTGAGTATATAATTCAGTGCATACACTTTGGTTGTGGGGAATCTATGAGAATGCCAGCCAAATCAGTAAAGACTTAGCACATCTAAGTCTCAGCACATACAATGTCAAGAGGCATTTATGTATGCCCTTTTGTAGGTAAGAAGAAATAAAAGAGGAAAACTGTTGTATATGTATAGTAAAATTTTATTTGAGAGGAAGAGTTTGCATTTGAATTGCATGAAGCCTGTTAAAATTTTGGCCTTCTTTAGACTAATAGGATTATGCCATTCCTGAACTGATTGTTTCCAAGCAACAATGCAGATCCTAGTTTGTGTTTGCTTATCTTTTTAGTTCACTGCTACAGCAGAGAAGCTTCCAAAGATAGCCCCAAACCTGATGCTATCAGATGTTATATATAATTTCAAGACCATAGCAGTGTTTAGAAAAAATGTTGCATTTATTCTTTCTTTGGGAACTGACCTAAAAGAAAGCATTGGAGCTTATATAAAGTTACCAGCGAATGATTATTATTATTTTTTTAATTAAAGGAAATTACTTGAACTGTCATCAGTCTGCCATGCTTCAATACATCATATTCATTTGAATACAAAATCCTTACTTCAGTCAAGGGGAATTTAATTTTCTGAGGAAAAAATTCTAAATCATAATTATTAAAGGAGGTGCAGATCTTCAGAAAACACAGTTCACTTATTTTCTTCAAATGTTTTCATGCATGGTTGTCTAATGGGCCGAATCTCCCTTTTTACTAATTGAAATCTCCCTTCATGTATTATAAAGAAATGCATGGTTATACAGCCTTGTGTAATAAATAATAAATAGCCAGCTGCAAATGACATTGCTATTTTATATTCAGAACCATCCAAATTATATGGAGATTTTGAAAGGTGCATTAAGAGGAGATTAGGGTATTTTCTCTCTTTCCTGGCTGCTTATGGAATTTATGACACCAAGGAATAAATATGATTTAGGAGCCAGTGTCTACTATTTTGGCTTTCAAAAAGGTTTCCTAAAGAGGTCAGTTGCTAAATGTCATTAATGCATTTCGTGTTAGAGTAGGAAAATCATACATTTATACATAATTCAGTATGAATAAAGGTTTTTATAGAGTTTTCTGTTGTCTACATAAAAAATATAATGCATCTCTGTGCATTTCCATAGAAGAAAACTGATCACCTCAGAAGAGAAATACATCAGCTATTTAGTGATGTAAAGCATCAAGACACAAAGTTTAGAAGTAGAATTGAAAATACTATCAGTGGCAAAAATTTTAGAAGGAATTAATTGTAGCAAAATGTGATCACCCAACTGAATGGAGCTTTATGATTTATATTTATGCCTGTGTAAAATGCTTTCAGATTATTAATAACCAGCTCAATCATCTATACTCATGATAATACTTCTGGCAGAGCACAAAGCACTGTAATGATCTGTCACTCCAGTTATTGTGTTATTCGCTATATAAGATCTTATATAAGATGCATTAGATTTCCTTGGAATCTTGAGGCTAGTGAGCAGGCAGATGCAACTCCATTACTATTTACATCATGGTACTACCAGATATTTAATGAGGGGTCAGAGCCCTGGTGGGCTAGATTCTGAACAGTACTTAAAATGGAGGACAGGTTTCCCTTTCAGAGTTCATAATTTAATTATATCATAGGAATAAATAAGTAGATAGAGCAGAAATGGAAGGTTGCATCATAAGAGTTGTGACATTTCCTATAATAAACACCAGCCATAGTCCATCATTTGTCTACACCTTTTACAAGGCCACTACTTGATGGAAATAAAATTGTCTTGTGTATATATTGAAGACACAATTTCTTTGTTTTTGTACACAACAGTGGCTGAAGATCTGCTGAGATTCTATCACTCAAAGTTTGGTTGCCCAAGGAGTTGCAGTCAAGGTAAGTAAAACATAAAAGACTCTGAAAATATAACATAGGATGTTATGGCTTTTACTCTAGTTTGGTTCCCTGATATTTTGGAAGAAGTGAGACAGTGAGGAAAACAGAGGTGTGCTTTAACATTTTCCATTCCTGGTTTAATGTCTGTGCACAACAATCAAACAGAACAGTGACATGACACAGATGGTACATACACAAGTGAGGGCAGAGCAGGGCAGAATGAGGCAGAGATCAATATAAGGAGAGTAAGGCCAAGACGAAGACTTCAAAGGAACTTGTGAAAGGCCTATGAGCAAAGATGGAGGGTGTCCAAAGGGAAATCTGCAGTGACACAGTCTTTGGAGACTGTTTCTTGCATTTGTTTAAGCCAGTTTTGTCATTGTCTTGGGCCTGAGGATGGCAATTCCCATTCCAAAAAATGGGACATCTACATGAAAAGTTATATTGTTTATTAATGGAGTGATACCATGTTCAGGACAGTGAAATAAACTATTATTTGTCAACTGAAGGAAAAAATGCAGTGAAGAATAAGGTGTGGAAAAAATGTAAATCTTGAAAATTAGTGTAAAGTCATCAGGCTCAAGCTTGACTTCTTTGGCACTGATGTAGAGATGGAAAGAGAAACTAGTGATAGTGAGAGAGATGCCTGGATTTACAGCAGTGTAACAAAGAGAGAAATATGACTAATGTTCTTCTTCTAGGAAAGGCAGTAGTTTTGAGAAACTGGTTGCTTTGAATGGTCCAGAACTGGTTTTATTTTGTGCATGACACGAACCGAGGCTTCATATCTTGACAGGGTGCACACTCCTCTATTTGTCTCTCTTTTTTTATTTATGTTTCACTCATACTGAGGTTTCCTCTATCTTCCCCCTTTGCAAAACTGCCAGGCTGCAAGATATGCAGCTTTAAAGAAAAAAACAACAACAACAACAACAAAAAAAACACAACCATTTTCACACTGACCTTTTCAAAGGGCATGATGAGATATGGAAAATAAAACTGAGGCTTAGCCATAAAATAAATGTAGTAAATAAAGAAGTGTCATAAAGCCTGCTGCCCTTCATGGCCGGCCTGAGTGCGGGATGGCAGCGGGGGGGAGTGAGGCAACGGGGCCTACTTGGCTCAGGCCTCGGTGGTAGGGTTCAGAAAGCTTTCACTACAAAAATGCCCCCAAGCCAACCCCCGGGGCGCCGTGAGAGCGACCCCCGCGGGGACTGAAGGGACGGCGGCGTGCCCTGGCAGCTCTCCCGCTCTTCCCATCCTGGGTGGCGTGCTCTGTCCATGGTGCTGAGCGGCAGCCGCAGCAGGGCGGAGCTGGTAGGAGAGTGCGGGTCCCACGCTGGTCGTCGTCGGCAGAGGAATACCGAGGAGAGTTTTCCTTCAGGTTGCATACGCACAAATCCTGAATCATTGCTGCGCGCACTGTGCAACAGATGTTTGCCAGCCTGGATTTTCCTCTTTTAGCCACTCTAAGAAGCCAGAGAGATTAATTAAAGCTAGAGTTGCCGGAGGTGAATTGCTCTTCACATGTTTACAGGGGCTATCTCACTTTTCCTGTTTACATCTTCATCAGTTGCTTACATAGGATGGATGATTAAATCAACACTCTGAAAATGGCTTCTGCTTTCATTTGTTTACATGTTTACTTTTAATTTTTAGGATAACAGCAGAAATAATGAGAAACAGTGGGGAACAGGAAACCAATTGAGATTGATCGTTTTGTGCAGTCAGCTTGTGATGACCTTTGAGGAAAGTGGGTATTTAATTTTTACTGATGTTGTAAAGGCACAGACAAAGTCCTGACCTTTCTGATCCAGAGTGACCACTATGAGCATCCCACTGAGAATTAATTACAATTGCCTGGAGCTGCTCCAAGAAGCCTTTATTAGAGTACTATAAATGTGGTAAATGCGATCAGTATGTCTGGGAGAAGCTATTCCATGTGCCTGCTGTGATATCTAAAAGAAGCTCAGACTTGTCAGCTTGTTGTTCTGTTTTGCTGTTCATTAACAAGCCTGAAACTGGAAAGACAGCGTTAGAACTCCAGGGCAAGTGTTTTCCATCATTCTACTCTCCACACAGATACTTTTGTATTAGATTAAAGCACAGTAGATAGAAATAGGCAGTACAAAAATCAAATATCCCCCCAAGAGACAAGACACAGTGCAGCTCTCTACTGTACAAAGCATAATACAGCAGCTTCGTCTACTAGCTTCCTAGCAATGAAGAATGGAAGTGAACTGAGAGTGCCATACAAAACTCTGATCACGGAAGTATTTAAATCCAAGGCATGCTACAATGCTATTGTATTTCAATGACCAGCAGAAAGCCAAGGCTATTAGTCACATGGGAATTCCTTTCCCCTAGAGATCAATCTGAAAATATAAAATCAGACACTAGTAGAAACTTTAGGAAGAAGTATATCACACAAGATACAATGATTTTGTCAGATACTTTGCCAAAAGGATTGGAATTCAATAAGAAGGTTTAAATAAAATTTTTAAAACCATCTACCATTGTTTTGGAGGAGGATTTAATTGGGAATGATGATGAAAAATCCAGAAGTAGATTAACCTAAAATGGAAAGGGCAGCCAAGATACAGCAGATGTCTTTTTATTGTACTTTAAGTGCCTTATAATAAGGAAAATATGCTATGTAATCACAGTTGTTTCTAAACTGTCTTTTTTGGTGGGGGGAGGGAGTTGGAGGGGAGAAGGAGGGAGGGATAAGGTTTCCAGTGAGACATTGGTTGAAAAAGCAGAATCAAGAAGACATAGCTGCAGACAGTCTGTATTGAACTGTTTTTATTACAGAGTTCCGGAGTTCAGTTTGATGTATGGTAGGAAAGACAGCTGCCTCTGATTCCAGCTAAAACCCAATGAGCAAACAGCCTCTATTTCTCCCTTCCGCCTCGCCTTCTTAAACATCTACATTTCATAAGGGCTCTGTCACTCTCTCTCTCACAGAGCTTCCCCATAACCCTTATTGTGGGTTCACTGAGATTTCTTTATTCTGACAGCTTTTTGTTCTAACTTGCTGTGATTGCTTTTCTTTCTCTCCTGTATCAGTTAAGAAATCCTCCCCTAATGCTGTTATCCAAACAATAGATTTTCCTACAGCTGAAAAGCTGCTGTTAAGATTTACTTTAAATCTCTCCTTCATTCTATTAAAAAAGATATTCTACCCAAAATGGGGCTGAGGGTAGAGGGAGTAAAGGATAATAGAAGAGAAAGGCTATTCTATCAGATGTTCAATTTCCCAGCAAGGCTTAATTACCACTGGAAGTCTGTGCTCCTGTTCCCTTTGACAAACTGAGCGCTCACAGTGCAATGCCTATTAGTTTGATTGCACACAGATAAGATGTGCTTGCATATTAGGGCATCTCTACATTAATTGTGCATGAGAATGAGGACTGTAGATGTCTCCTCTGAAGACTGAAGGCATCCATGCACATTCCAGGCAGAGTGAAGAACCACAGAAAATGCTCATTTTCATTCTCTAATACAGGTTTAGTCCTGCAAGTAATTGAGCTTACTGAATCAGGAGGTACAGGTGGAACTTCTAAATCTACACACTGCTCAGCCAAAGACCCTAAAATAACACTAGGACGAGAGTTTTTTTCAATCAGAAGGACTGAATGCATGACTGATATCTGAGGAGACTCGCACCTTCTGCTCTGTGGGTATATGAGTGTAATTGACAATGAGAGGCTTCAGATATAACATGCAAGATGGAGACCTAACACAGTGTCTTCTTTTCAACTCTGCAAAATGAAATGTGCCATTATGTTTTGAGGAAGAGAATTATTTTCCTCACTTTCTAATGTAAAGCATACCTAAAGCATACTGGTTTCAACAAAAGAACAAAACAAAGCCTACAGAATTTAAATGACGCAACTAGGTTTTTAAGAACAATTACAGAATAAGCGTAATAAAACAAATACAAGAAATGTGGCACTTTTGAGCATCATTACAAATAAATATTGCTGTTTTTAAGACTAAAAACGTCTACTTGTGAAAATAAGACTTCACTTCCTATTTTCAATTCAACATTTTAGACTATCTGCTGCATCTCAGCTTTAGCTAATTTCAGCAACATTCTGAACCATTTGGTAAGTTTACTATAAGACAAGAAGCACTAATGGGTTGTTTAAACTGTCTTGGTAATTAAACAGTTTAGTTTTATACTTATTTAAAAAAAATCTCCAGTGACATATTAATTATGCATAAAGCTTTGCCTTGTAAAAAAGTTGGCTTTCAAATACCCATCTCATCTCTATTTATTTTTAGTAAGCTTCTCTTTCAAAATGACAGTATTTCGACTATTTTAATATCTCAACAGAGATCTAAATTTCCCTCTGATTATTTTTTCAAAATTAATACTGAGTGGTTTTTTTCATTTTGATCAAACCACAACCACTGTTACTTTGGAAGCAGCAAAAAGCTTCACTTTTAATCTTGGTCTTCATTCACCCTGGCCCTATTCAAGCCACCTTCTTTTCCCAGAGGACTGCTCAAAAGATGAGTTCGATCTGTAACATTTGGAGCAGCCAAGGAACAAAACCTTTGGAGGGCTTATGGTGGAAAAATATACTTAGTGAATTACAGCTCTTTGAAGGGTGTACTGTGAATATCAAAACCTCCTGAAGACTGCTAATGTTCCAGTCTATCACAGCAAATGTAACTGGCTGGTCTCTGCAGTGATAACATCATACTCCTGATGTCAACTAACTCATTGCTCACCTTCAGACTAAGATTTTCAGGGAATGCAACACTGCAGATATGTCACTGAGTGATGTTAAGAAAGCCAAGGGAAGTGTTAATTTGCAGTATTAGAGATGGAAGGACGCATTCCAGTTTCAGTAAAAGTGATACTGGCCCTCAGTCTTGCAAATAAACACTCAAAGACAAATGACTCACTGCGTGTTCAGAATCTAAGAATCTTATGATCTTATGTGTGCAGCTTTTGCCCACTGGTGTCCAAGATGGCCAGCTTTCCCTGAAACATCATTTCTGAAACATCATTTATAAAAGAAGTGCTTTATAGTAGATATAGGAGATATTTAATAAACATTAACATAAGTATGACTATTAAGGAAACGTTTTACTTGCTTAGAAAATGCTGATATTTTTACATTGCTATGTGATGTAAGCAAGGTGGAAGAAAAACTAATTGAATTATCTTCTTTTAAGATGCTGGAGAAGACTGGAAAGAAAGAATCATAGAACAATCATTAAAGGTTACAAAACGTTTACAAAACAGTTGGCTGAATTTCTCAAAGGATGTGTCCTGAGTTTGGTAATGTTTTGTATTTTGTTCAGCATCCTGGACGGTGGAATAGAAAGAATGCTTAGCATATTTGCAAATGTCTCAAACCTGGTGGCAATCAAAATGATCTAAATAAATGGGACAGCTGGTCCAAAAAATAGGATGAACTTAAAAAAAAAAAAAAAAAAAAAAGCAAGGTCTGCATTTAATCTGGAAAAATTGAGTGCATTAACATAAGATGAGAAACAGCTGACTAGGTAAAAGTTTTGCTGAAAACTACGTTGAGGTTACAGTGACTCATAAGTTGAACATGTATCAACAATGTCATACTATTTCAGCAAAAGCAAACATGCAGCATTGATATCAAGTGCTGCATGTCTAGTTCTGTGCAGCAAACCTCAGCAAATGTGAAGGCAATCCAAAGGAAAGAAGGGAAAATGACCAGAGAACTAGCAAATTGCCCTGTGAGACAGGGCTGAAAGAGCTAGGGGTTTAATTTATTGAATGAATGACTGCAGAGACATGAAAAACCTTCAAATAATCAATGGCTATCATTTGTTGTCAAAGCCCATTGTGGACAGGACAAGAAAAGAATGTGCTAAAATTATATCAGGGAAAAATCATGTTAGACATTATGAAAAACTTTCTTACTATGAGCACAAGGCAAGAAAGCAGGAGGAACTTGTGAAATCTGCTCTTTAGATTAAATACTTTAGTCTTGTCACAGGAGGGTGAATCAAGATGTCATTTTGTTCTACTTCCTCTGTCTGAATCATCAAACTGTGGTACATTTGTACCCATACAGATCCCTGTTTAATTTCAGTGTGAACTTTTATATTTGTAGTTAATATACACAATCTTTTTGAAAGGTTGTCTCAATAAAAATCCATCTCACCTCATTTAGATCTATGCATTTTCTACTGATGTTACCTCCATAACTCAATTGTTGATATCTCATCATCTTCCACTCTGGAACAGCAGATATTAAGTTCACTGGGAAAAGGGAGCATGCCAACTGGAATTCCCCTTGAGAAGGCACTGGGAGGAACAGAGCAGGGCTGTCTACAACCTTGTGTTACTTCTCTGCAATATAATAGAAAATAACAGTGCATGTAGCAGTGCACCCCGTTGGTCTGAGGAAAAGTTTAGCAGTGTTTTGTGCCAGCTTATACACACATTTTGTCCCAGTCATGAAAAGAAGGTAATCTAACAGCGGGTTTATAAATGGCCATGGTAGTATTGAATTTCATTTCTATGAGGTCTGTAATGAAACTGCTACCATTATGTTTGTTGCATGATTGAAAGACTAGTATTGTATTTAATTTTCCACTTTTTTTTGTACTTGTATTCACTGCTATGGCATTTCAAGTTCTTGAAAAAGGGTGAGTGGTCTAAGTTGTGCTGGATAAACCAAGGTATCCCTAAGAGTGTAGTTCCCAACTACACCTTTCCACGGCTCCTGTTCTGACCCACAAAACAAGGCAATACTGTAGTTTCTGACTCCCTTGACTGATAATTTCATTAGAACTATCAATTCAAAGCCTTACACGGAAGAGAAAAAAAGAAATTAAGATAAATGTAACCTTTGTGATGATAGTTCTCTGTATGCATCAAGAAAGTTGCTACAGATGTTGCATGGAAGTTCAGGAACAAAAGAGTACTTTGAAACTTGCCTTTTTTTGAAGCAGTCAGTTTCTTGTATCACCCATGTGACACACCCCTACATCAGAAGCAATGCACAAAAGTTCAATTATAGGCCAAAGACATATGATGGTCAGACAGCTTATGTTTATGCTCTGGTTGTGTCTAACTGTCCCTCTGATTTTGTCAAAGAGAAAGATGTTAGCAGAATATAACACTGACTGATGCTCTGACTCATTTGTGGGCTTCTGTGAACTAGAAGAGAGATTTCTAAAGGCACATATGGGATTAGATGAGAAAGTCTTGCTGAAAGTAAGTAGAAAATGGATGACTGCAGTCTGTGTTGGTAAACCTTACCCATGATACCACAAGAAAAACAAATCAGATGGAGTGAGGCTACTAATATCAATTGGACATCAGGCCGGGAGCAGTCAAATATAGCTGCCATAAATCTTCCAATATCCGTGTCTTTTTATGGGATCAATAGAGAGAAAGCAGCTAGGGATTTCCCAAAACTCAGCTGCATAAATCCTCTGACACCAAGCAACCTGCTGCTGTTTCTTACACTTACATTTGTTATCTGGAAGAGATGATTTTTATTCTGTAAGAGATTTTTTCCCCTTTGTTGCTATACCTCCATTATGATTGGTGCTCATAATACAGCAAATTTAGGAAAAGACTGCTGGGTCTGTAAAAAGCATATGTCAATAGCGAGTCCAGACAGGAAAAACAGAATTTAGTTCATCCTTAGCTGTTGAAGAAGTGTTCTGTACAGCACACTTTGAAACACCTACTTAAGAGATTTGTGAGCTTACTTTCACTTCTCTTATTTCAGATTGGATATTCATTCCACACTTTTTGTTTCTTAGTGTCATCTCATTACTGCTAACTGCATCTTGAATAGTACAGCAGTTAAATTAACAGTCTATTACTAGTTACATCTTCTTTCCATTTTTAATCTTATTTTTTATTTCATTTATTTCATTTTTTATTCTCCAAAGAACTTGGAACTGAGTCTTCTGTGTGCTTATTTTTTAAAAGGGAGCTTACTCAACTGACAATGCCATAAAACTGTTAAGAGACTGTGTCCACTCCTGCTTCACAGGATATCCTAATCCACTGCCACACCAAAGTGCCACAGACAGCAAATAAAAATAAGTGTTTTGCATAGCAAATAGTTCTTATGACTTACAGTTAATGGACCTCACTATTCACTGGCAAAATTATAACTTTTACTTGTTTGATGAAAGTAGCTGTCTTAAAAAGTTATTGGCCTTTCTTTTGTTCTTGTTTTCTTGCATTTTTTCCCCACAAAATTGATTATACACAGTGCCTCTTTGAACTTAGATTGAATGTTTCCTTTGAGGATCCGCTTGCATCTTGCTTTCACAGACTTTGTTAGTTTTTCAGTATTCCAGAAATCTATGTATTATTAAAAGGAGAACCAATAAAATAAAGTAAAATAAAAAAATAAAATAAAAAGTGAAATAGCTAATAATCTCAGGAAAATATTCCTGAAAAATATGAATAGTATGAAGATATCGATAATGAATGTAACATTGAGTGTACAAATAGCGTAAGAAATATTTACACAGACTTATCAAGGCTAGTTTTACGTTAATGGAAAAGAAACTCCATTAACAGAGACCCATGTAAGCCATGAAGCATCTTCAGTTGTGCATCGCATACATCCTCTGGCTGACTTAAAACCAATTACCTCATTCACAGCTTGGAGGCTCTTTCTATAGGGTGGGACTGTGGCTGGAGGCAAAGCAATTTATTGCAAGAGCTGACTCAGCAAGAAACTCTTCAGGGGCCTATCAGTGTTCCATTAATAATCAGAGATGCTGTAATAATTATTGGTGGTGCTGTAAATCCTTTGCGTAACATTATTTAACATT
Source organism: Cyrtonyx montezumae (assembly GCF_038088225.1). Classification (NCBI taxonomy): domain Eukaryota; kingdom Metazoa; phylum Chordata; class Aves; order Galliformes; family Odontophoridae; genus Cyrtonyx; species Cyrtonyx montezumae. The sequence continues at coordinate 16,865,981 of NW_027071848.1, forward strand.
ACTTAGCAATTTGGTGTTTCCTGAAAGACAGAAAGATTTCTCAACCATGGAATATGCTCTTTGGCAGGAAGCAACAAAAAGTATAAAACTTTCAAAAGATTGTTTCTTCTTCTGCTGCCCATTTTTTTTTTTTTGAGTGAAATCAACAGCACAAGAAAAGGAAGTCCTTACAAATCTCTCATAAGTGAGTGTGAGCACTGCTAAGAAAATTTCATGCTCACTTCCTCTAACCCATCTTGACTTTGGTCTTCAGTAATTCTGCTTTTTCATTACTCTCTGAAGCCTCATTCTGCCTTCAAATGAAATTAATAGCAGAAAGATCAATCCTGGACATCTCTTGGTGTGTCAGTCCAAACCTGAACCTACTGGCTTCAGAGGGCTTTTCTGCAGCATTTTACCTGAAAATGTTAACGGTTAAGACAAAAGCTGATACAATTATCCCTCGTTGATAATTTAACAACTTTTTTTTTTTTTTTGTCTCAAGATGAAAACTTAGTACAGATTAAATGCAAATAGATTTGCCTTATTTGCAAATTCCGAAGCAAGGGCAAAATTGCAGTAATAAAGCTTTGCCTGAATTCCATTTCAACAAGAATTTGATACAATTAAAAATAGCTACGGGTGTTGAAATGTCACAAAGAGAGAGAAGAAAAATGAAATCTGAGAAGAAATCCAAGGGACTGGAACGCAGGTGGAACAATATAAACACTCTATAATATCTTCCATCACACAGGACACTTGCTCGTGTTGACGGAGCAGAAAAAAAATAACCGGTAGCGACAGGTCTGTTCGAAATTTATATTTTTCCAACCTCAGGAGCTCGTTTTCAACATGGGAAGAAAACCTGCCACTGAATGAGTATTAATGCAGCAGTGCTTTAACAATGCAAGGTCATTTAACACCACTTTTGTTTTGCGGTCTCTGAAGAGTTTCCTCTTTCTCGCTGCACGTCTTAGGGAAAATAGTCTCCTTTTTTAACAGTGACTTTTATCTCCTTATGACTGCGTGCAAGCGAGCCCTTACGCTGAAGAATGAGACCGTCGCTCCCTTCTTTAGCGTTTTGTTCCTCGGCGGCTCCTCTCTGTTTGCTTTGCCAGCGATCTTAACGCCGTCACCATCTGCACTACAAAGCACAAGTAAAGCCGCACGGCTTAATGCTTTTGCCATGTAACCTTCTGTGATTACATCAGTGGCTCTCAAGCTGCCGCCTCTCACCACGGCGATTGGAGAGCATTTTTTACACGACCGGCAGCAGCACCCAGAGTCGGAGTTGGGCAAACTTCGGGATGCCCCGTCCGGATGAGCCGGGGCACTTCCAGCCCGGGTCCCACATCGGAGAGCCCCGAGCCGCTTCGAGTCCCTCGCGCCCCCTGAAACCTCATTCACATGGTAACGTCGGGGCTTTATTTCTCTTCTCTTCTGAAGGCTTTGCGGCGGCCAACAAAAGCCCCCGCTCCGGGGATCGCCACAAAGGACGGGAAGGGGACATTGTGTGGGCCGCGCCGCAGCTGCGGCTCCCACAGCCCTGGCCCCCGCCGCAGGCCCCAGGCAAAAGCGCGGGTGGGCGCGGGCCCGGCTGGGGCCCGCACTTGGGATTCGCTGGGAAGTGGGTCAGCAGGGCGGGCGGAGGGCACGGCTGCGGGATGCCCGCAGCCAACGGGAGGGAGGGATGGAAGGGGCGGGAGCCGGGCTGCGGGAGAGGCGAGATCGCCTTCGGCCCCGTGACGAACACACCCGCGGGGCACACGGCCCCGCTCCGCCTCCCTCCGCGCGTGGGAAGCGGAGGGCCGGCAGCCCGCGGACAGCCCGCTCGCGAACCTCAGGTGGGGGCCGCTGATTGACAGCTCGGCCCTCCCCCTGACGTTTCCATTGGGTGCTGTTCGCGCCAATCAACGAGGTGCGCGGCGAGAGATTGGATGCTACCCGTCGGAGTTGTCCCGCCCCCTTAGGCACGGGCCAAAGGGGGAGGCGAGGGGGCGGGGCTTTCGGCCGGGGGGCGGGGCGGCGGGGGCGCGGGGGCTCAGCCCGGGAAGGCTTCGCGCGGTGGTGGCGGCGGCTGTAGCGGACGGCGGCGCGGGATGGGACGGAGCGCGGTGCCAGGTGGGTGCGGGGCTGCGTCGCCGCCGCGTCCCCCGGCCGTGGTCTGTAACCCGAGGGCTGTGCGGTGGGGCCGGCGCCGGCTTCGGGATGCGGTTGTGAGGTTCCCGGGCAGAACGCGCTTCGCGCGCTCAAGGCGGTTCGGATTTGCGGTCCGTGCGGGAATAGGAACGCGGCGTCGGGCTGCGCGTCTTTGTGCCGCTTTGGTCGGCGGCGGGAAAGGTGGGGAGAATTGGGACGCAGCGGGGAACTTGTGGGGACTTGGCATCCCGAGGGAGGAGGAGGTGGTTGTGCTTCGCTATCGTTGCGGGCTGGGCTCTTTATTTTGTCTTTGGAGCTTTTACGCGGGGAATCGAAAAGCATTGTGTTCGCGTGAGATAGCGGTGTTGTTCTGACTTGGCCTGAGCCAGTGATCCCGGGCAGCACAGTGCTGCTTGGAGGAGGGAATGAAGGCATGGATTAACATCACGGCTCTTATTCTCCAGCACGCTGCCCTGCTCCGCAGCCCGCATCTCGGCGGCGGGGACGTCCGGCTGATGCAGAGATGAGTGCCATAGAGGACTGTGCCCAAGTTGTAAACCTGTAAGGGTGAGGTGACAAGTCACGGAGCTCACAAACTTGAGGATTCAAAGGATTAAAGCTGTGGAAATGAGCTTTGTTAGGTGTTGCACTCAGCGCTAGCTTAGCCTTCATTTAAGGAGAAGACAAACGTGGAAGGACGGTCGCCTGCATACACTGAAATGAAGGCCCTAAGTCATTCTTGCTCTGCGAATGTGGCTTTCAAGTAGCTCCTGCAAGAAAGATGCTTTATCTGCAGCTGTTCATCCTGTATCAGGACCAAACTGTTCTGAGCAGTGTGGAAGTGACATGTATTTCCAGAAGCATTCTGGGATTGAGTTGTGTAGAGCAAACTCTTCTTACTGATTGCTGAAGGGTGACTTTGCTGGTGTTTTTTGGTGTTTGCATGACTTGTGGAACTGGGAGTGTAGTTACTAGGCAGTGAATGAAGAGGTTTTGTTCTATGTGAGATAATCGAGTCAGTCCTTTTTCTTTTCCCTTTCCAAAGCTCTTTCATTTGCATCATGAAGATTAGAGAACACTTCTTAATCGGTTGCTGAAACAATAGTTTTGATTATACACAATAGTTATGGAAGTTATGTGGTCTTTGCTAATATCTTTCTGTTTGTGGAAATAATAAAAAATGACTTTATTTCAGAATTAGAATTGCTTGTGTTTTAAGGAGACTTCCTTAGCAGGAGTGAGTTAACAAGCCTTCAAGTTTGATTTATATAGTTCAGCACATACTATTCTCTATAGTTAATAACAGCATATCTTGCTCTGTTTTTAGTGCATTCCCTATCTGTGTAACATACCTTAAATAAACAATGATGATGATTTTAGGAGCGCTAATACCAGCTTCTTATGCACTGGTTGTTCTTTGGTGACTACATTAGCTCAGATGTGTATGGTTTGCCCTTCAGTGAGAGGAAACATACCGTGCTTTTATATGAAACAGTAAGTGTCTGCAGGCAGTATTCCTTTGCAGAGGAAAGTGAAAGAAAAGCCACAGATGTGACAGATGATAGTAATGTTAGCTCAAAGCTTCTTGTATGCAGTGATTAGTAGGACAGTGTTTGTAAAAAGAACAAACCCCAGCAGATACTGAGGAGAATTACAGAAGAGCTATAGCAGATGAGCATTTAAGTCGCTATGTCAGTGTCACCTGGACAGTGGATTAGCTCTCTGTGCAAGCATTCCTGTTTTGTCTGAACTTTCTGCATAGACAGTTCAGTCTTGGTGGAAAGCAGAATTAATGGAGTAGTGAGGACTGCTGGAGAGAACTGCTTATCTTATTGTAAGTAGATGTAGTTCTTGGGGATGTGGTTTAATTGATGGGGTGACGGTTGGACTAGATGATCTTAAATGTCTTTTCTATTCTGAAAGGTTCTGTGATTCTGAGATGTGCAGTTAATATTCATTCTTTTGAGCCCTCCCACAGCATCATCTTCCAAAGCTCTTGAATGCTTATAAAGAGAAATGGGTGAAAAAGAAAACGTTCTGGTGAAGTCTGTTCTTGGGGACCTGTCTTTAGTTGTTGCATGCTTGCAGTACAGTCTTGTAACTGAATTTGAAATAGGTTGTGTAACACAGCACATCATGATCTCTTTCCTTCAAAGTTGTATCAATCTCTCACCTAGTTCCTGGGTGCCACCCGTAAGTTTTGGACTTCTTGTGATTGTTACTGGGAACTTGTTGATGGTACAGATGGAGAGGCAGTGTTTTCACCTGGCTTGAATCTTAGTTCTCTAATTCTAAAGTTATTCAGTATAAGGAAGGGCTGGGTTGGAAAGAAGTGTCTTCCAGTGTTAAATGCAGCTGCATATGGTGTTCAGAAGGTTCCTTTTCCAAGGGATACCTTGAGTAGTGACTGTTCAAAACTGCTTATTCTCTTCAGAGCAGAAATAGGAAGAGGTAGAGGGTATGGCTCTTCACCTATGTCAGATTTGTACAGAATTTTTGTAACATGAAAATCAATGTCTAAGAATTATGTAAAGGCATCTTGAACCTTGGCTCTGCAAGAGGACTGTTATACCAGACATGTTTTCTCCTGTTTAGAAGTGGTAATGATGAATTAATATGAAGTAAGACCAGGTTTATTTGTTCAGCATTAACCTGTCAGTGCTTTCCTTCACACTTACTGGTATTTAGATCCAGCTGTTGGGAAGCCAACCTGTTGTACGAGCCTCTGAAATGTTATGCCAGGGGGGTATTTACCTGGAGGAATAATGTGGTTTTTCACCCCTCTCAGATCTCAAGTAACTGAAATGCTTTTAGGTGCTGATTTCTTTTTGCTCCCGTAAAAGGAGAAACAAAATGTTTGAGAGGAAATAAAGCAATATGTGCATAGAAGCAGCTGATGATCAAAAGGGAAATCTTTGTGGTCATTTAAAGCAGTGACATCAGAGCTTATCTCGTTTAACTTCTTTATTTTTGTCAGGTGAAACTACTGGAGAATTTTTGTGAAGGCTTGTTAGTGTGGTAAGCATGTATTAAGACTTGTTTGTGTTTTTGAAGACAAATCCAGTTTCATTTGTGGTAGGGATTTACAGGGATCCTTAAACACTTTGCAAATCAGTTTTCCACTGAAATGTTTGACCGCTTAATTAACACTGTTTTCTGGGTCTGTGGTCAATTACTCTCTTTTTATTTATTTATTTATAATACAGTTCTCTATTTAGCAGAATTCTGGTTACTCATTTTCAAGACTTTGGAGCACTTTCTTACCTGCTTGCAGGCATGATAGGACCTGTTTGTTCTTTTATGGGTTTGATAGCCAAATGTGTTTGCAGGGATCAAGACTGGGGGACAGTGTGTGGTTCTTTTAAGTGTCTTTATGACCCATTGATTTTATTTTCAAGTTCCCACTGCTAATGTTACTGTTGAGTTATTTATCTTTTGTTTTAAAAGCAGAGAAGTTGAGTTACTCAGGTTGAACTTGATTGTGTTTGACTGTCTTCTGTGTTTAAAACAAAAACAAAATATGTTTCCCTAACATTTGCGCACTATTAAACAGATTGCATTTAAAATATGTTGATTCTCTATTAATCATTCATAATTTCAAGTTCTCTGATGAGAGATGGTTGTTCTATTGCTTTTTTTCATTGTTTATTGGAAGTGCTGGAAAGAACTGGCATGAAAACTTGAGTGCTGAGTAACAGAATTGACTAAGAATCAGTGAACATAGTAACATAGCTAAAATAAACATCTTGGATGTGGTCAGCATACAAATATTTTGGCTTTAGCTTTTGGATTAATCTTGCATTCTGTAAAAAGTTAGAGTTTTGTAGTAGTGTTCACAATGTGATGCAACCTTTGAAGTCCTGGTAAGTGACATAAAGTGAATACAGATATCCATAATAATTTGAATCTGCCCTAGGTTCATATTTTATGGTCATTATAATTGATATAAATAGGAGTAATCTGTCTGAGGCCGTCCTAACTTCCAATGAATCTGTCAGAAACAGCATTTTAGGTTGACTTAAATTCATTTTCTTTCCTGTCCTAGAGTAAAAATATGATTTGCAAATGTGGTGCACAAAATTATGGCCTGACTTATTTTTTCTCTAGTCTTGTAAATCAAAACTATTTCACTGTTCCTTTGGTATGACATTTTATTTTGCATCTCTGTTGCTGAACTTGGCACAACACAGAAACTATAAAATAATTTCTTGTGGTAAAACTCTGTCAAGCATCATTTATTTGCATAGCAGTATGCACAGATAAATTCACATTAGTGAAATATATTTATCACCATTAAGTTCAAATGTCACAGGTTTTCTTGGAGGCTTATGCAGGAGTTGTCTCCTCCTGTGCAGCTGCAAAAGCATAGTTTGTCAGTTGCAATGAGTGTGACTTATGTTCCAGGTGTGCTTTTTTGGTGTCTGAATATGCACTTTGTTTAGAATGCTGTATGTATTATGTTTTTTGTTTACACTCAGTCTTATGTCGCTTGACAAGACTTTGAAACTGGGAAGGAAAGTTTGTATTGTAAATAGTGAAAATGGTATTTCATGCATGATCTAAATGCAGTTGATAGATTTCTCCAACTTCTTGGCAACTGCTGCTAGTGGTTATAATTGTTCAGGCATTGGAAATTTTACGTGAGCTTGTTACTGGACGTTTTCAGGTAGGCGAGGAGTGGTGACATCTCTCTGATGTCATTTGGTGTGTTTTTTTTTCTTTTTTCTTGCAAATTTTTCTTGAAGGTTGTTCATCCAGCCTTTCTGAGGTTGTGTCATAATTTCAGGTATTCCACTATGAGCATGTGAAGCAGTTTCTTACGTTTATTATAGTTGTTGCTGAGCAGTTCACTACAGAAACAAGATGCTGGTTGGACTGGGGCTATGCTAGCAAGATGTAGAGGCTTCTTAATCTTTTGACGCATTTAGTTTGGATGAATGTGCTTCTAGGGGTGCACATGCTGCCCAAGTGGAGGCCCTCATCTTCTGGTGTTGTTTCTTTCTAGCTAACACAGTACTGCCCCGCTGTTAATGCGTTAGAGATTCTTGGTTCATGGAACGCTTTTGTCTGCTTGTTGGGAATTGGGTGATGTTGGATTTTCTTAGGGTGCTCAACTTTGTTACTTCTGCTCATATTTTTCAGTGTTTTTTTTCTTCAGTGTCTTGTTCTTTAGGTTGCAGAGTAAATAGATAAGAGTGTGCAGTAATATTATGGATTAAATAAGCGTGCTTACTTCCTGCTTTATGAAGCCTATCCAACAATCTTGTTGTTCTGATAGATTATGTAGACAGGTTATTGATGGCATGAACATACCAGCAGTGGAAATACAACATGACAACAACAGTTTCAGAGGCTGGAGTTTCCCAGACTGCTTACAAGATAGCACACACAGTATGTGTGTTGATGTGAGAGCCTGAAAGTCGGACATTTCTAAGCTGTGTCATGTTAGAAATGTCTCCTTGACGTTAACAGTGTCAGTGGAGTGCTTGTCTTCAGCAGGAGACCCTGCTTGCCTCTTGCATGACCTCAGTGGTGAAGCTCAGTGTTCTGGTATGATAGCACCTCACCAAAAAAGTGATTCTCAGTGCACAAGCAGTACTGGCCAGAAGATAAGATGATTTTCTTAAACGCTGTAGTTTCAGCTGTCTTTTATGTGCTGTGTATAAGGAGAAGGTCTCATTTATTTAAAGGCCAAGTATAGACAGACAAACTATTTTCTGTATGCTGTGGCTGGTAGATGCTTATGTGTCCATATCCTTGGGCTGATTAGATCATCAAAGCAGAACTGTGTGCTAATATAACAAAACTTAATCTGCCTGTAGTCTAAAAGGACAAAAATATTTCCTTTTATTGTCGGGAATTCATAGAAGCTGAAGCTGAACAAAGCACCACATCAGTGAAGACTTGTATAATCTCATCAGAAATGTTTTATGCAAGTCTGGCTGCTAATGCAAAAAGGACCTAATGTTAATTAAGACTGCGTGTGAAGGACAATGAGCATAAGTTAGGAATTACTGGAACTCTGCCATATTTACAGTAGAGAACAGAAGATAAACTGTAACCATCAGGACCCTCTTTCCCAGGCTAGTTAACCATTTGCCTGCTCATCACTTGCTGTAGGGGACTCTTTGTAGTGACTGGAATCTGGGGGTGCAATTTATTCTGTTCCTGGTTATTGTAATGGCCTGCAGGAGTTTGACTATTCTTTTATTTGAGCATTTCTAGTTAACACATATGGTTATAGTTGTTGTCTGCAGCTGTTGCTCACTCATCCTTCTCCAGTAGCTTTTTCTTGCAGCCTGGGACTGTGTTGCAGTGCCTTCATTTAAAGGTTGAAAAAGGCTAAACAGTCTTTTGTCTTCTGTTTCTGATGTCCTGTAAGGTAAGGAGACATCTTTGTGTTACGGTTGTGCAGCTGAACAGAGTCCTGGTAAAACAAGTGAACAGCATATAGCCCTTGTACCTAGAACTCCCTTTATCTAAAAAGGATAAACAAACAAACATTAAAAGAAAACCAAAATGAAGTCTGGTAAAGGTACAGATTCTATTCCGTATTCTCAAGATTTGGAAAATTAATTAGCATTATGATATGTAGTTTGCTCATAGTCTGAGCCTTCAGTTCTTTAGCTGTTGTATCCCAGAGTTCTTGTACGTCTCCATAGTGACAATCATTTTCTTAGTAATAAGCAATAGTTGGAGGACTTGTATTTGTGATGGGTAACAGACATAAAATATTCAAGTATATTAACTATATTCCAGCATGGATTTGATTTTATTTGACTTTGCTTTGGAATCCTGTGGTGGAAAAGGTCATTATTCCATAGTGTTGAGCAAAGCTGTTTGTGTGCCATGAACGCTATGTTTTCTTATCAGGGCAGCAGGCAACTCTGGAGATCCTTGTGCTATAAGACAAGGCCTGGGAGCTTGTTTTATTTAGGACTTTTAAACAGCCTTTGGAAACACTTTGAGAAGCTTTTCTGCATATCATTACATGTGAATGAAGAAATGAAGGGTTTAAACTTCTGAATCAGAATGGGAGCTTTAGTGAAAATTTGTCTGTCTTGTTTTCTTGTAGCAGTTACAGCTTGCTGCTGAGCTTCCTAGCAAATGCTAGGAACTTCTATCTGCATACGTTTATTGCAGATTTATTTCCTGGGAATGTACTCTTTCTTCTAAAGGCTGACTGCTGCTCTGAATGCTTAAACAGATGTAAACATGGAGGAGATAGCACATCACTTCAAATAAAGCCTGCATTTGATTATTTCAACTTCTGCACTGGATTTCAAGATGCTCACATGTATTTCTGTTTGTTTGCACATGGCTTGAATACTGAAATTCCTTCCAGCCTCCATGTGCCAACTTAAAGCCGGAATGGGGCTGTAGTTAACCCTAGGATAGATTTTAAGCAGGTTGTCTTGGTACAGCTTACTGTTAGTTCTAGGTTTTCTGTGTAGTAGAAGGACGTTTACCAGGCTGTGCTGAACAAACAGAACTGCAGATATACAGAAAGCATCATGCTTGCCCACTGTTCTTTCTACAGGAAGAAGCAAGCACGAGAGTTTCTTTCAGCATTCAGCACCTTGGTTTTTTATTTCTGTGGTGGAGATGTCTCCTTTGGCCCAGACACCTTGTATCTCTGGGAGCTCTCCATTCCACAGATCCTACCTGTCTTGATCATCTCTGCTGAAGCAATTGCTTTACATTTATAGCAAGTAAAGAGTTGGAGACTTGAAGCATTGCCTTAATATTGTGGCTTTCTGAAATGCACAGAAGTAAGTCTTTAAGAAGTATTTAGTGTTTCTACTACTTTCTCCATCCCTTAATCTGAAATGACTTCAGGAGCAGTTAAATAACCGCCTTTGAAGGGCAAGTTCTGGTGGTTTGGTTTGTCCTTCTGCCCATGGCAGCAGCAGCTGAAAGCTGCCAGTTTAATCTTTTCTCCTTTGTCCTATATTTTAAGATGAATCTGCTAACACTTTTTGGTGCGTGGCACTTCCTCATTTGGATTTTCTGTTCCCCTTCCTCATGCTGCAGATTCTCTCCTAAGCATTTCTTCTGATTTCTTCTGAATTCTTCTTTTACTTCCCTCTCAGTCATTCTTTTATAACCTAGTATTTCCCTTCAGAAAGAACTGCTTTGTGGTGAACTTCTGTTTCATGCCATTTCTGGTAAAAACCCACAACCCTCAGATGCTTTTTGTGTTTTTAAAGAGTGAAATGCTTGGAGATTTTGAAAAAGCACAACAAGCACAACACAGCAAACCCTTCTCTCCCCTGCAACCATCATCGCAAAAGAAACTTAAAATGGGGGAAAGTAGATGTAAGACTTCAAATGCATTGCCAGATGTAAACCCTTCTTTCTTCTTCTGAGCAAACTGCTTACTATCAGATATCTTTAAACCACAGAATGTTGTTTTTGGCAGGGACATCAGAAAGAGTATTCTCTCTTCTAAACAGTTGTTGTTTGGAAAACAAGCATATGTCTGGCATCATCGTGGATCTTTAAATGAGGGAAAAGTGATTTTATTTTCAAAATGTAGTAAAACAGTGTTTTCAGTGGAATCAAATGTTAAATGGTTTTTGGAAGCTTAAATGTAATGGTGTGTCATTACAGTTGATTGTTGAGGTTGAAACAACAAGCGCAGCTACGCCTTGAGCTGCTCAGTGTTAATCATAGCCTAGCAAGGTTTTTATTCAGCCAAGTTACAGGGCTCCAGAGAAGCACACAGCCGAAAACAAGGCATCTTTTTGTAACTTTTCCAAGCTGAAATTAAATGTTGAGGCTCAGATGTAAATGGACAGCTTATTTATTTGTAAGTAACTATAAAGATAGCTTAAGAACCTTCGGCTTTAAATGTATAATTTGGGCATCTCTCTTCTTATTTGTCTTCCATTAGAACTATTGCTGTTAATGAAACAATAGAAGATGGAGTGACCAACAAATGAAGGCTTTTCACTGTGTAGCCTGCCATCCCTTAAGTACACAAAGCTTACTTCAAAGTTAATTTTATGCTTTGTTACAGGTGAATATAAATACAATGTATAGCAGTTCCAGATACCCAAAGAAGATAGTTTAGGCTTATTAAATTACAGGGAGAAGGTAAGGACGGAGAAAAATAATATGCTTTAGCACTGAGTGGGGAACATTAGGGAGATTAAACTGTGAGGGCTGGAAATATGAGTGTTGAACATGGAGGAGGAAAACCAGGCAATGTAATGGATGCTTATTTAAGTGATCATATTCTGTTTAAGATGTTCCAACTCCCTGTTCTTTAAAACTAAAATATATGCGGAAAACTTTGAAACTAAAACTTGGTTGAAATACAGGCCTTGAAGGAACAGTGTTCTTTTGTTAGAAGTGTGTTTTTAAGTCTTCTAATGAACAAAACATAAATGTTACTGCAGGAAAAATAAGATTTCTAGAAATACTTAAAATCTATTATGGATTAGTTTGCATGATATTACTAGTGCCTCATAAAAAATCTTCCTTTGCTTGTTTCTTCAGGTGTACATTATAGTGTTGATTTTCTGTGTTCTAAGCTTGCAGGACTTGCTGATTTAAATGCAGTTCTTAGAGAGTGTTAAAAGAAGAAAAGAATTAGCTTGATCAGAGTGAGAAAATTGCATGTTATGGTTTTTCTGGAGGCATGAAACAACTTTTTCTGAGTTTCTGAGTAGAAAAATGTGTGACCTATTGAACAGCTGGTCCTTAAGGATGAATGAGTTGCAGGTGCCATATCTGTCTCTGCTTTCCCTTTTGTATTCGCCTCCCACAAAAAAATAAAATAAAAAAAGAAACCAGCAACACAACCCAAAACAACAAAGGGTATTATTTAACCATTTTGTGTAAAATTGAGATGTATAGCAATTTTATCCAAGAATGGTTACTGATACTGTAATGGCTTAGAAGAAAGTGAAGATCACTTCCTTATGAATGCGTAGTCTCTGCCAAAGAGATCATTTGTAGTCAAAAGGAGACTTCATGTATCAGTCACCTGATTGAGTAGTAGTTTTCACCCATGCTTATTTATTTTTAATAGCTTTTGTTGCTAATGCATGAATAAATAGCTCCAGAGCTGTTTGTTCTTGAAGTTGATAGTGCATTATCACTTCCAGCTGTTAAATCAATGTCCTCATCTCAGAAAGAGGCAGCAAAGTTGTGAAGGGCCATGAAATCTGGCAATGTCTTTTGTGTAGTCTTGCATACTTTTGCTTGAAGTCTGGCTAATAGCTTTTAATTGCTTATTTGCTTTATTTATTTATTTATTTATTTTACAGAATTGTAACTTGTACAAGATTACCATTGGTGGATCTCTGCTAGTGGGTGGTGGGCTCTTTGTTCTACTTGTTATGCCCTTCTCTAAGCAGAAAAACTATTTCTGTAGCAGCAAGATTATATCTAGAAGGTTCTAGTGATCCAAGCTGTAAACTCTTAAACCTCAATCTTTAGTGAACCACTTCAGGACAAGGATTATTGTATGGATACTGGTTACTGTTATTCTAACTCTTTATTGGGAAGATTTATAACTTTATTTGGTTCCAATTTTTGTTGTTGTTGTTGTAAGGGACATAAATAATTATCCTGATAATGTACCACTCTTAAACAGAAGCCTTTCTGGAGTGCAGGGCATCTCTGCACTGTTGGTTTTCTTGAAAAATTGTAGCCTATGGGATCAGGTGATACTTTAAAGAGCTCTTTCATGAAGAACCATTAAATAAAAAGATTCTATACCTACTCAGCCTGCTTGAATTAATTGTGCTTAACACAGAATTTCCAGAAATTTTGTATTTTTCTGTAACAACTTGTTTCTGCGCTGCTCCTCTGCCAACCCCAAGCAGCTGTGAGTGACATGGGGAAGCACTGTGTCACAGCTGTGCTTCTCAGTCTCTGTCCTGTGGGCTGGGGAGCTGGAGCCCTGAAGCATTGTGTGCTCCTGTGTGGAGACGGGAAGACTTAGATCTGAACCTGTGCCAGATTCGCTGTTGTCCTCTCCCATCTCCTTCCTGTTCTTCAGCAGAGTGGCCAGTAATAACCAAAAGACCTGATTGCTTCCATTCTCAAGCATGAGCCATGCCCTAATTTTGGAGCTTTCTCCACCAGGCATGGCATCGTGTTAGGAGAAGGTGGTTGGAGTAGTCAGCATGGATTTACCAAGAGGAAATGATGCTTGACCAATCTGGTAGCTTTATGTTGTTCTGGGGTTGGCTGGGTCAACCAGGGGAGAGTAGTGCATGCTGAGTACCTTGACTTCAGCAAGGCTTTTGGGACTGTCCACTATATCCTCATAGGTAAGCATAGGAGATGTGGGATAGGTGAGTGGACAGTGAAGTGGACTGTGAACTGGCTGACTGGAAGTAATCAATATATGCCTAGATGCTCTTCTGTGTAACCCCTTCTGTATAACCTACTCTAGGGAACCTGCTTTAGCTGAGGAGTTGGACTAGATGATTTCTGGTCCCTTTCAACCCTTACAATTCTCTTTAACTTGTGAAAACAACATATGCTATTTGTGACTTTCAGACCTCTTCAGCAGAGGAGTGCAGTGGGGTCATTGAAAATATAGTTGAAATGGATATTTTTTTGTTTGTTGGAAGACTGGAGAAGGGCGATAGGCAAGAGTCTGGGTGAGAGAATGATGGCGTACCTGCAGTCACATTAATATGAATTGCTAAGGGAGATCTGGAGTATACATATAAAATATCATACATGCTAAGAAATAGAGCTCTCTTTAGTATATTAGACTTAGTTATCAGATCTAGATTTTTTTCATTGTATCAAAATTTCTTCATGGAAATTGCTTTTGTAAGGTACTGCTTTTGAGGGCAGCTGGTTGTTTCTCCAAAAGAGAAATGTGCCCCAATAGAAAACACTGACTGTGGTGGTTTTTAAATATTTTTTAATAGAAGCATTCTGACTATTCTGGTCTTTGTTTAGTATGGACTTTAGTGATAAATGCATGTATAAAGTTTTTGTAGATACCTATTTCAACCTCTGAATGTTTTTTCTATATATTTCCATCCTAACACTTTAACAGGAGCTATGAGAACTGTATTGGAAGGCAAAGTGTAGCGATTACCCCAGTGGTATATTCTGACAGTAAGTTTTAGATCAAGACGCAGTGGATTACTGTGTGGAAAGATATAAAGTTATCAGGTTGTATTTTTTTTTCCCTTTTGGCATTCTGAAGCCTTCTAAACTTCATATATCACTCTTAGTGTTCTTTAGTGTTTTTAGGTGTTTCTTTTTACAGGTATATGTGTGGTATTTTTGACAATATTTTTTCAGTGGGTCTTGCTTCTGTTATTCTTCTACTTTTCTCTAATGTTATAAAGCAGTCAGCTATAAACCACATCACCTTCTACTACTTATGGAGTAATCTGAACTGAACAATTTCTTAACTGTGGTTGTTGCAATGGGCAGCTCCCTTATTTGCTTTCAGTGTTGCCTGTTGGCTATCTGAATGTTCTTAGTATTGCTCGTGTCACCTTATCCACTGCTTTTTTTTTTTTCCGTGAAACATTTAACTTGAAGGCCTGTATCTGTGTCCCCTGGAGCCTTGGGTGAATATCTTCAGTGATTTCATGGTCTTTTTTTTTTTTTCCTGGCTGGGATGCTTAAACATGTGTGGAGCCTATCTGTATTTCTCAGTGATTGGAGAATCTTTTCTGTTTGGATCTAAGATGAGTGAAAGACCTATACCTGCCTTGTGGTTGATACTGGTGTGTTAAGGGACCTAGAAGACAGTTGTATCTGTGGCATGATGTTATTTTTGGGTCTGGCTTTGTTTGCAGTGAGGATTCAGTGCGGCTGTCCAAGGAGAGTGTTGGCCTGGGCAAACCTGTAAACACTGAGGTGTCAAAGAGGTAACATTTGGGGACTGGTCAGTGCTAACATGGTTCTTTCCTGTCAGAATGCCTAACAAACCTGTTACTGCCTGGCTTGTGGCCTTAGCAGGCTGTCTTTTCTAGACAGCGAAATCATAGAAAATCAAGAATTTAATCACACACGAATTCCACAAGATGTTCATGCTTTTGCTAGCTCTAGCTTCTGATCCACACACACCTTCTGTCTAATATAGTCAAGCAATAAGTATTTTTCCCATATTCCAATGAGTGACAATGAATAAGAGAGAGATACTGGATACAGGTTGAGTATTTTTACTTCATTGTATGCTTCAAAGCAAAACTCCAAGAGCCTAAACTCATTCAGGAGGAACTGATGGCAGTGGATGCACTAGATGCTGCAACAAAATCTACCATCAAAGCAATTCTCATGAAGGAAGGGAGCTATCCTTAGAGAGCTCAGGAGTGGACCCATAACCCTACACACTCCAAGGACAGCATGCATTTTAAGTCTGCATCTCTAGATGTCTTCAGAGGCTTGGTGTTTGGACAGCATCAACTATATCTTCAGGTAATGACTGCCTGGAAAACATGAGCTGCTGTGTCTTCCTTGGTGCTGCAGCTGTCACGTCTGAGTTGAAGACTGAGATCTAGCTGAGACCCACTCTAAAGATGAGAGGCTTTGTAGTTGTCTTTATCAATCTCATGAAAACTGCTGAGTATGGGTAGCTAAGAAGTCACTTGGTTCTGAGTAATAGTTTTTATTGCTCTTTTGTAGAAAAGCCCCCATCCCGTGTAGAAATATTTCACTCACACCACTTGTTGACGGTTCTGCTCTTCAGACACCCCAGAAGCTCTTTGGGTTTTCCAGATTACTTCTGTAGAGCTTCAGTGGTTTGCAAGGTTTTAGTTGTATGCTTTTGAGTGCAAGTATTTATAAAGGTAAATCAGTACTGAAATTTTTAAACACTTCCTTTTCTGTGTGTGTCTGTAATAAGATAACAGCTGCTGTTTTAATTCAAACTACAGTAGTAAGCTGTAGATGTCCATGTATGAAACCATGTTTTAAAAACCCTCCCCTGCCCATCCTACAAAGCAGACTTCACCGTAAAATCCTTTTTTCACCATTTTGATGATGACCTACTGTTGGAATACTTTTAATCCTCAATCTGTATAAAAGTTATGTTTTGCATTAAATCCTTTTCCTCTGTGGATTTCTGAGGTAATCCTCTGTATGCCATATAGCTTGTTCTTTAAATTGTTTGCATACTAAGAGTTCTGTGTAGAAAGTTTTAAAACATTGATTTTAAACACAATTCAGCTGCGCATATATTTCTGTTCAGAACTCAACGTTTATATTTTGTATCTCTAAAGTTGCATCCTGAAACTGTTGAATACTTGCTGTAATTTGATCAGTTGTTGAACGTAAATGTACCCGGCAGAGGAGTCACTGATGTACCAGACAACGTGTGCGTTTTTTTTCTTTAAAGTACTTCTGTTGAGGCTTCTTTCCTTTTGGAGATCTTATGGAGAAGAGTATCCATTCAAAAGGAAGTGTGTATATTTGGTTTTGCTAGGAGATTTGGACTGCTAATGGCGTATTGAAATGTATTTTCCTTTATCTCATACTGCATGCATCTGCAGTATATTTTTCATCATAGTTATCTGTCTTAAATATAGAACACATAAGGAGAAAGTCCATATTTTCTCGTGTTCCATTCCTGTGTTCTTTGCCTTGTCTGTTTTTTTGTTTGTTTAATATTTTAGTTAAAATAAATCAGAAAAATGTCAATTGAAAAGACACAAAAACGCCTTGGTTGTTGGCCAGGATTTGTATCCTGGAATAAATGCCAGCATAGTTGATATTGTTTGACCATGAAAAATCTGCAAGGTTCCCATCCCTCACCATCCATGTGGTAATTCTGGGCGTTGTTCCCATCACTGTAGGTTGTACGTGTTGCTAACCTGAGTTCATTCATCAGAGGGTGGATTCAGTGGTTGTTTATATAATGCAGCCCCACAGACTGGTGTGTTGAGGAAACTGAGTTACTTACTGCAGTAAGTTACTAGTGTGAGGAGGCTACTAGAAATTCATAAGGTGCTTCTCCAGCATAGATTAATGCGATGTAAATATATCCGCAGTCATCCTAATAGCGTAGTACTAGAGGGTTTAAGTTCTTTATAATAAATTCCAGTCACCTTGTACTAGGCTAATGCTCTAAAGACGTATGTTTTGTAGTATTTTTTTCAGTCTTGATCTAAAGCAGATCAACTGTTTCTCAAGCCATGAGTATAATTGAATAAATAATTGTAAGTGAGCCAGTTGCCTTATATAGGGTGCTTATTCCCTTCTAGTTCTGCTAAAAGGAGCAGACCTTGCATGCTCAGGAAATCACTGGGGGTGATTTTTCACTTTCCAATTGCAGGAGAGGTTGCTGGGTTTTTATGTTTCTCTCACTCAAACAGATAACAGGAGTTGCTAGAAAGGGAGGTAAACTTGCTGTGAACTGCAAAAACGATCTTCTCAGTATGGGTGTAGTTTAGTGAGCATGGTGCTGATGGTTGGACTAGGTGATCTTAGTTGTCTTTTCCAACCTTTACGATTCTTGATTCAGCTCAGATCATGGGTGTTAATAGGGTCCTTCGTGACATGATTTTAGTCAGGTGTGCAGAGCTGCATTTCAGAGGCACCTCTTTCCCATGTGGTGCACGTATCCTGGTCATAAGATGGGAAGACCTCTGAGTATGAATGAACATGTGAGCATTTTATTATGTGCAGTGGCTTCAGAACAATTCCTTCTGGAGGCATATGAACATTTAACTGAGTATCAAGATCTTGGCCAACTGGCAGATGTTGATAGCAAACTAACTGGGGAGGAGAACATTGTTTGCAATAGGTGTCCACTGCAGTGCTGCTTATTTGAATTGAGAAGGAGGGCAGCATGCTGCTAAAGCTTTGATACTTTGAGGGAGGATAAAGGAAATTTAGGGAGAGTGGTGAACTACTCTCTTGGAACTAAAATCTGCAATATGTTCATGGAGACAATATTTTTTGCAAGAGCTGCTCATTACATTTTTAGTTGGTTTGTTTTAGCAAGTATGTATCTAAGTAATATTTAATCTACTGTGAATTGTCTCAGTGGGACTCAAACCCGTGTTTTATTATGCTTTACAATAAGCCATTATCTTCCATTTTCCCATCCCTGTCTTTATGTGGGTCAATCTTTTTTCCTTTCTTGGTGTTTCTTGTTGAAAAACAGGGGCCTTAATTATGAAATAACCAAGCATTTTTCTAACCTTTAAAAATCTAATTAAGCTCTAGCATGATGTTAGTATTTAGCTCAATGCCATCTCTAGGAACTCACACATGTTTTTAGTATTTTAATTGATCAGTGAGCCTAGTTTTTAATGTATATGTTTAGTTTGTCATTCCAGTATTGAGAAGTCAAAATTACTGATGGTTGTCTTTTTCTGATTGCAGACAAAGCTACCTGAGTGTGCTAGCAAGTTACAGAACAACAGTCTTCTCAAACGAGTAAACAGGATATTCTCTATTCCTCTTCTTAAATGGTGAGTTTGTCAAGGGAGCTCTTACTGAACATGCCTTGTCATGTATGTCTCTGTTATGTAGAGCTGTGGTAAACGTCTTAAACTGAAGACCAATGCTGAAGTTTGGAAACTGTCCAGAAGGTTTTGCATTGCGATTGGGAATCGGGCTTATATTTCTCTAGTGTTGACGATGGGCTGTATTAGGCACTGAAACAAATGGCAAAACACACTGATAGCCCAGGAGACTGTTATTATTTAAACACTAATCTTGTTGTGTAGAAAACAGAAATAAATTTATTGTATTCATGGATGCTCAGGAAATACCGGATTTTAAATTTGCATCCATTAATTACTTTTACCCTCTATAATCTGTACTTTGCTGATGTGCTGTCTTAGAGATTTAAACCAAATCTGCTGAGTTTATATGTTTGACTGCTTGCCTCAAAAAGTGCAATGGATAATAAAAGATTTCTATTTATTGATGCTAACCTAGCTTTCAGTGGAAAAGCCCTCTTTTCCTGGTCTGTCTTTGCTGGGATGAGCACACACACCCCACACTTCTGGGTGCAGAACATCTTTTGTTTTTGGGAGAGCAAGAAAAAGCTGTATAGCACCTGATTGATTGTGTGATACAAGATATGGGCTGTGCTGGTTGATGCTAAAAAGGACTTCTGCCAAAGTTTAGGCAGTTTTGTTAGTGTAAGTAACGATGCGCTGATTTTAAGAGACTGCAGCTCTTCTATGTCTGTAATGGGAAATATTTTGAACAGGAGGAGAACCTGGGGTTTAGTGTTCTTCCTTCTAAGAAGATGAGGAGGTTGAAAGTAATATTTGGCTATTTGTGGGAGAAACCCACAAATTTCTTCCAAAGTTTCTGAAATAAGCCTTTTTTGCATGTATAGTAAGGTGTTTTCATTTTAAGTTGAGTCATTCTTATTATCACTTGCATTATCACTGTCTCTTGTCTCTTCTTGCTTGTCTGGGTTTCCTAGTGTGTTTTGCTAATACCAACAACCCAATAGTTATGAAGTTGATCAAAATAAAATATAACTGTTTAATATTTGTGAAAGGTACTGATTCCTTAATGTGCTAGCTCTTTGCTGGCTGAGTAGTCCAATATTCTGCTGCTCTCCAGAGGCCTATTTCTTTCTCCTGCCCAACTGTAGTAAACCAATGAAATGCACTGACTCAGTCAGCAAAAAGCTGAAGTTCATTAATTGTATAGCAGTGCTGGGGGGGAGAGGCAGGACTGTGTTTCTCCAATGAGTGCCCTGTGGAGGTGGGGGGAATGCCCTGTGAGAGAACAGTGTCCTGAAGTCTTTGCATTACAAGTGGGTGAAGTCAAGTTGAGGTGTGTCTATTTTTGAGTAGAGCTGACTTTAAAATCAAAGAAATGAGATCACCGATTCTGATCTTAATTGAGAGATGTGCATTGTTCATGAGCTTCTGATGTTTTCTGTTCTTGATTTTAAAGGAGGCTGAGTATTTGGGCTTTTAACTCTTGTGTGTTGGCTTTGGATTCTATTAAGTTTGCATTTATTTCTCTCTGGGACTTCATAGATTCATTGAATCCTTCTAGTTGGAAGAGACCTCTGAAGGCCATCCAGTCCAACTCCCCTGCAGAGAACATGGACACCACAACTAGATCAGGTTGCCCAGGGCTTTATCCAAACTTGCCCTGAAAGTCCCCAGGCACAGGATATCAACCACATAACTGGGCAACCTGTTCCAGTGCCTTACCACCCTCACTGTAAAAGATTGTTTCCTTATTGCTAACCTAAATCTTTCCTCTTTTAACTTGAAACAATTTCCCTTTGTTCTATCACCACAGACCCTGCTGAAGAGTCTGTCCCCTTTTTTCTGTAGCTCCCCTTTAGACACTTGACTGATACTTGGAGCTGAGGGACTTTTATTTTTGAATTATAGTCTGCAGAGTGGATCTGATAGTCGTATGCAAGGAGGAGTAATTTGGTAAAAGTAGCATCTGTGCAGTGAGAGACCTAAGTATGCCCATCCTTTTCAGGGCAGTATTTTTTACAGATCTTCATGATGACTGTCTATATGAGCAGTTCCATGCCACATCTATGCTACAAATAAATGCAGTCACTGGACTCTTCTTTGAACTTTTTTTTTTTGTGATTGGCATCACAGTAACTCCCTTCAGAATTATACAGCTAGTAAGTGTGAATCTGCTCAACAATGAGGTTTAAATCTTGTTTTTTTTTTTGTGCAATGGTTTAACTGAATCAGTTTCTAAATTTAAACTGATGTGGTTAAATTGCTTCTTGAACTGTGTGTAGATTAGTCTCTGGCTTGATTTTTCCATACATGCAGCTTGTCTCTGTAGATTACATTGACTATTTAAAGCATAGTTGAAAGCAATGTAAGAATTGATTAGTTATATAATTTGGTTTGTGAAAGGACAATGTAATCTTCTGGAGTCCTTATTGCTCTCTACAGCCTGAAAGGAGGTTGTGATGAGATGGGGGTTGGCCTCTTCTCTCAGATAACAGTGATGGGATAAGAGGGAATGGCCTTAAGTCATACCAGGGGAGATTCAAGTTGGATATTGACAAGAAATTCTTGTCAGGAAGAGTGGTGAGGCATTGGAACAGGCTGACTCATTGTCCCTGGAGGTGTTTAAGGAAAAGGTATATGTAGTACTTGAGAACATGGTTTAGGTGGTCAATATTAGTGGTGATAGGAGAATGGTTGGACTAAATCATTTTAGAGTTCTTTTCCAATCTTTATGATTCTTGGATGACTTGAATGATACTTCTTGAGACTTGGCATTGATGCCTTTGTGCCTGATGTTCACTTGTTGATCTACAGAATCTCTGGTCTCCAGTGCAGTTGTACAAGTTTTGCTCAGCTTGTTGTGATTCTCAAGCAGCATTTGGAAGGGTGCTGACAGCCATGATATTGCCTGCCTCCTGGAGCCTTAGGAGCTGGTGAGAGCAATTCTCATGCACAGTGGCAGCTGCTTGCAGCCATGCTCAAGAAGCCCTCTCCTCTTGAATAATGGGGTCTCATCAGCTCAGTGGAATTTTAACTAATAATTGTGTTTCCTGAGATAGTGTTGTATTCATCAGGATAAGAGCAGTGCTGGGATAGAGGCATGCTAAAGAGTGCCTCAATGCTTGTTGAGGCTGTGAAGCTTGGAACGTGGTGTTTGAAGGGAAGGAGGAGCTGACCCTACTGTTTGATGAGGGGAGAGGGGGTTCTGGCTTCTGACTTTGCTCATAGAACTGTTCACGTTTCTTTTTTAAAATAGTGATATGTTCAGATGGAAGTGTAGAAATAGCCCTGAAAAAATGGAGATTCTGTTTAGAGGTTTGCAGCAATGGTTGTAGATGAGAGAACACTTTGGGGGAAGTGAGCACTGATGCGTGATGCAGTTGGGAACTGATGATGATTGTCTCTGACTCTGAGTACAAAACAGAAGATGATGATTATTGTGTTACGTCATCTTTGCAAAACTTTTCGTTTTTAAAAAGCATGCATTTCACTTAAGGGAAAACTCTCAGCACCTTCATTACAAATCTTCTGTGACAGGCTACACGCAGAGACCAAAGGCATAAGGAGAGCCTTTGAGTATTCTTTGCATCCCCTGGATGCTTTCTGTCTAGGTCAGCTGAGAAAAAGAGGGGATGAGAGGCAGTGGGCACTGACTAGAACACAGGAAGTTTCCACTGAACACGATGAAAAGCTTCTTTACTTTGAGGGTGACAAAGCACTGGAACAAGCTACCCAGAGAGGTTGTGGAGTCTCCTTCCACCTTTCAGAGTACTGTATGTTTATTGAAACAAGCATAAAAATCTTCTAATACTCCATGCCTTTTATATTAATTTTGATCTGAGGCATTTATTGGTATGTGCCTTTTTTTTTCTTGCAAATGAACCATTTAAACAAACGTATACCACAGTAGCATTCAACAAATGCATCTTTTTATGAAAACAATCCTGACATGAATTAGTTACGTGGCTAACAAGGGAAACTGCATTTGTAGTGTATGCAGGAGAAATGTCATGTAACACAGTCCTTGCAACGTGACGGATGCTTCTCTGGGTGTTGGGAATAAAGAAATAGAATATTATTATATTATAATAATATAAGAAATGCGTATTTTCTTCTGTTCAATAAGATTTTGTTGGCCTGGGAACAAAATCTCTTACTGGGCCTCCAAAGTGATTTTGAGAGATGAGACAACAAAAGGTGACAGAAAATGGCAACAGCTCTGAGCTGTTTATCATAATTTTACATTCCTAGCAACAAGAATGTCAAGATTTAAATCTTCCTCCAATGACAGTATTGGTGCTGGTTCTTGCAAAAACTGTTATTAATCACTCAGGCCAATATATCTTTCAGTTCTAGTTGTGACATTAAGTGATCATTTCTGTTCTGTTTGCTGTTCACCTGCGCAACTAGATGTAGCTGGTCTTTTCAACATCTCTGTTCTGTTTCTGTATGAGAGAGGTTAAAGTGATTCACTAGCTGTTTTTCTTTCTTTTTTTCTTAGTACTGAAGCAGATTGAGTGATCTCACTATCACTTACGTAGTCTCGGCTATAAGGCAGTAAGTCCATAAACTGCTTTGGCTTCTTTCATTTGGATTATGTTTCTGTCCACTTACGTCTGATTCCAGCCTGCAAGTAGCTCAGCCAGGAGCAGCAGCTATGATAGCAGGGGGGTTGAAACAGGGAATGGGAAAAATAATCCATTTAATTAAATCAAGGAGTAGTTGGTTCACAGCTGCTTTAAAAAGCATAGCTTTAAATGGAGTGAGTCCTAAGGCAATAGCTGAGTTTTGCTTCTGAGTAAACGTAACTCACCTTGTAGTTTGAAGCATTTATTGCTCAGTATTGGTGTGATCTATGTCCAATTTCCAGTCCTTCTACAGTCCCTGAGAGCCTTTAAGCGTGATCGAATAGCTTTGTCTTCCTCAACTATATAGCAGAGATGCTGCTTTTCTCAACTTTGGAGAGTAAATATGATGTCTAAGTGTACAGATACTGTAGCAACACAGGTACTATGCAACCTTACTGTAACAGGCTTTCTGGTGCTCTTTTGCAGTGGTAACCTTGCCAAAGTTGGGCAGTCCTTTTCTTTAGTGTTTTTTCATTGGCCTTACTGCCAAAGCTTTGGTATGTGGTTTGCTGCCAGCAGGATGGCTGCCAGCTAGTGGGGAAGATGAGGTCCTTCCCTAGACGTTTGGTGGCTGTATTGGAGGGAAAGAGGTAGATAAAGCCATGAATTTTGTGCGTATAGTGTCTTTATTCCTTTCTTCCGTGTGAAACCCTCATTCATAAAAATGGAGTGAGAGGTAATTCAAAGCTACTATGTGTCAGGTTTTCTGCCTTGGGATGATAAGGTGTTTTTTTTTTCCATGTGTTTTCCCTTCCCTATTCACCTTGTCCCCAAAAAGGCAAATTGAATTAATTTTTTTGACCTTCATATAGTGAATGGGCTTTTTAGCCTGTGGCAATATGCTGTCATTTTGGTTTGGATCCTCTTGGAGATCTGAGGACTCCACGTGTACAGTAACACAAGTAGAATTCAGTTCAGGGCTTTGATCACAGTGAGAGAACCCTGGGACAGCATCTCCCCCTCTGCTCTCCTGCTGTCCCCCAAGTGACTGCAAGGTCCTGACCTATATACAGTTAGGGAGAAAAAGCCTAATGTCTAAAATCTTAAGTATTAATAATTATAGTACCACAGTCAGACTATTTTGATTATGCAGATCCCCCCAGTTGTGGAGTGTATGGATTTTCTTTTTTGATCAGTGCAGAACTATAAGGTGCTCTCTAGCAGCATGTATAGTGGTGCTCAGAATCTAATGGGTCATGGTACTTAGAGCTTGTTTGGAACAAATGTCGCACTTCTCTTTCAAAAACCAGATATAATGTAGATACAGGATCATCAGCACCCCCTAGTCTGCTCCTGTTGTACCACACAACTTGCTAATGTCATCTCCAGCCTTGGTTTTCTGTGGCATATTTTCTAATTACTTTTGAAGTCTTTGAACATCCCTGGAAGTGTAAAGCAAAAAACCACTAGTGGGTGGTGCTGCTCTTTCTTGCAGAGCCCCTTTATTTAGCTGAGGTCTGCTTTTACTTTAATACTGTGGTACGCTACTCTGTAATATTATTACACAGTATAATAGTGCAGTATTATACTACTTTCTTTTCTTCCCATCTCCTCAACTAAAAGCAGAACTGGAGCTAGGTGGAGTCAGTACAATGCTCCCAAATGCTTGATGTTAGCTTCTGAAATTCTTTACTCTTAAAAATCAATATTAACATTTTCAAAACTGATACATACGTAAATGTATATATCTATATCGTGTATACAGATATATATGACGTACATAAAATGAAAAGGAAAGTAGATTCTACTTACCTAGTTAAAATAGGTTCCACAAAACAGGTTTATGTGCACTAATTTGAAATACTGGAAGAAAGCCAACTTTAAAAACAGTTTAGCCTTATCGCTGGAAATATCCATATCCTCGGTAATCTTAGCTAAGATTTGATGACTTTAACTGGAAAAAGTTGTGTAAGCCTCTTCTGAGTGATTGATTATATATAGTGAGAGTGTTCTTTTTCCTTGAATCTGGTTTCTGGAGCGCTCCTGCCATGCCAGCTCCATGGAGATCTGCTGATGCAATGCCAGATTTCATGGAACACAGCTTTTCAGTCTTCCAGGTCTTGAAAGAACATTTTTAGAGAAAGTTAATGGCTGTATTTGGTCTGAGACGCATGATGGTTTAATAGTAGCTTATTTATCTCACAATGGGAATTACTGTAAGTGTAGCAAGGAAATCTATTAAGTGCTGCAAACGAGGTACTGTAAGCCAGTATTACTGCTTGTTACGTTTAGTAATGCTTGACATTCATTTTAGGCTTCATTTAAAAAGAAAACAAAACAAGATCAAACAAGGATTATAGATTGAATTATTAGGAAGCTTATACAGCGCAGAACTTTGGCATATAGGTTTGGGATGCTTGAAAAAGGGACAACGTGTAACAGAAGAGCCAGAATCAGCGTGGGAGAGTATTTTGTCTTTGCAGAGGACTTTGTATATTAATGTGCTTCATGCATCAATGCGATAGTAGATGTATCACATGTATTCAGACTTTTTTTTTTTTGTATTATACTGCAGTATTCTGTTCTTGGTAAAAGATACAAGTTGGTGTTTTTCCAGATAACTTATTTTTTTGAAAAATGTCTTCAGCAGTACTGATGTAGGAAAGGGAGATGGTTTGTTATTATTTCTGCTGGACCCCTTTTGTTATTTGATTATAATGCAAGTGCATACGAAGCTTCTATGCCTTTAATAACTCAGTGTTCTGCTGTGCTATCTATAACTATTACTGTTTTTTGTTATGAACTGGAAAATGATGAATTGCTAACTTCTTGTTTCAAAGGTGAATGATTTTTTGTGGTTCATTTGAAGATGGTAGTGAGGTGGGAGGCAGAGAGGAGGAAGGTTACCTGATAGAGAGGAATTGCATAATTAGTGCTCAAGTTTATCAACGCTGGCAGATAACATGTAGGAAAGCTATGAAAAGTATTCCTGATCTGGGAAACCTCTAATCAGAGCTTAGCCCTTTTTAGGCAAAACAGCCACAGAGAGCTGCAGAATCATAGAACCATAGAATGGTTTGAGTTGGAAGGGACCTTTAAGATGATCTAGTTCCAGCCCCCTGCTGTAGGCAGGGACACCTCCCTGTAGACCAGGTTGCTCACAGCCCCATGCAGCCTGGCCTTGAATGCCTCCAGGGAGGGGGCATCTACAACCTCTCTGGGCAACCTGTTCCAATGTCTCACCACCTTCACAGTAAAGAATTTCTTCCTGATATCAAGGCTAAATCTACCCTCTTCCAGTTTATACCTGGCTGTGTTAGTCCTGGTGCTTAGTAAGACTGTGTGGGTTGTGGTGAGCGTGATTGTTTTTTTTTTCCTTTTTTTTTTTCTTTGCTACTATTGTGATGCTCTTCTATCATTCATAACATCTCTCCTGTTTTATGCACCAGTCCTTAATTGCACTACACTCTGTGGTATGCTCTGGTCCATCTTGTGGTGACTGGCATGCTTCGTGGGAACAGATGGCATGCTTGGCTCAGGATGAAAATAGTTGGGAATTCTTATGTTGCTTTCCTTAGACTCAGCTGTTAATAACAGAACCTAAACACAATATTTTGTTAAGTTTTTCCTTAAAATGAGCCCAAATAGAAGTGTTTTCCCCATATAGACTTAATTGTTCTTTCTAGATTTCTGATAGATAGGTAAAGTGAAATACTGGTAGTAGCTTCATAATCAGAAGGATTGGGAAAATCTCGAGTTTAGAGCTGAAATCATACAGTCATGGGATGACTTGGCTTGGAAAGGACCTTAAAGCTCATTGAGCTGCAGCCCCTGCCATGGGCAGGGTTGCCAAGCACTCGATCTGTCTGCCCAGGGCCCCCTCTAGCCTGACCTCAAGCATCTGCAGGGATGGGGCATCCACAACTTCCATGAATACCTGTGCCGCTGCCTCACTGCCCTTTGAGAAAAGAATATTTTCCTTGGTAGGAGTGGATGTGAAGCTCTGCCTTAGGGAATTTTAGCTTCAATCTTCATGATCTATCTGTGTACAGGAGACATATGCCAGGCAGTTTATGCTTAAAGACCTTGGTTGTTCAGGTGGTCACTGGAGTTACCTGCAAGGCATTTCAGGCACGGTGCCCTGGTCAAACTTTGGTACAGCTGCTTTCCAGTGGGAAAGTCTGTCCTGCCTTGGTGAGAACTGGGATTCCAGGAGGCACATCAGGAGCTGAAGCAAAGACTGATGCTGAATTGTCAGGATACAAAGTGTTTTTTCTCTTGCAGTTTGACCTATGTAATTGCTCTCATCCATCATCCTAGAGTGCCATGTGCATAACAGCTGTGTATATGTGCATATATATATATATATCAGTTATATGTGCATGCACTGTATATGTGTATATATATAACAAAAAACATGCATATGCATGTATGATTTTATTTTTTTATGAGAAATGACTATGAGAACTTAACCCATCCCCCTGACCTTTTAGATTAACTGCTGAGGGGAAAAAGTGGAAGAACAGCATGTTTTTTCTGAAAAATGTTATTCTGAAAGTGTTCTTGTGGTAATTATTAGACCTCTAAGGGAAGCAGGGAACACAACGTATTGCCATATAGATGAGTATTATTGGGCATGAAGTGGATCCTTCGTCACTTCTGTACTTTCCCCTGCAATTTAAGGCTAATTGGGATCCTGAGAAGCAAATTACTGATTCTGCTTCTGGTTTAGCTTAAGGTGATTTGAGGATTTGAACTGCATGTTCTCACCACATGCTGGATCCTGGAGGTCTTAATGTTTAGCCTTCATCACGTGGGCTGTGACCCAGACAGGTATTTCAAGCACTTTAAATCCAGCAAGGCCTAACTGCCATCTACGTTTTCTTCAGATAATCAAGGAATTAGCTTCTGATAACACTTGCTGTTTGCAAAGGAGGAAGGCTGGTACAAGTGTGTTCTAAATGGACTCCAAGTGCTATTTGTGCGTTGTTGTAGTTTAAGTGTAAGAGGAAGAAAACACATTTTTAGTGAAATATTTTAATATTCTGTTACATACTTTGTTCCAGCGTCACATTATCTAAAGTAGCATGATGTCAAACAGTCATAATGCTACTGGTATTCCTATATGACCAAATTACTGCATTTCTGTAATCTAGACAAGAGGTAACTTTCCATGATTTAAAATGCGATGACAATATGTATTAGGGTGCTTGCTTTGATTGGTTTGGATGCCTGATAGTCATTCATCCAGGAGACGTTACTGAAAGATTCCCAGTCACAGTACTCTCTTGAGAGTTGCAAATACAAGCTGCTGTGTGCCTTCAATTTCATAAGAGGGAATCTGTGTTTATAATGCAGTCCTATCAGATCCTGCAGTAGGCAGATGCTGAATAAGGAAAACTTCCTTCAGATGAGAAGGAAATGTCTTAGTATACTTGACTTTGCTATTCAAGAAATACTGTTTTCTTGTCACTTTGATTTGATTACCCTGTTCTAAGAGAAACTGTATATACTAGAAAAGTTAGTGATACTGGATAGGTGGGCAGCATTAGTATTTTAAGTGTACTGCGAAGTGTTTGAACCATGATTTACTGTAAGGCTCGGAATGCTTCTGCTGGGTGGTATAAGGCTGACCTGAGAATGACACACAGGCACTCTTCTAGCTAGCTGAGCTATTGACTTTGATTAGAGAGAGTGTGAACTGTGTGGCTCTCTCTATAATTAACTCCGTAGTCAAACTTGATGAGATCCATGGAGATGACATCTGGAAAGAATTTTGACCTGGTATTGGAGGACTGTGCCATACTGAATTAGTTTGGTGTTATAACTAGCTCTTTGCTGCTCTGTGATTTTACTTCTTTTGACCTCATGCAGCTTATACTCCTCATTAATTGTTATCATTTAGGTCACAAAGGTGAAAACAAAATTAGGTTTGACAAGATGCTGTTTCTCCAATCAGTGTTGTTGTCAGTTCTTGCACGTTTTCATTTGTGTAACCATCGGTTTTTCAAAGTAGAAAGAGCTGAATAAATTTAGCAGCCATATGGTTTGCACGTGCAGAGATGATGCAGGAACCGGACAGGGGATTATCAATCTTAAGTCATCTTCCTGCGCTGTAGGACAAAAGCGCTGCTTCCGCTTTCTTAACTCCGTGCTGCGTCCCTTCTTCTGGCTGAGTGCTTCTTTTCAAGCACTGGTATTTTTAAAGCATAAATGTTATTTGAGAGGCAGACTGTAGTACAATAAGCTTTCTATTTATTTCTTTCACCTCTGCTTGAAAAAAAGAGCTGCCACATTTTTTATATCTGCCCAAGGAAAATATTTTTGAGTTGCTGTGCAAAACTATTGAGATAGAGCTTAAACAAACTCTGACAAATGCATACTGTGTATCTTTTCAGTGAAGTCAAACAGAAATAAAACTAGAAACAGAGGAAAACAAGTGGTGACTCAATTCAGTTCTGTTTGTTTGAATAGGAGAAGAGACGATAATAAATTCTTGGAGCATGGTACAGATTTCAAGAAAGGTCGAATGAAAGAAAAATGTTTTCACTATAGCATAAGTACTTATTGAAACAAGTCCATTATTAAGGTAACAAAAAACAATCAAATGTTCTTGTGTGACTTAAAAGCCATTTTTCTCCTGTGTATGCTTGTAACACAATGCATTTGGTGCTAGCATGGTATTAGTTTGAAATAGTAAAATTAACGGTGGCAGTAAGTTTTTCTGTTGTTTTTTAATGAATGAAGGCAGCTGAACAGATGTTCAGAATGTTATGGAATATTCCTTCTTCCCCATACCACCATTCCTCTCACAGAGAGCCATCTGGAGGGAGTTTGTGTGGAATGAGCAGCCATTGCACTAATAGCAAGATTAATGTGTCAGCATCTTTTGTTGATACTTGAAATTGGGCACTGTTTGTTCAAGGGGAAAGCAAGAATGTGAGTTGTCGTCATTGTGTGTGTGGTGAATTGCCCACATGCATATGGAAAGAAGATGAGTAATTGTGCTTTCTACTGAACAATAAAATAAATTTATTGTGGCCAGTCCAAACTTAGACCCTTACAAGCACAGTGCAACTTTTTTCCATGACAGTGTTGTGACTGGCCTCCTTTTACACAGTGTGTGGTAATGCTGTCCTGTTAACATCAAGATTTAAATGTACCTGTTTGGGTTCAGCAAAAGCTTCTGTCTGTGTTTTCCCAGAGTGTTCCTCTTAGTATGGTATTTATTTATTTTTAGCCCGGTGTTGGTGGTGGATTTTTTTTGTTTGTTTGTTTTTCCCCAGCAACAAGTATACCTGGTAGATGCCTCTCCGTTTAATCAGCTTGATTTCTTGAGTATCCTTCATTTGGGAGAGAGGGATTGTTGTTTTGGTGTAACGAACAAGATTTCAGTTAGGAAAAGGACAGCTTATGAGAGGCTCTAGTCATGTGTGAAGGTGTCCTGGTTCATCTGTTTTCTGCTACAGAATCAGTACAAAGGAGTGGATGGAAGTGATACTGGCAGGGTGATTGAATTCAGGACAGCAAGCTATTGTATTGTGCAGTCTGTGAACCTCTATTAAATTTCAGATATGCAATTTTTTTTCCTGAATAGTTGTTATCTTAGACACATTGGCACATTTTAATCTTCCTTGTTAAGCTTAATGAATGAGAATCTTATTTCAAAACATAAAAAATATTTGCAGTGGGACTGCCTTTGTTTTCTTTCATTGCTTTGTGTTCCCTTTTGTGAAAAAAATTCCGAAGAATGGGAACCCAACATTATATTCAGTAATGCTACTTGGACTGAGGTGGTTAAAGCCTGGAACTCCTGCCCTAGTGTAGTAAACTGCTACAAATGAGAATGTGAATCATAAGGAGACAGCCAAAAACTATTTCAGATGGCTTTTGGGGATAGATGAGCATAGGGAAAGGAGGAAAGGTTAAAACTAGCTGAGAAGTGTTTTATAATCAATGAATTTGGATGATAAAAACTCAGTACAGGAGAAAAAAATATATATATGTTCTGTAGATAATGTCCTAATTGAACCAGAAAAGAGCTGTAGTGGAATTCTACAGAAATGAAGATAAAAATGCGGTAATGATAGTTATGCTAATGATTGTGTGCTTGCTTAATTTATAGAGTGTGTGAAATCTTTGTTTCTTTCTTCAACAATGGGAGGCTACTTAAAGGATCGTGTACATCTCATACTTACTTTGGAGCAGATGATGGAATTTTATCATAATCTCTATCAAAATGACACTGTTTTTATCTCCTTGGAAACTGCTGGGGAAGAGCATTGCAATGGAGAGAAGTTAGTGTAGGGACTGTAGTTTTTGAATGTTTTATTTCCAGTTGGAAAAATTTAAAGTAGTAACATCTCTCAGTCTTGTTCATTGTGGCATGCTTCCTAGGACTAAAGACAGAGAAGAACCTGTGTTAGAAGGGATCCACAAACGCAGCCCAGTCCAAATCCTGAATCCGCACAGAGCAACCTGAGTTCAACCGTGTACCTGGGAGTGGTGTTCACAAGCTCCTGAACCTCCGGCAGCATGGAGCTGTGCCCCCTGCCCTGTGCATCCTGCTCCATGCCCACCGCCCTGTGGTGCAGACCCTGTCCCTAACCCCCAGCTGCCCCTCCCCTGACACAGCTCCATGCCGTTCCCTCGGGCCCTGTCGCTGTCACACAGAGCAGAGCTCAGCGCTGCCCCTCCGCTCCCTGTGAGAGCTGCAGCCGCCATCAGGCCTCCCCTCAGCTGCTCTGCTGTGGGCCGAGCAAACCGAGTAATTGCAAATTGAAGTGCTCAGTGCTGTGGAGATCTATTTACTTTTTTTTCTCCCAGTGCTTAGGAATTTTCTGAATTGATGTGTTCACCCTTTAATGGTTCTGTAAACCTTGTGTTGCTGGCCCGCAGTGTATTAGAGGTAAATACTCACCCAGCCCTTCTGTGTTTTCATGGAAGTTTTGAATACGCAGAGGGTTAACTAGGGAAACCTAGGCCCATAAAATGTATTTAGGTATTTAGAACCAAACACCATCTCCTTCTCTATCCTTTCTGTTGTCATCGCTTAATACTTTGATTTTTCTTTATCATATAACCAAATTGTGAGGTATACCTGGAAGAGCTCAGTGCAGACAGAACCCCTTCCTAATATCCAAAAAAAAAAAAATAATCCTCTAAGTGTTTAAATATTGAGAAATACTTCACTGCAACAGCTATTGCAGGAAGAAGCTGTGTTAAAGAAACAAAATTGTTTGGGGAATCTCAGTGCTAGTTTCAA
Organism: Cyrtonyx montezumae; assembly: GCF_038088225.1. Classification (NCBI taxonomy): domain Eukaryota; kingdom Metazoa; phylum Chordata; class Aves; order Galliformes; family Odontophoridae; genus Cyrtonyx; species Cyrtonyx montezumae. The sequence continues at coordinate 16,898,341 of NW_027071848.1, forward strand.
CACTACTAGGTTGGTGTGACAAGAATATCATAAGTGGTGATCTGATACTGAGAAAGCAAGAAGTTCTCATTCCAGCCTTGGACATTAATACATTTTTCAGGTGGATTTGGCAATCAGAAGAAGGATTTCTGGAAATGATTTTGGTAGGCAATTGCTTGTATAATAAATTTCACCTATTCTTTTTGTGGTTGGTATTTTGTAGGCATTTCTCTTTACATGTAATGTTGAAAGATCCAGTTTACTAGGGATAAGAGAAACTGTTCTTTCTTTTTAGTTACCTTAAGGAGGAAAATTCTATTAGACATTCTGTGTACTTCTGACAAATGCCTGCCCTTGTCTGAACAAGCAGTATCAAAATCAATAACTGCATTGAGAAAAAAAAAAAAAAGAAAAAACTGCATATTTATTAATAAGAAAAGAATACACTTGGTCTTTAAACGTATAGAAGTAAAGCACTTAAAAACTTATGGCTTACCATCATGGTGATTAGACAAAATACTTCATGTTGATACTTATTCCACAGTAACATGACCAAGACAGCAATTGCATGCTTGATGGATCTTCTGGTTATTCACAGTTCTTTTAGAAACATGGCTATTGCAGGTACTCATGTTATTCTGGGCCTTTTAAACAATGGTATACAGTAATTGATGGCCAGGTATTCATACTTTCGCAGCATGCAAAATGCTTAATAAAAGTTTGGTTGGAATTAACTTTTTTTTCAAAAAGAACAGACACATGCACACACTTTGTTCTATTTTTTATTAGGAAGGATGTCATCCAGATCGTGAACTTAGTGGTTTCCACATTATCTGCCGGTTCTCATTTTCTTGTCAGTAAAGGCAGTGAAGTAAATGAAATTCACAAATGAGAAGGAAAAATTCCCAAACGCGGGGTTGCCAGTTGTTGTCATCCTTTTTTTGGATAAAGGAAAACACAATAGAGTGTATGTATAGGGGTGTGCATTCCTTTCCTTCCCTTGAGATAAGAGAATTGGAGTATGTTATTTATGCAGCCCTTTCTTTGCATCTTCAGTGAAGGATGAAGGCCTTTGGAGTACAGGAAGATCTGTGCTGTTAGTGGCTAGGGCTGGGAAATATGGAGCAGGGATAGCATCTGCTGATCTAGTGCTTTGTGTCTGTTTTTCCTGCTTGTTCTCTTCTCTTCCTTTTTAGCACACACCACATATCTTGAGTTACAGACTTGAACAGGAAAGCAGGCAATGTTACTCCAGCTGAGTGCAACAAAGACAGAAATTTGGGGTTTTGAGTTGAGTGGTAGAACACTAGGTATGGCAAAATATAACTGTTGGCAGGCATTTGGAAAGCTGAAGTACCCTGGGCACAGAGGCAGTGTGGTTAATATGAAGCACTGTAGTTAGACTGTGGGTCTAGAGCCGTAGAAGTCTACAGCACTTCTATGTTTTTGGTGAGGTGGTATTCAGTTCTAGCCTTAGGTGCCTAAGTTTAGGTAGCTATATAGCAGAGCTTATGCATGACACATCTGATCTCACCTTATTGTACTTGTACCTATCGAAAGATGCAACAAATAATTTGTCCTCTTGGCTTCTGTGGACCTCTCATGAGAAACATGGACACTGAATACATTTATGTAATATCAAACTCCATCGCTTTCAAGAAGCTGCTTATTCAATCTTCTCTATGGAAGGAGAATTATAGCAGTTTTTCTTTTTTGGGGGGGCGGGCTGTGAGGTTCATTGGTGAAAGCTCTAAAGGTTCCTAAAAGTTCTGTGTTCAGAGAGAATGAGAGTAGATGTATGGAAAGCTCTTTTTTGAGACATTCTACTAGAGGGCATAAGAAAAAAGCCTCCTTTTAAGAATTATAAAAGAAACAACAACTGAACAATATCTCTGAGAAAATAAGGAAACATTCACAAGGAAAGAGATTGTGTCATGAACTGGCATTCACTTTGTATTATTAGTGAATATATAAAGAACTTGAATACTAGAAGAATCCCTACATCCAGCTCCATTTTTTTTAATGCTGTTGGTATGTCTTTAGCGTATATGACAGTGCCTTTTGGGGGATATGGAAAGGCAAAGGCAGCTGTGGGTTTGAGTTTTTGCCACTTGGTCAAACACTTGAAAACTCAGCTTGCCTTTTATAATAGCTGTGCTCTGCTGTTGTTTAAGGAGATTGAACATTGTGTTTGTCTTCTTTCATCTTTGTTACTGTGCATCTGCTTTTTGCTTGATTTTTAAATTTGACTTGCCAAGGCAATGTCAGGCTCCCTGCATGCAGTTCAACAGCTGCTAGCTGCAGGAAGGTGGTGGGAAGTGACCTGGGGGGAGGGGATGCTTTGCAGGAGCAGGAAAAGCCTAGGAGGAGAAGCATCAATTCCATAGTTATCTCTATCTGTACCTGCTTACTTCTAAGGCAGTAACTGTTGCTAAGTGCCTTCTAATTTTAAAATGTAAGGCAGTGGAGTGCATTATTATGAGCAAGGGAAAACAGAAGAGAGAAAAAAAGGAAGTGAGAATACAGAGGGAATGCATCTATTGCAAATTTTTAATGGACTAATCTAAGCTAATTAAAGTTTCTGATGTGCTGTTCTTTCCAAATGTGCATGGAAATGAAGTTAACTGCGCTTGCTGTTGTCTGCAGAGTTTGAAGAGCGGTGTCTGTGCTCAGGTCAGTTTGGTCCAGTGAGATGTTGTCTCTGATCAGCATTCAACAGACAGATTTAGGGGGATGTTAAGTGACATCACCGTTATGTTTCCTTTCTCACCTGCTGACTTCTGCTCTTGTTCTTCAGATCTGGTGCTTGTCTCTCATATACTTCTGATGCAGCCTCAGAACTGCTTTCTGGGCCCTTCATCTCTGGTGCATGGTGCACATGGTGGGCTGGTGCAATGGCACCACATGGAAGCTGATCCCTCTTCTGCTTGAAGCACAGAAGTGAATTTGTGCTTAGTGTGACTGTGCATACAGGATTCTGGATCAAGAGCTCTGTGATACCCAGCTCATCCTAGGTGCAAGTCTCTGATTGTGGTATCTACTTAGTTAAAGTAAAAAATAGTCTATTGTGATTGGTCCCAACCTTCTGAACTGGTACAAGTTTTGGAGTTAACAACTATTCATTTTGTTTTCTGTTTATTTAGGGGTGGGAAGAGAATCTGTATTAAAACTGTTATAAAATCCAAATATGGTCTCTCAGGTGTCTGTCTCAACATATTTAATGTAGTGAGAGATTATCAGAATGAGTTTCTCTGCTAGTAATAAACTGGGGCTGAAGAGTAACCTGAAATGACAGAGGAATGTGGAACTTGGTGGATCACCATTGCAGTAACTGCATTCACTGCACAGCACAAATGTGGGAATCATAGACTGCTACCATAGTGGCTCAGGCTGAAAGGGACCTTAAAGCCCATTTAGTTCTAACCCCTCTCCTGTGTACTAAGTTGTCACCCCCTGCACCAGGCTGTTCAGAGTCCCATCTAACACCTCCAAGGATGGGGCATCCACAGGTTTTCTGGTCAGCCTGTGCCAGTTTCTCACCACTCTTGAGTAAAAAGAATCCCTAGCGCTGTTCAAGAAGTGTTTAGATGAGGTGCTAAGGAATTTGATTTAGTAGTTCAGTGGGTAGGGATGGTGATGGGAGGATGGTTGGACTAGATGATCTTGTAGGTCCTTTCCAACCTTATGTACCTATGAACCTAAAAAGAATTTTTTTCCTAACCTAATCTAAATCTCCCGTTAATAACGATGTTGAAGAGCACTAGTCCTGAGATGGATCCACTACTCTTGACTGATCTCTGCCTTCACGTAGAGCTGTTAACTCTAGTCAAGCCTTCAAATCTGTTTCTCCAATTTAGAGATAAGGATGTGCAGGACCACGTCAGATTCTTTGTACAAATACAAGTAGATGGCTTCAGTTGCTCTTCCTTTGTTCACTGATGCCATTACCCATCATAGCAGGCTACCAGATTGGTCAGGCACAGTCCGCCCTTGGTGAATCCGTGCTGGTTGTCTTGGATCACCTCTTCATCCTGCAGGTGTCTGAAGATATCTTCTGAGAGGATTGTTTTTATGATCTTCCCTGGCACAGAGGTGAGGCTTAGCAGCCTGTAGTTTCCCTGGTCTTTCTTTTTATCTTGTAAATGGGAGTGAAGTTTCCCTTTTCCCAATTGCCAGGGATTTCACTGGACAGTCATAACTTTTCAAATACGATGGAAAATGACTTGGCAACCACACTAGCCAGTTCCTTCAGGACCTTGGGATGCATGTTGTTTGCCTCCCATCTTAATCTCTTTCACAGTCTCCACTTCACTGGTGAGCACTAGGTCCAGTAACATTTTGCCTCTGGTTGGTCTGTCAGATAATTAGATCAGGAAGTTATCCTCAATGGACTCCATGAATCTCCTGGATTGCTTGCAGCCTGCTGTGTTGTTTTCCTGGCAGACATCAAGGTGTTTGAAATCTCCTATCAAAGTGAGAGCCTGTGAGCAAGATGCTCCTTTTAGGTGAAGTAAGAAGGCCTCATCAACATGCTGTCACTGATCAGGAAGCCTGTAATAGACCCCAGCCTTCAGGTGTGCTTTATTGGCCTGGTCCCTAATTTTAACCCACAAGCTCTCAGCTTGATAGTGGCTGTTTCTCAGAGGCAGCTCTCAAGGAACCTTTATTTAATACCCTAAGTGTTTTTTTTTTAATGAGCAGTTTCCATTTCTTTGGAAAATACCGCATCTTAACCTGCCTAATTACACTTAATACATAAATTAATCAGAAGGGAATAAACTTGCTGTTTATTTTGGATATGGAGACTAGTTCAGTTCCTTGTAACAGGAGTTACAAGCAGTCCTTCTTCTGGAGGGATGGAATCAGCAATAGAAAATACAGCTAAAGAAAACATCATAACTCTGAAAGCCTCTCTCTTCATGTGTTTTTCATCTGGAAGTGGTTCTGTGGAATGTAGGCTAGAAGAGTTTTCATGAAAGAATTTATCTTTTTGCATTCACTGATGGCTGATGCGGTTCCAAAATGCTCGATTTCTGTTTTTCTGTTTCCAGCAATGTAGAATCACCAAAGTCGGAAGAGGTCTACAAGGTCATCCAGTCCAACCATCCACCTACCACCAATAGATCTCTCTAAACCACATCTCTCAACGCAACCTCTAAATGTTCCTTGAACACCTCCGGGGTCGGTGACTCCACCACCTCCCTGGGCAGCCCATTCCAGCACCCGAGCACTCTTTCGGAAAAATAGTGTTTCCTAACATTTCATACTTGGTTCGGTTCTATCCTGGTTAAGCCTAATGAAGCCCTGGTAGTTGAAAGGCTTATTTTGTCTTGATTTCAAAACATATGTATCAGAAGATGAAACAAAGAGTTTAGCCCCGCTTCTCTTAAATTTTCTTTAAGAAAGATTCAATTTTTCAAAATTCTTGGAGTTGTTTGCCTTAAGGAAAAATGTGGTAGCTCTTTAGCAATAGTGAAATATAGTAATGAAAGAGTAGGTTTTGTTTTGTTTTGTTTTTTAAACTTGCCTATGAGATGCTATCTTACCTTTTTCTTAACGTGGCAAATAAATGTGAAGAAGCGATGTGATTCTAATAGACAGAGACAAGTTTGCAATGCACTGATAACTGCTGCTGTTGATACCTGGTACTTAAGGTGCTAAAAGCTGCTTAGATCTGTAAGATTTAGGTAGTTGAATGTTTTAAATTAGAGGAAGTTTATTACTGTAATTGCAGGTCCTCTTTTCTTTGATCAGGATCGCTAAATGTGGTTCTTAATCTGATGAACATACTCATTGGTGGGAATTCATAAAGGAGGTAGTTTATTAATAATTTAAATCACGCATTCAAAAAGGAAACTATGCAGAAGCAGCGTGTATTTCAGCCTGCCCTTTTAATGAATTGTAATGTCTTGTTGGCTCCAGGATGCGTTTATCACCTTCATAAAGAATTATAAAGAGTTGGTGAGCAAAGGAAAAACTCAAAACACAGTGGCCAGTTTTCTGCAAGATGTTATCATGGTGTAGAATGTGACCTGCTAGGAGACCCATGGGGATGTCTTTTTGTTGTTACATCACTACTAGCCTACAGGAGGGACTGTCCCTTCCCTTCTCAGTAGTTCTTCTCTCATTAAGAAGACTCAAATGTCAAGTAGACTTTCAAAGGTTCCTATGTCTTCATTGTGCTTTGTAAAAATATCTGTGCTATTTTCAGTTTGCCTTTCATCTCTGTGTGGTTTTGTGGGTTTTTGGAGGATTTTTTGTTAGTGTTGTTGAGGGATCCTGTACTTCCCCAGGGAGGTGTTCGAGTCACTGTCCCTTGGAGGTCAAGAAATGTTCAGATGTGGTGCTAAGGGACATGGTTTGATGGGCAAACGTTGGTGGTAGGTGGGTGACTGGACTAGATGATCTTTGGGGTCTTTCCAACCTTGATGGTTGTAAGACTTCTCTGAGAGGAAGAATGTGGAGAATTTGGAGGTTACTTAAATGAGTGCTTCTCTCGAAAGAAGTTTTACTGATTCTTGGTACCATAGGTGCTCCTCGAGGCAGCAAGGCAATTTCCTGGGCAGCCAGCACCTCACATGGGGTGAGGGCAGGAAGTTGAGTAAACTGCAGAAGATGGGAGGGGGTGGGATCAGGGAGTGCTAGACAGAAAGCAGTAGGAAACCAGGTTTTACTCTGCTGATATTTCTTTTTAATACCTGAAGTAATATCAGTTAAAAAATTAAGAGTTTGAACAGGTAGAGGAAAAAAATTCAAAATCAGAGAACTGTAGAGGTTGGAAGGGACCTCCAGAGATCATGGAGTCCAACCCCCTGCCAAAGCAGCTCCCTAGCCCAGGTTGCACAGGTAGGCGTCCAGGCGGGTCTGGAACGTCTCCAGAGAAGGAGACTCCACCACCTCTCTGTGCAGCTGTGCCACTGCTCCGTCACTGCACTGGGAAGGAGTTCCCACACACATTTGTGCAGAACTTCCTATGCTTCAGTTTGTGGCCATTTCCCCTCATCCTATCACCACACACTGCTGAGAAGAGTCCAGCCTCGTCCCTTTGCCTCCTGCTTCTTAGATATTTATGGATGTGGATCAGATCCCCTCTGAATCTTCTTTTCTCAAGGCTGAACAGCCCCAGGTCTCTCAGCCTTTCCTCATTAGAGAGGTGTTCCAGGCCCTTTATCATCTTTGTGGCCCTCTCCTGGGCTCTTTCCAGGAGATCCCTGTCTTTTATGTACTGGGGAGCCCAGACCTGGTCACAGTACTCCAGGTGAGGCCTCACCAGGGCAGAGTAGAGGGGGAGGGTCACCTCCCTTGAGGTGTAGAGAAATGCAAAAATGTAGGACAGAAATAAGAGGTACTTTGATAGTCTAATATAGAATAATTGTTCCTCTGTTATTTCTGATAGTCTAAAAATTAGCAGGCTGAACTGGCCTTAAATTATTGCATATTCAAATAAACTGTCTCATATTAAGTACAATTCAAAACTACTGCTTAGAAGTCATGAGCCAATTTTCGTAGTCTGCTGTGAAGTCACCGTATGGTTAAAATAATCTGCTTTTTACTAATTAGGATGTGTCAATTTCTTAAAAACACCCTTGAGAAGAATCTATTTCAAGCCTTTAGGAGAAAAAGTCATTACTAACATTTCTGTGCAATATCTGAAAACAAAAAATTTTTTTTGATTCATGAATATGATTTAATTGAAGAAATGAAAGCTTATTTTAATTGCTTTAGTGTAATTAAAGAAAACAAAAACCGAAACTCTTAAGTCTCTTCCAAATGAACTTATGCTCTTGATAGCACTGAATTTTTCATTCTGGAACATAGTGGTGCTCTTGGTATAGAACATTATTCATAACCTTGAATAATATAACCATTATTCATGGACCTTGAATTGATAGTGTTCAAAAAGGCTGATCAAGATGACATAATTGAGTTGAGTAGTTTTGTTTTAAGGGGGCATTAAGGTTCTTTTGTACTTTACACTCTCATTGCATGTCTGGGGAGATTTGGTCCCAGTTAAACATCCTTGCTCTCAAACTGGTTTGTATAGAATAACATTTCTTACGCCCTTTTGTGATGTTTTGTGATCTCATCTTGGTATGCAGCAAACTAAACAGAGGAAAATGGTGGCTAGGATGAAACAGTGCCGAACACAGACACAGTTCTAATAGCCTTTGTTCTCTCAGAAAAATGTCTTCTCTTATCTGACACGTGTCCAAACTCTGGTAAATACATGCTCTTGCCTCATTCAGATTGTCATCCAACAATACTGACAGAAAACAATCTTCCTCATCACCATAGAAGTTCTCTCTCATTCTCACCCAGCCAGGTGTCGTGCCCTTATCTGTCAACTAAGTTCATCGTTTTGATAGGAAACCTGTTGGGATGAGGGTTGGTCAGCATCTGACGCAGTTACGGGGCTGTAGTGCGTGGATGGCCAGTCTGTGGCCCGCTGGGCAAACGCTCTGTGCCAAGGCAGTGACCTGCTTGCTGCAGACAGCATCCTTTCCTGTGAGTCCAGGGGGAACTGCCAGTTTTTAAAATGCAAATGTGTTCTGAAATCCAATGATGAGCACTGGCACACTGTAGCACAGGACTGCATAGCAGTGAATAGCATACTTCTTGCCTTGGAATTAATGTGTGCTGTCTATGCTGACTGCATGCTCTGTGTATACCTGCAGTGTTTTCATCACATTCTGACTTGAGCACAACTCTTATGCCTTTGTACAAGTGGTATAACATCTTACAGTGGGAAGACTGAAGCAAGCGCTTTAAAAGAAGAAAGGTGAAGTACAGTTTGCAGCAAAAGCTGAATGTGTGCTGAACAAATTCATAGCTCTTATTTCCACTGTTGTAAATGCAGTCTCTCCTTTTCTGTAAATCCCAGGTTGTGAGCCATGCCTTTGGTGAAAAGAAACATTGAACCGAGGCATCTCTGCCGAGGAGCCTTACCAGAGGGAATTACTAGTGAGCTGGAATGTGTAACAAATAGTACCCTTGCTGCTATCATACGCCAGCTGAGCAGCTTGAGTAAGTATCTGCAACTTCTTTTAAGTTTCATCTTCCTGATGAGAAACTGAGCAAATGAAAGGCTTTAAAATAGCTTGTTGTAATAGCCAAACTGATTCAGGACATTGTTACCTATGTAATACAGTAGTATTGTGCTACCTCATTGCTTTTATGCTCTTTTATATTTTAAATTTTTATGCAAACAGATTTTTAGTGTAAGGAAGAAACAACTATGACACAGTAAGCTAGCAGTTTTTTCTAAGATGTGATAAATTGGTGCTAGAAGCAGAACTAGCACTTGAGTTGTTCTTGGTTTGCAGTTTTCCAAGATGAAGACAACAAAGTTTTCCACCTCTCGTCATTTAAGTAACAGATTTGACTGAAATTTCATTTAATTTAAGGTGCTATTATTTCTTGGGCTTTTTTTCTTTGGATGTGTGTGGTCAAATAATATGAACGAAATAGAACATATTGAAAGAATGGAATTTGCCATAACCAAATCTTCAGACTACTGCTAGCATCATCTGCACACAGAACAGCCTGCACAGTGCACCTCTCAGCTGACACTGCAGCTAGCAATTCTAGCAGCACGTCTGAAGTACTTGCAAGAAGAATAATGCTTCTTAATAATGAGAAATCTGACTTCTCCAGAAAGCATCTAACAGCCAACAGCTGTTGTTTGTGCTGATAATTCTGGTCCTAGAAAAGAAATGATCAATTCATCAGTTTTGTTCACTTTACAAATGTAAATGGTTTGAGTGTTGAAGTCGACGTGGTTAGACTATGGATCCCACTAAACTGATGCTCAGTTTGTGATAATACTAAATATCCTGTGCTTAGGGAGGGAGTGCCAGATACAGATACCTGCTTTCCAGTGGTCAGTGATTTAGGGATTTATTGGGCTGGAGGTTTATCTGTATCGTCCTGTGTAGCAAGCATTTGTAAACCTGTCATCTCTGGAGTTGCTTAGATGTGCTCAAATAGAATTGTGCATTTTTCTTACACAGTGATCTGTGTCAAAATGTCCCACAATAGGAATTGTTCTCTTTCTTCCTTTTGATACCTGTAAAACATAATAGAAAGTGGTTAACTTCCACGTTTTTCTGTTATTAGCTGTGATTTTATAAATCATTATTGTCCTCCTAGTGATATGTTGCAAGTTGGAGTGTCCTGTACCGTTAACGTTCTTTCCAGAATTAAATCATTTTGTAATTCTAGCGGTGTTTATTTCTGTCTGGCAGATTGAAGTTAGAGGATTTTTTTAAATGTGAAGTTGCATCATAATACAAAAAGTGTCACAGTGACTCTTTGTCATTAGTTCCCTAAAAGTTTAAGGACTTTTTTTTTTTTATGTTGCTAAAATTTTGAGTTGACATTTTCAGAGAAGCATCTAAGTGATTGTCAGACCTTTGGAGTTTTTTTTTTAAGCAGTAGCTGCTGATTTGGAGCTTAAAGTTACCTATGGTTAATGTTTATCTGTATTTACTATCATTACCTTCAATTACTATTTCATTTGGCAGTTGCTCAGTATTTAGTTTCAGAAAGTGAAGAAGAACAGTTGATGCTTCCTGATGACATTCAGGGATATCTGATCTCATTTTGGTGTTGTGCAATGATTGCCACAATGTGGGTAATAGACCCTTAACATCTCTGCCTTGTTAAATCTCGCTAGGATTGTGTAGCTTTCACTTCTCCACATACAGGCACTGGGGCTAATGCCTTGTATATTCGCATCCTCTTATGTCTGCTGCTGAAGAACTAGCTGAGAAACAATTCATGTCTGTTGCTTAGCAGGTTTCTCAGGTTGTTGGAAGTCCCTTCAGACAACTCTGCTTTACTTTATTAGGGTTCATTTAAAGATCTGTGTGGATAAGTGATGCGTCATTTGTTTTAACAGATGAATGTGATTTTTAATGAGTGAAGTCTTACAACCAGGCTTATCTGCATTCTAACAGGAAAATCTGTCATGTTTGCAGAGCATTTTTTTGCAGACAGCACTTTTTTTTTTTTGCCTGTTTCAAGCCAACTGGGAGCAAGGAAATGATTGTAGAAAAATATTGTGCTTGAGCTAATGTAGTATGTCTTGCTGACAGTACCAGAGCTTGTGGGTGTTCCCACAGCATGAAGCATGGAGAGAGCAAGTGCAGGTCCGTGTTGCAGTCGTGCTGTGTTCTAATGTTTCACTGTAAGCCCACCGCAGATTCTCAAAACTGGCAGATCTGTGCTGTTGCTTATAAATTTGGCTTGCTTCTGCTCTTTTCAGGAGACATGAACAAGCACTTATCCAAAGGGAATGTGATCTCAATGGAGCTTTTTTTCCTATTATGACTTCAGATTTGGGCTTGTTTGCAGCCAGCTGGCTTGGAGCACAGGCAGAGTAAGCAAAGTTCTGTATGAAACTGTGCTCCTTATATAAGGCAAAAGCTTGACTAGGGGATTCACCTCTACTTGGAGGAAGAGAATCTACAGTGCAGGAGGACTTGTGAGCATTTGCAGCATGTATTTGTAAGTATGATGCTTGCTTTATGGAGTAAAACACAAAGGGAAGACCTTGAAGAAACAAACACCCATCCACAAATACTCTGTAACGTTTGGCCCTGGAGTTTGGACTGATGGCAGCAGGGCTCTTGCCAATGAAAAATACTGGTCTCTGCAACAGGATCTGTTGCACTATGGTTTTGTTACTGACTTAAGGTTATGTGTAAAAAATAATTACACCTGATTACTTTTGAAGACCAAATATTAAAGCCATAAATATACTCCTATATTAAACACTGCTTAATTAGATTTCAGCCTATACATTAACATATTTGTTATTTCAAGTTAGCGTTATGACTACTTGGCTTTCCTTTGAGTCTTTAAATATTCCATGTTTCTTTGTCTTTGACTTCTCCATTGATTCACACACTGCCTCTGAAGCTGGAATTTTATTTCTAGACGAATGCAAGCTGTAGCCAGCACAGAGCTCCTTTTGTTGACCCACATGCAAGTTTTACAGTCCAACATAAAAATAGAGATAAATGTCATCTGTGGGGTTTTGAAAAAATATTTTCTTTCATGGAAAGAGTAGCGCCCACCAATTTACTTCCTGCTGTTTTCTTGGGAGGATTGGCCATTGGCTCAGAACTATGCATTTTTGCACAAAGTTGTGAGTACAGTACAGTGTGTCCTGCCTTATGCCACAGCTCTTCACTGCTCTAAGCTGGATCAAGTTGTAAGATTGGTTATTTTGGTATTGGATCTGCTGCTGTAGGTCCTGTGAGGAAGTGGGTGATTATCAAGACTTGGTCAGTAACAGCCTACTTCAACATGCGAATATCAATTATAATCAATTCCTATGGTGTCATGTCTAGGGATGTTGTACGCTGATGCATCAAGATGTCATTTCATGTAATCGCTGCAGAACTTGAGTAGAGGTATTATGATTTCAGTTACTTGGGAAATCCCGACATCCAGAGAAGTTTAATAATGCTTGGTGATTTATTTTGTGATTTATTCTCTCTGCTGACAGTGACAGGACTTGAGGGAACAGTATTGAGCTGTGTCGGGATAGTCAGGTGAATGTTAGGATGAGGTCCTTCAGCAGAGGGTGGTGGGCGTGGAACAGGCTGCCCAGGGCCATGGCTGTGGCACCAACCTGCCAGAGTTCAAGAGGCACTTATGCAATGCTCTCAGACACAAGCTTTGAGTTTTGGGTGGTCCTGTGTGGGAGTGAGGAGTTAGACTTAATTATCCTTGTGGCCCCCTTCCAAGATGGGATCTTGGGATTTCCACTTGCTTTGGAGTGGCAAGTGGTTTGTTTTTCATTATTTATTCATTTATTTATTAAATTACTATGATAAGTACGTTCACAGTCAAATTTTGACTTACTTTATCTACTGACATGTAACAGACAAGCACGCATCTCTGTGGCCTTTCTAGTGATGATGTCTTTGATCTCAGCATATTAATGTAAACAAGCACGTATTGAAATGCACTGATGTTTTGAGCTCTGTGTGCTGGTGGCTGAAGAATGTAAGGCCTGCTTTATTTAGTTAAAGAGTTGAAAAAAGACCAAATAGAATTGAGTTTGGCCAGGATGCAAAGGGTAACAATAACTAGGGAAAATGTGGGTGCTCTCCAGAGAGAAACAGGAGATGTGGTTACATAAGACAGTGGAGAGGCTGAGGTACTGAATTCCTTATTTGCTTAGGTCTTTGGCTGCAAATCTGGCCTTCAGGAATCCTGGGTCTCAGAGACCAGGGTGAAAGACTGGAGTAAGGAGGGTGTAACTTTTGGTGAAGGAAGTTTGTGTCATGGAATTCTTGAGCAAACTGGACATTCACAAGTCCATGGACTCTGATGCACTGCACTCATATGTTCTCAGGGAGCTGGCAGATGCAATTGAAAGCCCATTCTGTCTAATCTTTGGTCAGTCATAGCAACTAGAAGGTGTGTGATGTCTGCAGGAAAGCAATCTTGCCTGCTTTCAAGCAGGGAAGAAGGAGGACCCAGGGACCTACAAACTCCTATAAGGGCCAATGGGATTAGGCAAAGCATGGCCGGCACTTCGGGGGGGTGAATCCTTCCCTTCTTCTCAGCCCTGGTGAGGCTGTACGTGGTGTGCTGAGTCCAGTTCTGAATACCTCCAGTACAAGAGAGGCATTGGACATACTGGAGAGAGCCCAGTATCAGCTCATGAAGAAGTAAGTGACTGGAGCACCTCTGCCATGTAGGGGACTAACAGAGTATGGAAGTCTTGAGATACCAGATACAGAAGTAGTTGATGGAGTTAAAATTAAATGGCAACAATGTCTTTGTAGGGCAGAAGGGGGAACTGAGACCTAAGCAGGTGCAATACTGTCAGTTTAGTGGGCAGGTGGAATCTGAAATTTGTAGGGGAATTTCTGGTGCAGGGGGAGTGTTAGAATGAAGCTGAGAGAATGACCTGAGCAGGAAGGGAATGAAATGGATGAGGGTGTCTAGTACTTTGGAAGAAGGGAGGTCTAGGGAGGGGATGGGCACACACAAGGTCCTGCATACCAAGAAGGGGGGTGGGTTTTGTCATGTGACACTCCTATCCGCTATAGCGCATTTCATTAGGATAGGATTTATGGCTACAGATCTAGACTTTACTAAATGCTGTTATAGTGATTAAGAAAACAAGGCAGATGAACAGGAGGCTGAGAAGGCTGCAGATTCCTCTTTCATGTTGTGTCAAGTTCAGGCAGACCATACTAAATGTGGGCAATGTCATCTCAGTCTCACAGAAGGCTTCAGTGACAGAGCAATGTGTAGAGTGAGGGTAGAGCAGAGCAAGCCATCTTGTTTGAGGAACCTCCTTCAGTTTGCTTCACCTTGCCTTCGTTTTAATGTGGGCTTGTGCTCATGTCTATAATTAAATGTTAACGACCGCAGGTTACTAGATCTTAGTTTTCTGAATGTACTTCAGCAGCTTTTACAGAAAGCAGTAATTTTAAGTTCTTTTTCATTGTGAAGGCAGGTTTTAACAAGCAGCTTGACAGTCTGTGTGCTTTTGTGTGTGTGTATGTGGGATTTGGTGTTACAATCCTACAGACAGTGTTTTGTTCTAACTGCATGATATTGAAGCCATTTGTCTTGTATTTTGCAACTCAATAGCAAAGAAATTTCCTTGCCTGTTTTCTTACACAGGTAAACATGCTGAAGACATATTTGGTGAATTGTTTAATGAGGCTAACAGCTTCTACATCAGAGCAAATTCCCTTCAAGACAGAATCGATCGCCTTGCTGTCAAAGTTACCCAGCTGGATTCAACAGTAGAAGAAGGTAGGTAATTGCATGAAAGCACTGAGGCAGTAGTGATGTTGACGAGATGACTGTATTTAATTACACAATGATCTCTCTTTTCAAAGTAATCTTGAGCTAATATTTCATTTTGATTTTTCCCATCTTGTGTTACTAAGAAAACTTGTTAGAAGAGTGAGGGGAAAAAAAAATACTCAAGTTAGTATTACTTGATGAAGCCACTAAAGTGTTGGAACTATTAAGCTACATTTGTCATGGGAAGAAATTTAGTCTGTGAATAAAATAAATCATAAGTGAATAAGTTTGGACCTTACTGGAAATAAATGAGTAAATCTGAAAAAGTTTGAGGCAGTAAATCTGCTCATTTCATGATAGGGTGGTAAGAAACTGTTTTACTAGAGTCCAGGATCACTGGCTACAGTTACCAAAGATCTTAAAGCACTTCTTATCTAAAGGAATCACTGCATGTCTGCTTTGACTAGCCGGAATTCTCTAGGAGGTCCTAGTCACTAAAAACAGTAGTTTCTGCTACTGTGTCCTCATTTGCTTAAACATTTGGTTATTAACATCGTAAATCATAGTCATGGAATCCTTAGAGTTGGAAGAGACCTTTAAAGGTAATCTAGTCCAACTTCTCAGCAATGAACAGGCACATAACAGCTTGTTCAGAGCCTGGTCCAGGCTTGTCTTAAATGTCTCCTAAGAACAGGGCATCTACCACCTCTCTGGGCAATGTGTTTCAAAAAACATAAAATTATACATATATATATATATGTATATACAGTAACATCATAAATAAACAGTGAAGATGAAGGATTTGAATAACATCATTACAGTGTTTGAAAGCACTTCTGTCAATGAAGTGGGCAGAACATACTTGTGTCTAGGCCTGAAAGCTCTAATATTGCTTCATGTTCAGTTACAGACACGTTCACTGCATGTATGTCTTGTTTAAACAATTCCTTCTGTTTTTCAGAAAATTAACATTTCTGACATATAGTAAAATGTGAAGTCTTGTTTATCAGGGCAATGGTGTAAGTAGTATCCACTTAGATACTTAGTGGATACTACTTGTAATAAATTTAATAGTCTTAATTACAAAGCATATATATTATATTTAATATTACTGTTCATGCCAACATTGAACAGTGCTATTAATATTTAATAGTATAATATTTAGCCTTCCATTTCTAGCTAAATGGTGATTGGAAATCATTACATGATGCATATTTTTTCTGTTTTGAAAAATGTTAACTGGAAGTGAGGTTGTGAGCCGTATGGGAACATAAGCTAAGCTCTCATTGAGCCACTAGTCAGCTTACATTTTCAGACATGTGGTGGTAGTACGAGCAAAGATATCTGTAGAGTGAACTTGTTCCATGTTGAGATGAGTGATGTCATACTTCATGACTTAAAAGTATTTTATTTTTGGAAATGCTGTCCTCCTTAGAGTTGGTGGGTTTTGTGTGTGTGTGTGTGTGTGTGTGTGTGTATGTGTGTATGCTTTTGTTTCCTTTTTCTGAGGTCTCATTTTCTTGCAGAATACCTTTTGTTAGTTTCCAGAGTTCTGAGCGTTATTAAAGAGATTGTTGAAAGGGAAAACTAGTGAATGGACTGAGATTATAATCAGATCTTATTTTGAATTGTCATCAGCTTATACTTTTGCTATTACCTTCATGGTAATAAGCTATATATATGTGAATATACATATTACTATATACAATAAATTTCAGAAATGATAGCTTTGTAGATAAGCCAGTGAAGACTTCAGTTCTCTGTTTGGCAGTCAAACATGACACTTTCCCCTCCCCACCAAATGCCAGGTTGCCTAAGAATAGAAGGTAACATAGCTCGCTGTCGTGTTTAAATTGTAATTGGTGTTACCTGGAGCTTTTTAGCAATGGGCTCTCCATCTCAGGAAACTAGATATATTAAGCACAAAAGAAAACCTAGCTAGACTGACAGGGCTGTGTACCAGAAAAGATGCAATGAAAGTATGCTATTGGAATGCACAAACCTATTTCCCTCTGTAGAGAGACGTGGAAGACTTAAGATTGAAAGACATTATCAGTTATATGGGAACTTTGGGAATTGAAAGATGCTCTCACAGGAATTCCGGAGGCTGTAATTTAATCATTAGAGTGGGATTGAATGCTGATGGATACCAGATGTAATTATAAACCACGCTGTGACAGAGGAATATCAACTTTCCGTTCCATGGCTGAAGCCAGGCTTTCTGCTATTAGAAATCCAGGCTGATCCTTGTGGAAAAAAAATAATAATAATAAGGGGGGATCATTGCACATCTGCATATGACAGGATTACTTCATCAACTTCCAAGACAAACAGTTCATGTTCCTGTTATTTCAAGTGAACTTCTGGATCAAGTGGGACGTAAATTTGTTTTATTACATCAATTCTTACATGCCTGTGTACCTATGTATCATCATTGCTCCTGAAAAGTACAAACAAATCTTTCAGTTTTCCTTCTGTGTTTTTTCTACAGGTATTTTTAGATAGTTCACATAATATGAATTTTCATTTAAGTCACTTTCAGGTATATGTTAAATGTGCTTTTGTTTTTAACAGTATCACTACAGGATATCAATATGAAAAAAGCATTCAAGAGTTCAACAATTCAAGATCAGCAGGTAGTTTCAAAGAACAGCATACCTAACCCAGTGGCTGATATTTATAATCAGAGTGACAAACCACCTCCTCTGAATATACTTTCACCTTATAGGTATGGAAACACTTGCATTCTTCTACTTTGTATGTAAAAAGTGACCACAGTGGATGGGAAAAACTTTGTCTGTTATTGAGATTGGTTTTTGTTGAAGACTTCTCTGTTCATGAAAACAAAGTTTGTTGTTACTGCACTGAAAACGGACAAAAAAATTGTTGTGTTTCAGCATAACAGTATTACATGGCATCAGAGTGCAAGTGCCATTCATCATGCAAAAAGTGAAAGTTAATAATACAGTAAACAGTGCTTTCTTTGTTTTATTTATCTGGAAATTTGGTTTTGTTGCTTTTGCCTTCCCTTCCTTCTCCCAATACTCGCATACGCTCTGTCTTTTTTTTCTCCTAATTTCATGTGTTAATGAAATTAGCTTCACCCGAAGGGTTGCAGACAAACATATTTGTACTGTGTCCTTTAACTTCTCATAGGTACTGGATTACTAGATCTGCGAGATCTGTATAAAGCAGGAACTCAATTTCTGTGGTAGCTTATTTGAATTTCTTTTTAGGAATGTGTTTTTTTTCTTTTTTGTAGCTTTTACTCAGAAGATAAAATTATTCAATTTATAGCTGGGGTACAGTGTTTTACTCACTGCTACGGACAACTGTGTTCTGTATTTATGAGCATCCAGTGAGTGTTTTATCAATCAAGTGTACTGCACAGCTGTGCTCCAGTTTGTATTGGCATGGTACTGTCAGCGAGCATTGTTGCATTCTTTCTTTTTTATTAGGGATGCATTAGTGAAATTTATTTAAATTTTATTTTTAAGTCTTTTCCAGCTACTAAGTTTAAATTATTTTTATTTCCTTTGGATAAAGTTTATACTAACTTCAATTTATAGTCTGATCAAAGCTGAAGGGATAGAAGTATATCCCCACAACTCCCTTTAGTAAGTTAGATCTTAGTAGTGAGGAGATCTAGCACACACAAAACAAGAATTTAGCCACTGTAGGACTGGATAATATATGAGATCTGTTCTCTGTACCCTGATCCAGCAGTCTGGGTGATCCTGGGTGCTGCTGCCACTTGGAACTACCAAGCCCATATCAGCTCCATCTCAAATCCTCCAGCAGGAGTTTGGCAGTGCTCAACCTTCAGTTGCTACCAACTTCCTAGCTCTTCTGCCATTCAGAGTAGTGATGATCTTGTGCTTCCTTGTCTGGATTGAACCAAATACTCCTTTTCCAGTTCTTTTGAGTCAGCTGACTTCCATGCATAACTTAGGCTCCTCTTGTGCCCTACACATCCTACCTTGGCACTGATGATCTTGTAGCACCAGGAAATTTCACACTACCTGTCATCTCCCACCTGGAAGCATGCTTCCTGAAAGGCTGTGGATTTCACCCCATTTCCCTGAAATTCTTGGCATGATTCAAGCCAACTGCAAGTTGTAATTGCCAGGAGTGGTATTTCATGCACTTGACAGCCTGTCATTTCATGACGCAGAGAAAATAAATGTGGATGATCTTTTGAAGGTAAGGTTTGTTAGTTTAAAAATGCTGCTTCCTATTTTCTTAGCTTCTATTCTACTCTATTTCCAGGGATGATAAGAAAGATGGATTGAAGTTTTATACCGATCCTTCCTATTTTTTTGATCTTTGGAAAGAAAAAATGTTGCAGGATACTGAAGACAAGCGAAAAGAAAAGAGGAGGCAAAAGGTAAGAGCAAAAACATAATGAGAAATAAATATATTAAAATTTTGTGTACATTTGTGCAGACATGAGAATTGCTAGGCCATGCTTGGTTTGTGTGCATGGAAGGATTTTTCCACTTCATGAGTGGTTGTAGGCTCTGAGTCATTTCAGTTTTTATAGCTCATAATGTCTGTTTTAAGTTGGCAAATTGGATGTCAGGAGAACTATAGTTGTCTTCCAACATACTTTCTTTAATCGTTTGCCAGTAACTGCATATTAATACTCAGTGAAATAGCCCTGTTGGGCTTTAGGAAAAAAAAGACCCTGTGGTTTAGGGGAGAAAATGAATTAGAAATATGGTTCCGTTTTTTATCCAGCTGCATCATCTCCTGTTGCAAAACGTGTGCTTATTCACAAGTATATGCTGCTTTTAGTTCCTTGGTAGTAACTCTTCACTTTTCTATGCATAACAAGATAGTAAAATGACAATACAAAGCCTAATTATGTGCTTTAGCACCAAGAGTAGTCTTACTTTAGGCATGATATTCCTTACTCCCTCAAAGTTGTAAAACAACAACAACAAAGGGCTTTTTCTTAGAAAAGAGTCTTCAGTCCTATTTTCCTTTCAGCAGTTTGATTGAGATGTGTATTTAATGCAGTCAGTATTTCATTTTTTAATAGTTTTTAGCTTTGAACGAAGATTTACATTGCTATGTTTAGAGCTTCTTTCCTGTAAATTTTTGATCAAATGTGAGGGCCATAACATTACTGAGGAAAATTCTATTATTAAAAAAAAAAAGGGTTAAGCATTGACTGCCTATCTCATCTGACAGCAGGTGCTCTTCTAGATAAGTTCAACGAGAGATAAAGGATTTGAATTAAGATGTGACAGGTACACAGATTTCTGAGGAAATAGAAGGAAATTATTTAGTTTTCAGTACACAGATAATACAAGCATCATAGATACTGGCTCCTGTATAGGAATGTAAGTATAAGTAGGTATTGTATATCATAGCACGTACATACACCTGAATGTATACTAATATGTATGATACCTGCTTAGAAATCTGCCTATAGGGCATGACTAAAGGGGAGTTTGACTATTGTGTCTTTATAAAATGACATTTATTCCTTGTTCCTGTGACTTGACAGAGCTTTATGACTACAATATTTTTAAACATCAAGACTTAGTTAACTACTTGAATTCAGCAGCTGTTTTAGTTTATGATTCTAGAAGTTTTGGAAACAAATAATCAGATCTTCCTGTTAGGAGTAGCAGTCAAAAGTGTTTTCTGTTTTGAAAGGTTTATCAGTACAAGATACTGTCTGAAGCAAAGTAGTTGAAAGTATTCGTTTTGTTATGTATCTGACAGCATAAAAATGTGTATGTAGGATTATAGTCCTACGGTGTCCTCAGTATGATAAACCATAGAGTTGACTGAGAGATGAGAAACAATTATAGCAGCTTTTGTTTTCCAGTATTTTTTGAGGAAAAAAATGTATAGGGTTATTTAGACACTTTGAGGTTTTTTCCTTCCAGCCCTTTCTTCCCCCTTCAAATTTAGGGCTGTTCATTAGAGAAAGGGATAAAAAGAAACTATCAACTGTTACATTTTTCGCTCTGATTTGACACTAAAAAAGAGAAAATAGAAAAGCCTTTTTTAAGTTTATGACAAAATATCACTTGGAAATGTTATGATTCCTTTAGAGGTTTTTACAGAACCTTTTATATTGAGATTTGCTGTCAGACTATTTCAGGCAATGCACTTATTTCCACCCATGGTATTTTTTTTTTGTAGATTTTAATTGCCATATTATAGTCTACAAACAAGATGCAAAATATACTCTGTTCCAATCACGTAGAATTATAGCCATGCATCTCAGAAACAGATCTTGGTAAATTCTGCCTGGAGTGCTGTTTGATCTGATTGCGTGTACAACAAGATCAGCTAAGAA
Organism: Cyrtonyx montezumae; assembly: GCF_038088225.1. Lineage (NCBI taxonomy): Eukaryota > Metazoa > Chordata > Aves > Galliformes > Odontophoridae > Cyrtonyx > Cyrtonyx montezumae. The sequence continues at coordinate 16,919,423 of NW_027071848.1, forward strand.
GAAAGCAACACAGGTGGAAATTTGCATAGAAAGATGTGACTTTGACAAGTAGAAGTCAGGGTGTGTTAGCATTCCAGAATCTGATGTGATCCTCTGGGATATTTGGAGAGCTGCATGGTTGGGTTGAGATGTTCATTGCACAGATTGATTGAGATTACCATTTATTCTGTTCTTGTCGCTGAAATAGCAACGAGTGGGGATGAATCTAGAGCATCTACTAACAATCTAATGGTTAAAGTTAAACTTGGGATCAACCAACTGAGAATTTTGCCAACTATTTATACTTTACAGAAGCACAAAGTGTAAAACACACTGAGAATCTGTGAGGGAAGAAATAGCTACGTATTGTATAGCATATTATTAGCTCTGCAGTCCTACTAAGCTGACCAGATGTAGTGGGTTTTAAGCCTTGACATTTCAGGCGGTCACTGAAGATTAAGAACATACTTTGCATCAAAGGGTGTGTTTTCCAATTTATGTTGGTAATTTGCCTTAAATGTTTGAGTAAATGACAGCAGAAAGTTGGTGAGGCGCTCCATTTTCCTGCCTTCAGATGTCACAGTTCTTCTTTCAGCTTAATTGTGGAGAATTTTAACACGGAATTCCAAAGCACTTTCAGCTCCAAATGAAGCTCTGATTTCATGTACAAGTTTAAAATCTGCAATATACTCCCTCTTTGTTGTTGTTTGTTTGAATTCTTTTTACTGTTGAGCTTTCAGTAGATTAGTGCATAAGAGTGCAGTAAGTTTGATATAGCAGTAATCTGAATGGTGTTGACAGTAAACCAGTTGTTAATCATTTGGTTAACCGAAGGAAGGTTTTCTACTTCACTGTTTATTGTTCCCCGACTTTTCATCAGGAATAATTAGTTGTTCAAATAATTAGAAAACTCTAAATTCGGGGGGTTTGTATGCTTGCATTTCAAAAATCATTGAAGGCTTGAGATGGATGTGATCTTGTAAATTTTAGGAAGTCAGGAAAATATGCTAGGTTCGTTGATCTTTTTTTTTTCTTTGGAAGCATTAATAACACTTGCTGAAGCTGCTTTCAGTTACAGGCTGTTATTCCTTATAAAATGCTTGAAATATCACTTGCTAACTCTTGATGCAAATGTCAAACTTAAAATGAACTTAACTCTGAAGGCTGCAGTGTGCTTGCTGTGTGACTGAAATCGCTTCCTGCCAACAGAAGAATGATGTAGCTGCATGCTGGCTTAACCTACAGCATTTCTTTGTCTACTGCAGCTTTTATTACATTTAACTAAGAGGAAGTAACTCTTCTTAATAATGCCTACTTTTCATTAAAAATGTTTCTAACTGTAGTTATTTTCTAAATCTTCAGCTCCCCTAAAACTGTTTTACACATTAAACCTAGAACTGTTGCTCGCTGTTCAGGGCATGAAAGTGTTTCCACAGTGTGTAAGAGCTAATCACATCATCCACTGTTCCTGGAACAGCATAAAGCTGCTTTACCAGGGTTATACATGGTTTTGTCTGCTGCTGCTATTTGTCTTCCTAGCTGTTATTGAAAAAATTAAATGTTTTAGAGATACGTTTAGATGATGATCTAGAAATTGGTACAAATAGCGCTTAGTGCAGTTGGACTAAAAGGGGTTCCAGCAGATTTATTGATTCAGCATACTTTACAGATGGTGGTCTGGAACAACCTATCCAAGTCTGATCCAATAAAATCAAACTAAGACTTGGGTGTATGTTGTTCATTCATACACACACATCTGTTTACCTTTTTTTATAAATGCATGGTAATCCCTTAAAATTAAAAAAAAAGCAAGCTTAAATAGGTGATGATGTATAGGCAGTCATGTGAACATTCCTGTTCGTACAGGAATTGTACTGAAATGATTGGCTTCCAAGGAGTATTGTACGTGGTTCGAAAGGCTGACATTTACTTTAGAAACTTAAAAGAATGGATAATAGTGACTGTCAGAGGATGGAATCACTTTTCTGTGAAGAGAAAACACTAAAGCCAATTTTCAGTTGAGTTGATAACAAAAGTTAAAGAAATGAATCAGAATAACAGATCAAAATTAAAACAAAATTTGCAGTGATCAAATGAAGAAGGCAGATGTAAAGCATTAAGCAAGCATGGGGAATAAAATAACTTCGTATGTTTAAAATAAAGCATGGTTGAACCTGTCCCCCTTCTGCTCCAATTCCTGTATTAGAAAATGTTGATGTAAAGAAATGGCATTAAGGAAGGTTGCATAACCTGAATTATTAAGGGAGTGATGCCAAAAGGTTTGGGGAGAAAAAAGAATTAATTGGCAGGAAAAAAAAAAAAAAGAACCAAAGTGGTTATCTTTACTTAATGTTAATCAGACTAAAAAGAAGAATTGCTCACTGCAGGAGTCAGGAACAAGCAAGTGTTGTCAAGAGCATTTGATAAAGATTTTTCAGTCGCTGTTAATGCTAGCATGTGTAGCTCAGCAGGTGCATGCTGCAGACATGTATGAACAAGCCAGAGATCCAAACCAAGGGCAAGCAAATATTTGGTAATATTGTTAGTTGAATAATGACAAATAAATTGTTTCAGAATTATTTGGTTGGTGCTATTTGACAGCTTTGGGAGTTTATGTTCATCTGTGAGATAACATTTTCTTCTTTTCCTTTTTGGTGGGACTCTCTTGACTTTCCAGATATCCCCTGTACTTCAGAGGTAGAGACTCGAGGATAAAATGCTTGCCTGTCAGCATTTTACTTCAGTCCTGTCGAAATACAGTTGATGATGCTTTCCTTTTCAGAAGATCAATATAATTATGTCCTGAGAATCTCATGAACAGCTAAAAGATTAATATCAAATTATGAATAAATAGGTTAAAGAGGTTCCATCAATGAGTTAGTATTATAAAATGTGGATTCTTGGTCTGATTAAAAAAATATATAAAATAATCCAATGCCCTTGTTATTGTTGAGGAAAAGAGTAGCATGTATGCACCTCTTTCAGTTTGGATTGTTCAAACTTCCTCATTTTCTTACCGAAGCACCAGTGTGATTTTGTATTCATGGTGAGAAATCAAAGGTGGCAGATGGAGAAATTCCAGATTTGGAAGAGCATGGAGTCCCACTGCTGGGAGATCTGATGGATAACCACTGACGTTGGCTGGGCCTGAAATGATACAGAAGGATTTCAAAAGCTAAACCAATGGAATTAATCAGAAGCGAGCATGAAGAACAGCTAGGAGGAATGTTGGTAACTTAGCAGATCTATGAAGGGAGGGCATGTTAAGTAATAGCAGCAATAGGTCCTATCACACTGGGATGTGCATCCTACAGAAGAAAGGCAAAGTGACATTTTTCTGCTTATGGGATTCACAGCTGAAGGAGTTCTTGGCACTTTCAGTGCAGAGAAATTTTATGAAGACTTGGCTTCATCTGTAAATCTGGTCTTATTTTCATGCACTCTAACTGCATTTTAACCTGCTTTTTTTCCTTTCCCTTTTTTTCTCTCTTTGCGTGCTTTATTTCTTTTGTTTGAACATCAGGAGCAAAAGCGTATAGATGGCACCACCCGTGAGGTGAAAAAGGTTAGAAAAGCCAGGAACAGACGCCAGGAGTGGAATATGATGGCATATGACAAAGAGCTTAGACCTGACAACAGGTTGTCTCAGAGTGTGTACCACGGAGCATCTTCCGAGGGATCCCTGTCCCCAGATACTAGGTCTGTTTACAACCAAGCTGTTTCTTACACCACAGTTGTATGTTCCCAAATACTGAGTAGAATTAGATGTTTGTACAGGCTGGGAGTAGTTAGAAGAGGCACAACATACATGTGTGTTTTAAAGCCCTTCTTATAGATAACCGCATATATTCTGTAATTAATATTTTCCTTCCTGATGATCATTTTGTTCTCATAATTAATTTTGTGCTGGAATGAAGTTAGTGTTTGCTTTGTGCTTCATATTCGATCTTACATGGTTGTAGTTGCAGAAGCAGTTCAGTTGCATTGTACAAGGTAACAGCAGTACTTCTTTCTTCGTGTCTAGTTTGTCTATAAAACAAACTGCAGTACCAGATGTAACAGTACTGCTTGAAAGAGATCTCTGAAGAAAAACCTGCTTTGGGATATGCAGCAGAACTCGTTTTCACTGTGTGAGATTCCCTTTGAGCTCAGTGGGAGTTACTTTCTCCTGTTTTGCACAGAAGTCTGAGTTTATCCACTAAGCTGGTTTCACTAAAGGATTTTCTCCCTTTTTGTTTCTGCCATGGTTAATTGCTAGCAGTAGTGCTAGGGATGAATGGAACGAGTGACAAACATCAGCTGATGCTTAAATTGTTGAGCAGCCAGGATGAGGAAACAACCACCACTGCTGAAGTGTGCACTGATACCTTAAGTTCACTGTCCAGCTGAAATAAACAGTTACACATCCAAACTGCTCAGATCTTCGTATATCTAATGTTTCAACCTCAGTGAGGATCAGTAATAACAAAATAATAACAAAAATATGAGTTGAATAATGAGACGTAAAGAAAATTGCTACTTGCTGCTTCAGTAGTGTTTTCAGAGACTCTCTAAAATCTTTTAGTCACAATTGTTTTTTTTTTATGGTTGCAACTGCAAAATGTTATCTCTTGGCTGCCAGTCTGCTACGTTTCACAAAGACCATTCTTGCCATAGGTTTCTCTGATTAGATGACATTGATTTTTAACTGCCAAGTGCAAGAGGTGGATTATTATTGTCTCTGAGCTCTGCCTTTCACACATTTTAAATCCTTTTTCTGGCCTTAACACCTTGCTTCCAGGATTCTCAAATTTAATTACTGACATAGAAGTTGTCTCTAATCTCCCAGCAGTATTGAAATGTGTTCAGCTATTTGCAGGTATCAGTATTGGTTGCAATCTGCAAGATATTGTAAACAGAAATTGCAAAGCTGCATCGTTACGTTGGGTATAGAATTTTTGTTATGACATACCTTGTACTTATTATAAAACGTATGAAAAAAGTACTTGTGAAGAACTTGAAATTTCAGTGAAGCACATATTGGCAGTTAAATCCTGAAATCTGTTTCACATGCATGGAAGGTTAATTTTGTGACCAGTAGTGAGGTGGAGAGAAGATGGCTTCATCTTGGGGGTACTAAATTATAAAGGCATGATGCATTCAGAAACAGGTACTGGCTTCAGAGAGGTTCTTACGCTGACAGCTGCTGCATGAGAGGTGTGTTTCACTTCTTTAGACCTTTTTTCTATTTATCTCTTGTTTTTTTTTTAAATTCTGAGATACGGAAAAATCATATTTGACATAGCTTGCTAATTGTAAAACTTGCACATTAAAGGTTGATATCCAAGAGTCCAAACTGTGGCAATTTACAATTAATTTGTTATACTTATTGTACTTCAGAGAGAGAAACACAAGCTGAATCCAAACAGAAACCAGCAAGTTAATGTGAGAAAAGTAAGAACAAGAAAAGAAGAGTGGGAGAGAAGGAAAATGGGCATTGAGTTCATGAGTGACGCAAAGAAAATGGAGCAGGCAGGAAGCATGAAAGAGGACAAAATGCCCAAAGGGTTTGTCATTTTGCTTTACTCAAAGCCCTGGCTTTTTGTTGCTTACCTTGCTTCCAGTCTTACAGATAAGTGCATCAGTTTGCTGCATTCACTAAAAGCCAGGCTGCACCATTGTTCCTTACTAATACGATACAGCTCTGTGCAGTAATGGGATGAAGGGATTCTTTTGCTCCCTCTCTTGGGCTTGTTTGAGAGAGCATCCTGGACTTTGTATCTTTATGAACTCTCTGCTCAACTAATATTTATATTTCCCAGTTTCTCTAAGCCTTTGCAACAGAATTATTTGTGCAAAGAAAAAACATTTCCTAACTTTTGAGATTTGTTTTCTCTGCTTTGGTAAAGCATAATCTTGTGCATATTTGAGTGCTTGCCATATTGCTTTCCTTTTTCTGCTGCTGTTGTTAACGTAAGGCCAAACTGATAAGTAATATCACTTCAAGTAGAGAGGACTGTCAGAATCCTTGACACAAACAACGTGCTTCCTTGTTGCTTCTAAAGAATAGTGAAACCTGAAGGAAATTTCTTTTCTTTTTTGAAGTCTTTATTACTTAGCGGTCTTAGATGAGAATGGTGCTCGATAGTTAGGGAGTCTCGCTGCAGTGAAAGCAATCCTGATTGCATTCTTCTTAGGTTTTCTTGTGAGCTGTTAGGATAGTACTGTTAAGCTTGCATAATCTGTTCTGCATCCGTTTACTTTAATTTTAGGTCCCATGCATCTGATGTTACAGATTACTCTTATCCTGCCACTCCGAATCATTCCCTCCATCAGCAGATAGCAATGCCTTCCTATGGAACTGGAGATGGTTCGCAGTACGTGGGTGTATCCCAAAGCCATGAACACGAATACAGACCACCTTCCACCACAGCACGTCATGCTACTTTGAACAGACCTCAGCAACCACCTCCACCTCCTCCCCAGCCTGCAGATGGCCAGCATAGCTCAGTACCTGTGGTGTCAGCAGAATATGGGTAAAACTCCTGACTTACTCCAGTGACTTCTTGACAAAACTAGAGGATCATGTTTTTCATAACTGTCAGTATGATGCGTGTACAAAAAGAGTCCCAAGTACCTTAGTTCTTCTCACTGTGGAGAAGTTTGATATTATTCTTACGTATGAGCTGATTTAGATTGAGGAACTAAATAGTGAAAGCAGAAATAAAGAATTCTGTATGGTATGTGATGAAATCAGTATTTTTGTAATACTAAGGGTCCCTAATATAACATTAAGAAGGGGACAATTTTCCCTTAGAGCAGAAGGTAGTTAGGACAGGTAGAACATAATTTGTACGATGTTTTAAATTCCAGGAAAGTGCAGAAAAGGCACTGCAGAATGTGATAAACATGTTTTGCATCACTGAAATGATTTATGAAGGAACTGGTGATTGAACTATAGGGATGTCATCAGACACAGAATTGAGTTCCCTGCTGCCACGGACATTTTAACAAAGTAGCATTTCCCTGTTCTTCTTTAAAGTATCCATCAAATTCATCAAGTTGAGTGATATTAATTTGACACACTTGACTAAAGAGGCACATGAGGTGCATGGTAGACCCATTGGGTGCAGCTGTCCAGTCCTACTTTCCGTTATCCTCCATGCCTTATCTCCCAGTATTTGTTCTCACACTGCCTTCTGTGGAGGTGGTATCAGAGGCCTGCAGTTTTCTTGATCCATTGTGCTTTAGAGTGGTACTGTACGTGATGTTCTCACAGAAGTTTAGTAACACATGTCGGTGTGTAGTTAACGAAGGAGGAGTAATAACATAAGCTCCCATTTTTTTGTGTGGGCTTCTGAAAGGAGGTGCCCTTCTGCCTTAAACAGAGTATTATCAGTATGTGGTAATTTACATGTTTTACAATCGTTTACATATTTGACTCAGGATTTTAAATCTCACTGTCTTTTGTTTTAGCTGAGGTTAGGTGAGAGCAGTTTGAGGGGTGATGATTCTGTAAGTCCTAACTTCTGATGTATTAAATGCTTTTATTTTGTTTTATATAGGATGCTTCCTGTTCAGATGGTGGATTATTACAATACAGCAGGCCCTCCCCCTCCTCCTCCTCCCCCTATGATTCCATCAGCACAAACAGCATTTGTCAGTCCCCTTCAACTTCCTGGGCCACCTTCCCATTCTGGACTGGTGACGGGCTCTGCCTACGTATCCGCTCATCCTCCTCCTAGCGGGCTCGTTGTCACTGCTTCCCCTCCTCCTGGCCCCCCTCCTCCCCCTCCTGGCCCCCCTGCAGCATCTTCCTCCCTCTCTTCCTCCCCCATGCATGCTCCTCCAGCTGCTGAGGCGAAACGCCACGAACTTGCACAGCCGCCAGTAAGTGATGCGCGGAGTGATCTCCTGGCTGCCATCCGGATGGGTATGTATGTGGACACATACCCATTTTGACCATTTCTTTTCTTTTTTTCTTCAATGAAAGCACTGTATTTCCCAGTGATCCGAGTTCATGGCTTCTGTTCCCCACTAGGCAGGATTTCTTTTAGAAGATTAGTTTGCCACAGGTACCACGCACACGCTCTAACCTTAGTCATCGTGACTTTGGGTCGTTACTTTTTAGAAACAGATCCAAGGTCTTGAAGCTTTGCTAAATGCATGCTAGTACTTTTATGTACATAATAAAACGAAAATGGTATTTATGTATATTATGTAGTATGTTCATTAGAGGTACATAGACTTTTTGGTTCTATTTGGAACTGAGGTATCTGGCACCAGGTTTCAGCCCAGTGATTTTTACTTGGTGGCTAATTGATGCTCCTGACTTTGCTTACATGATAGAGTAGTTCTACTGCTGTTTCCAAATGCACCTGTGAAAACTTTTCAGATCAAAAGGATTCATGCAGTCTTGAATATTTAGATTTAATATGTTATCGCCATGTTGTTCAGCCTGGAGGAGGGCTTCCAGTATTTGAAAGGGGCTTATAACAGGAGGGAGAGAAACTTCCTGCATGAGTAGATAGGGGTAGGACATGGAGGAATGGATTTAAACTAAAAGAGGGGAGATTCAGCTGAGATGTTGGGAAGAAGTTCTTTACTGGCACAGGCCAGAGAGTTATGGATGCCCCGTCCCTGGAGTGTTCAGGGCCAGACTGCACGAGGCCCTGGGCAGTTTGATTTAGTGGCTGGTAACCCTGCCCGTGGCAAGGGAGTTGGAATTAGGTGATCTTTATAGTCTCTTCTATCCCAAGCTATTCTGTGGTTAGTCTAGAAGAACTCAAGCCTTTGAGAATGGATTCTAGTCTGCCCTTTATTTATTTATTTATGGTCTCTTCCTTGCTGAGGAAGGCACTCTAATTCAGTGGTTTCTTAGATTTCCTTTTTGAACACGAGAAATGAGAAATTAAAGAAATTTGAGAACTTAATGTGGAAAACTTCATCCCTACAGGAATACAGCTGAAAAAGGTGCAAGAGCAACGTGAGCAAGAGGCAAAGCGGGAGCCTGTCGGGAACGATGTGGCAACCATCCTCTCAAGGCGCATTGCCGTGGAGTACAGCGATTCTGATGACGATTCAGAGTTTGATGAGAATGATTGGTCAGACTGAGCCTGGTCTGAGTGCAGCAGCAAGTTCACTGGGCTTCAGTGCGGGCTTTGGCAGCAAGGTGTAAAGCAGGATGTTGATGTGTATTAAGGCTAGTGATTGAAATGCTAAAATTGAATTGATATTATTCAGAATGCTGTAGCTTAGCAACTCTGGTAATAATGTGATTATGCTTATGCAGATCAGAAACTTGTCTTACTTTCAGTATTTACTGCGTAATACTTAAGTGCCACTAAATGTAGCAAATCATGTGCTGCGTGCAAAACATGCTGCAGTTGTTGCACTGTTACAGAACCAGCATTTTATTTTACTGATCTTTTGAGGGATAAAATATATTTTTTTCACTTTGCATCTTATTCCTTTAATTATCTAAACCGTGTAGGTACTTGTGAATTGGTCTGCTTGGTAGTTTTGGGGCTGGTTAACTATTTAACTGGGTGAAGCCTTGTTCCATAAATACACAACTTTTAGCTTTTTATTAGATCCTAATTATGCCCATGTTAAAATGCAGTAGGCAGTAACTAAATACCTACTTAGTCTATTTTTAAGCACTACTGGGCTTAGATTTTTGCACACAGACTCGATTTTATACAACTTAACCTCCTTTTTTAATCTTAAAAATGTAGCAGGATAATGAAATGTATACTTTGAGGAATGAATCCCCTTGATCCAAAATTAAAGTGTTGGTGAGCAGACGGGATAAGTTTGTAATGGAAATAGCTCTAGGTTGCAGGCAGCTTGTTGGGCAGGGTGCTGGGAAGTCTTAATGTAGATAGTGAATGTGTGCCTGTGTCATAAAATGAACTTAAAACACCTCCGTGGTCTGGATCAGCTAGGCAGTAAGATTTCAGGATGGAGCTGGTTGAAACAATGTGGTTATTCCAGTGTAGAAAAGCTAACAGTATTATTCCTGAAGAATGAAATTTTGTCAGTCTAGATCTAGCAGCCAGATGCATTTCACAAGTATTGAGCTCGGTCCTTATGCCTGTCGGTACAAAAGCTTGTAAATGAGTTGTTTGTTTGTTATTTGTGTATGTATAGTCATGAGAGGTTGTTCAGGTTCCCGTAGCACACTTACCCAAAGCTACCATTATTCTGAATGTATTTCCTGCCTATTACTTTGCATTTCTCTAACATTGGCAGTTAGAACAGTTTCAATGGCTGTTTAGGTACTATGCCATCTATGTTCACTCTTTCTCTTCCCCTTGGTAGAGTTGCTGACATACAGTCTGCTTTGACTCTTTGTTTTCTCAAAACCTCATTCTCAAATTTCTCAAAATTCTCAAAACCATTCATGTTTTTTTTTTTTTTTTTTTTCTCAGTACAGTATTAAAATGTTTTTTTCTCCTGGACTGAGAGCTGGGCTGCATCTTCGCCTGATGAGGCTCTTAAAAGCGTATTAGGAAGAGGAAGAGGAATTCTTAACAGATTGCAGTTTTAATCTTTGTAACAGAAGTCTGTAATTCCAGGTCTAAACATTTGTTAAAGCTCCTTTGTTCTGTGAGACCCCGTCTGTTCTTACAAATAACAAAGGGGTGTGTGGGGGGGAGTTATGTGAAATGAAAAAAATAGAAAGAAAAAGAAGAAATAAAAGATATCTCACCTGTGTTTACACAGTTAACAGTTTTATTCTCCAGGATGTAACAGTCTGACATGATGTTTGCATGCAAGCTACTGGCTGTTCCACTGCTGTATCTGCATGTGACTTTTCAGTCTGGGACGGTTGTTTTTATGGCAGAGTGACAATGTGCTGCCTCAGTGCCAGTGCTGGAGGTTTATCATAGCAGGTATAACCAACCTCTGCTCACGGTGAGCAATGCAGCTCCTGTTAGTGGCAGCAGCTGAAGGTACCATCTCACTTTGTTTTATCCGATTGTCCTTGCCTTAAATACATTTTGCTTTCTTCTGAGATCTGTGTGCACACAGGGCAGAATTTAGGCACTGACTGATGATGCATGAGAGCTGTTTTGTTCTGATGGTAGTGATGCACTTGCAGAGCAGCCTGCAAAATGGTTCTGCACGTGAGTTGGATAGAAGTGCGACTCAGCCTGCAGCTCTGTGCTGCTCAGGGGAGGGCTCGCTATTCTCCTTATCATATTGAAATGAAATATCTCCACAGTTCCTTCTTTCCATTCTACTGAAATTTGATATGACAGAAGATATATTTTATGAGCACACAGGACGTGGGTGTATCAGGAATTTTGTAATTTGTGTTGTTTTTAAATAAGAAACACAAAGTGAGCGATTGCTCGTGACTGGTTAAGATGGCATAGATTGTCAGTTGTTGTAGCCACCCTGTTTTCCTAAACCTGCATTGTCATTTTCCTTTCAGTATTTTATTAATACAAATGTGAATTGAATTTAGTGATGTGAACTAACATTCTAGGCTGTTTTTATTGGTTTTATCATACTTTGGATTGTGAAAAAGTAACAAATCTGAATAAAATCTCACTTTTGAGCCCGTCTTTCTTTCCTTAGGCTATTAAGGTTTTGCTATTAATCTTTATCCTCACTGTCAGATAACCAAAATGAAGGTGTAACATTTCCAGATGCTACCTGTGGTCTCAGGAGCCACGATTTCCCTGGGCCGTAGGCTGGAGTCCGCAAAACCAGTCTTCCTTTCTGCACTGCTGCTCTTCCTAACGTATATTGTTTTCCCTTATTTTGCAGCCTTGATTCAAACTCTCAACTTGAAAGTTCCTGGCCAGTGTAAGTGCATGTTGTTTTCCCCACGGGTAGCTTTATTTATTCATTTGCAGTGAAAGAAGTGAACGCCACTTCAGAAGGAGCAGGGTAGGAAGTGGTCCTAGGCAGCCCCTTCCCCCTCCACCTTTTTGTACGAATCTTTGTGGGTTAATAATGCCAAACATGCTATTGTGCAAATGCAAGCTCATACCTACCTACTACAAAAAAGATTTTGAGTTCAATATTTCATCAGAGTTAAAACCTCGTATGGTAACGGTTGAGGCTTTCTGCCATTTTGGGAAGCACTTGTATGGTGTGTAATGTAGAGTAGCCTATTGCACATTGAACAGATGTGTTTATGTGTCTTGGATGTGCTTGTTTTGTAGGAAATGGAGCTCATCTTTGCTCTGTTCAACTGAAAATTCCAGTCCCTCTGGCTCACAGTTCTTCTTGTGGCTGATTTGTATTAATTCTGAGTTGGAGTCCTTTCCAGTTCCAGTACATACATAGGTACACACCCATGCGTGTTCACACTCCCGTGGGTTTTCAGCAGGATCTTGGGGTGTCTTTTTATTTGTGTCTTGAGGCATTGTCAATGTGCTCGGCGATGTGTGGGGAATGGAAATAAAGGATGATCCCTGCTGGAACCCATCAGGCCCTGGATTGGCTGAAAAGTAGTCAGGAGTGATTGTGAAGGTTGTTCAGGGGTGAGCTCAGTTCTCTGGGACCTGAAAGGAAGCGTTGGTCCTTTGGAAGGACTCGCTGTAGGTTTCTAATCAACCGTCCCTTTTCTTTGTACAGGGGAATAAAAAGAACTGGACCACAGGAAAAAATATTTGGTATGGAATAGAGAGAAGGAATTTTGTGTTTGCTTTCTCTAGTAGCAGCTGGAAGTAAGGAGTGATTTTTTTTGCATGCTGTCAAATATCTTTAGTTTTCTCTGGAGCAATGTGTTCTTGTTTGTGTGTGACATGAGAGTGCACTCATACATATGAAAGCAACCTCTCGTGTTTATGCTGGATCGGGTGGTTGTTCAGCTACGTAAGAAAACCAGTAGCCTTTAAGAGATCCTTAGCTAAATATAGTAGCCTCTTTGGAGATTAATTCTTCACAGTGCAGTAAACATAGAAGTTCTTATCTGATTAGCTGTACTTGCTCACGATGAGCGGCCACGTGCAGAGTACATTGGAGATTGGAGGTGAGGACATCTGTTTCTTAGGTGTCTTAACAGCTTGTCTTAGTTCTTACATGGTACAACAGTGTGTTACTGGTGGAAAAGGCTGAGCGACTCGGAGAGGTGACACACCTATCCGCCCTACTCAGCAATCGCTGTGCCAAGGTAACAGAGGGTAGGTGAAGGAAGAGGGGGCCAGGCCTCTGCTGAAGATAGTGTGATTTCTTTTTTATGACACACCCTGACTAGCAAATCTGGGGGGGCTTTGATTACAGCAGTTGGTGGGCTGACGGACTGCTGTGAAGATCTCCATTAGAGGTTCATCCACATATTTGATTGTGACTAGAGAACTCCGATATGCCATGGTGTGTCAGGTGTTCAAATTGAAATGCATGCCCCCAGCTCTCAGTTATTTATGAGGGCAGTTCCTGGGAGCGTTTGGAGTTTCACTGCACGTGTGGATCCTCCTGCCTGGCTCATTGCTTCTCCCAGGGACAGCTCACTGATTTGCCTCAACGGTTCTGAAGACACACAAGATCACCTCCGTGTCCAGCCGACTTACTTCAGACAATTGCTTATCTGAAAAAGAAGTTACGGCTTCTTTCATCCTCTGTATTCTCTTCCGAATCCCCCAGTGACTGTCGAGTCACCCTTTGCTTTGTAAATGATTTAAGAGCCATCTTCATTCTTTCAGTTGACGTGGTCTGTCTGAGGAAACAGAATTTAGATCTGCCATGTGCTCCAAGTAAAGGACATTCTGTCCCTCTCCTGTGATGCTCCTCCTGACCTATATTCCTTGCTATGTTTCTAGAATTTATATGAATTATTTATACGGCATGATAGATTTACTTCATTCTTGGCTGAAAGAGATAATAAATCCTCACTTTAGGGATTTTCAAATCTTGTTAAAATATTCCAAAGGCAGCCGCGAACAGCTCGAATTATTTCAAATAGGAGACGTGGGGGTTGTCTGGCTGTAATGCTGCTTTTTTCTTACTGTGCTACCTAAGAGAAAGCATTAAGTACAGGGTGCCTGCCTTAAATGGGGAGAATAGCGCTGCAGGTCTGTGGGACTCTTTTCTGTCTTAAAAGGGAGGTAGGAGGAGAGAAATTTTGGGACAGAGATGGGGGAGAAAGATCCTTACTGTGCTGAAGAATAAAATGTTCCAGTGAATAATTGATGATACTTCTTTGTCTCATTCCATCTCCATGCAGAACCCCCCTGTGGATGGTGAGGCTAAGTTTTAACCTTCTCCCTGGAGTTTACCTTACGTATTTTATTTTCTTCACCTGATCAGTTCCAGCATGTAATGACCTTTCTTTTCAATCCGTCCGTTTGCCTGCGTCAGCTTTTATTTCCTTCATTGATCAGATGAGATGTGAGAGTACGAACAGCTCTGGCAGTGCCGTGCGACTGGATTAGGATGAGTAGACTTAACATGACATTTAAATGATAAATAGATCTCTTAAAATTCATGAATACGAGATCTATTAAAAGGAGTCCAGTGAACCAGGAATGATTCTGTGCAGAAAGTAAAGCGTGGCTTCAAGGTGGGAGGATATTTAAGGAGTTTGTGGGTAAAACAGAATGATAAAATCATTAACATTGGAAAAGACCACTGAGATCATCTTGTCCAACCCCAGCTCATTCCCCCAGTGCCTGCTAGCCCCATCCCTCAGTGCTACGTCTCCACCACTTCCCTGGGCAGCCTGATCCACTGCGTTACCACTCTGTGTGAGAAGAAATCTTTCCTAATATCCAGCCTGAATGTGCAACTCTTAATTTAACATTTCTTGTGGTGAGATCTGCACAATTGCAGTCATGACCAGTCTGCTGAAGGAATTGCTTCTGTCAGGTTTTTGCTGTTTTTGTGGGTGGATGACCATTTATTCTCACCCATCAGTATGCTGAACGCCAACAGAGATCCCAGTGCTGTCCAGGAGGTGGGGTGGAGCAAAGTTTGTTTGGTCAAGAAGCATAAGTGGCTTGGCAATGGAAAAGTAATGGGAAGGTAAGGGTACAGCTGGTCCCTTAGGACATGTCTTCTTTGACAAAAGACACCTGAAGATATCAGGGCACCATCAATTTATTTGAACAGAAGTTTTGAGAGTTCTCATTCTTTCTCTGTTTCTGAGGACAAAATGCATGGCTTACATCTGGCTTCAGCGGGAAGGAACTGAATTCACACACTGCTCCATCCTGTGAATTGAAGTGAGGACGAGCAGGAGATGTTCCTCAGGAGCACTTGTGATCCAAGCTGAAACACTGATGTGGGCCGTGCCAAAGAGGTGGCTGTGATACTGTACCGCCCAATGGCTGTTTGCACATCCATTGATGTTTCCAGGACACACTCACTTTCATCTGCTGTTGTGATTCTTCAGCATTATAACGTTGCTAAGCTGTGGAGAGGCATAAAAGCCGCCCCTTTGGTGCACCTAGCAAGGTGCTGCTGATTGATGAGGAAGCATTGCTGATGAGTTTTTGGAGGCAGCGTACTGCAGCAGAGCTCTCCTACGCAGCTTGTGCAGAGCCCAAACAGCCGGCGGCTCTGCAGCTAAGCCTACAAAATGAGCCAAGTAGGATTAACTAGGAAGCAAAAAAAATCTGTCGTCGGGCAGTTACACTTCAGTGTTTTATTTAAAATACGGGGCTGGGTAATGCAGGAACTGTGGAAATACGTGAGCGCCAGTTAGGAGTTCCCTGCCGTGTGGGATGCTGCTGTAACTGGAAGGGGAGCGAGGGGTCTGACTGCACAGCTCTGCAGCTGGGGGAGGAGAGCTGAGAGGAGCCCTGCAGCCTCTGTCCTGATGGACCCTGCTCAGCAGGAGAAGAGAAGTCCTCAATTCATTGAATTCTTCATGGGACATGAGTGAAATGCCAGGTTGATTGAGAAGTGCAAAGGGAGATCTTCCCTTGACGGTGCTGGACCCAGACCAGGCTTCTGTCTTCATCTCATTGTACCAGAAGCCTTAAAATCCTACGACAGAAAAAGCGGATGCTGCTATGAGCTTGTCATCCTCTGCAAACCATTACACCGCGTAGGAGGAACTGTATTTCTGTAGGATACTGACCTCCAGCGGACAAAAGAGGCAATCATGAGCGTTGATTCTAATTGAGATTACTCGATATGATAACCCACATGAGAGGTGAAGATACAGAGATTCATGCATTTCACCGTTCCCCAAACTCTTAATGCCATCATTTAGCTCTACTCTGCAACCACGGAGTAAGCATTTCTACATAACATGGTGAGATTTCAGTGTCTTTAAAACTCTTGATTGTCCCATACAAACCCTGTACGTCTAACCTCATCCCCACAAGGAACCCCTCCTTGGCTGAAGAGGTTCTGAACCAAAGAGAAACTCAGCTCCTAGCACAAGATTTAATGTGTGCTCTGCTGCACTGATTTGATAGCTCTGACCCTGAGAATGGTCTTTATGGCAGATGATTTTAACTGTTCCTCTGCCAGTAACTGGGTGACGCTGTGCACGGTGCTCCTCTGGGGAGACAGCAGTCCTTGTGGGGCCCTTCCACCTCGGGATGGTCCCATGACTGCACAGTGAAGGCCTCCAAGGAAGCTGGGCATTGAATGCAGGAGCTTTGTGTTGATGGGTTCCTGATCTCCAAGGGAAGAGCCCCTAGGAAACACCCTCAGTGAGGTACAGTTAGAGCTGCCTTGAAATGCCCACATTCCCTACACCCAGTGGATGCAGTTAAGGGCGAAGCCAGCTGAGAGTTTGGATCTATACTGTGCGAAGGATCCTAGCACACTTATATTGCTTTCTTTTTTTTCTCTCTTGCTTCCAGAACTTCTCCTGATACCTGGAGGGTTTGCATAGTTGGTAGATGGAAGATGTTGGCATCTTCTGCTGTCCCTCTCCAGTGGAAAAAAAAACCAAACATGGGGGATAGTTCTTCCCCTGAAACGATGAAAGCAATTGATGCTTTCTGAAGCATCGTTTAAGTGCAGCACTCCTTCTTTCATTGTCTGGACTTGTCAATATGTCACCCTGCTGGTGTAAGAATAGATCGACGCTGGAATGACAAGTAATCTTTAATGTGAAATATGTTGTAGAATCTTTAATTTACATAGAGATGAAGCCTGCTTACAGGGAATGGAAATCAATAGTGGCTTTTATATCATCCTCTGGGCAGAATATTAAATGGGAAACTCTGTAATGTCTAAACTGCGTCAAGAGATTACAAGCCAACAGTACTAACAGCATAAAAAAGATCCGTTTTGCCTTTCTTAATAAACTTGATATATTTGCAGTTTCCAGATGGTTTTTTGTTCTTTCAGAACAATAAATGCATTGCAGACGTTGCCATTTCATCAGCGTTCGCTGTTATGGTGAGAAGCTTGTGATTCCAGATGCCATAAAAACGCATGAAAAAAAGAAACGGTCCCTGCAATCTATCCCAAATTGGAGGCACAATTGGAGGCAGCGACGCTACCTGAACGGGAGCCTTGGCCATTTCTCATTTAAAAGCCCTCCCACGAGCAGGGAGATCTGCCACAGACCGGACGACACTGAGTGTTACCCTGCAATGACATGACATGCGGCAGAGAACGGGTTTAGATTAAACGAAGTCCTTTCAGCAAAGACCGTGCTGTCAGTGCGTGCGCAGTGCATTCCCAGCACAGCTTCCCGCTGGCCTGGGTCCGGCCCTAGTGCACCCCAGCACTGGTCTGTGCTGTGTCTGGGAAGGGAATGGCTCTCTCTTCATTTTGTTCTTCTGAGCTGGCAGGAGCCGGGTAACAATCTGCTTCCACAGCTCTGTTCTTCAGGCTCTATTTTTCTACAATTTGCTTTGATCTTGAGCAGAAGAGAAAGGTGACAACGAAAGAAAACATTTCCATCAGAACACTGTCTCTTCCCAAGAGCTTGTCACAACATGAAATGCAATTAAGATTGACGGAACACCCCCAGTTGGTACATGAAATCGTACACGGCACAGTTCATGGTGAGTCACAGGAGCAGAGCACAACGATGGCGGCACTCCCGGCTGCGTCTCTGCATGCTGTTCTGCGAGTCTGAGCCGTGCTCAGGAGAGGTGCTGGGAGCCAGGACTGAGCCCATGGCTTCAGGAGTTAGGTCTGAACGGAAGGCAGCCACAGGTCGCTGCGCTTTGCCCGCTAGCTCTCCTTGTAGGGAACGTGGAGCTTCTCATTCTGAGGGCAGTGCTGTGTGCACGATGAAGTTTTGGAAGGTTTGTCAGGCAGGCTGTTTTAATAGCTTGAAAAATGACCTTTTTCAGAGTACATATACTGATTCCCAAGAGAATTATTCAAAACTATGACTTCTGTGGGCTAAGGTTTTCTCTACCTTCTCTTGGAGGACAGAAACGAGTCTTGAGCCACCTTGGCTGACAACCATCTGTAGTGCAGCTCCTGCATGGGCAGCAGATGCATGTACGGGCAGTGTTTCTTTAGCAAAGCTCCTCCAATGCAGCATTTAAAGGCTTGTGTCTGATACTCCTTGTTTCTTAATTTCTCATGCTCTTATGGGGAAGTCCTTTGATTTCTTTGGTTGTGCCCTATCTAGGCAAATAAAATGTGGAAAATAGATTTAAATACTACAAATTCCATCCTACAGATCAACGATTTACAGAAAAAGGAGTGGGTTGATACTGTTTTGTTTGGCTTTGTTTGTTTCTTTTTGAAGATGCATCCAATTTGATTAGTTATTTTAATGAATGAATCTTTCAAGGTTATTTACTTCAGGTTATCTACCTGAAGTAAAAAAAACCCTTGAATGCTATGTTCAGTTTTGGGCTCCTCACTGCAAGAAAGACATTGATGCACTGGATTGTGTCCAGAGAAGGGCAACCAAGCTGTGAGGGGTCTGGAGCACAAGTCTGATGGGGAGCAGCTGAGAGAACCGGGATTGTTCAGAGTGGAGGAGGCTCAGGGGAGACTTTCTCTCTCTCTACAGCTGCTTGAATGGAGGGTGAGGTGGGGGTTGGCTTCTCCCATGTATGTAACAGCAATAGAACGAGAGGGAATGGCCTCAGTTTGCTCCAGGGGAGGTTCAGGTTGGATGCTGGGAAGTACTACTTCCCCAAAAGAGTGGTCAGGGAGGTGGTGGAGTCATTGCCCTGGAGGAGTTTAAGGAACGTAGAGATGTTACATTAAGGGACATGCTTTAGTGGGGAGATATTGGTGATAGGTTGGACTGGATGCTCTTGGAGGTCTTTTCCAACCTTGGTGATTCTGTGATTCTATGACTCTTGAGGTGATCTGTGATTCTGTATAATAGTTCAACAAAACACTGGATGCTACAGGAATTGTCTCATAATCATGTGTGCCTGTTCATCAGTGCTAGCAGTGTACAGGATTGGTTTGTTTTTTTTCCCTTCCCTGTGTATTCAGTGTTATGAAGTTGCCATTTTGGTCATTGTGGAGATGGAAAGCCACGCTTCATCCAGGAATTGTGCCCTCTGCCTATGCCTCAGTTATGTCACTTGTGTGCACTCTAGCTCTTTTCCAGTTTGGAACTGTGAACAGAAGAGGCAAATGTTAGAGTGACTGTGGGTCAGTCCCTACCTAACAGGCTGACACCACTAAGTGATTTTCAGTGGACTGGGAAATCGTGGTTAATCGATCATTTTCAAAATTTGCATGGAGTATAGGTTATCTACATCAGACTCTAAGGTGAGGGCCAGGGTATATCATGTCAAATTCCCTGCAGGGACGATGTCCTGCCTTGATTGCTTAAGATGATCCGACCTAGGGGACATCAAGTATACCTAAAGCTTGGGCTTGGAGTCGTATGACTGAGAGCCATGTGGTTTCTCCAAGGACAGCTTTTAACGATGTCTGTTTGCTATCTGTTCTGGTCTCTCTGTTGCAGAGACACTCAAATGTTCTTTCTTTAATTTGAAAAGCTATTTCCACCTCTGATAGAACATAAACACATTGTGTGCCAAGGATGACCTGGGTCTAACTTAAAATAATGTTATTTCCAAAGCTTGTGCCCCATAGTACATCTTTTTGTAATACTTTAAATTACAAAGGGCGTCATATTTAAATGGAAAGAAGTCTGGGGGCCCATTGTATTTAGCCTGTGGAGGCACTGATGTTACTGTGGGTCATTGGTTCATAGCATTTTATACCAGAGAAGGCCAATAAGCCATGAAGGCAGACCACCAGTGTTCTAAAGGCTCTTTTATTTTACACTCATTTACTCATGGCCCAACCCATCCCACCATCAGCTACGGGGACTCGTGTTTCCTGGGGACTGTCACCCAATGCTCACACACCGAGCTGTTGAAGTGGATTGAACTTACTTCAGCTTCCACCCATTAGCTCATCTTGCATCATTTTTTTTTATTCACGGGCTCCTCAGGTCTCCAGTTTATTCCAGATGGTATTCCTAACCTGCTATACTCATGTCACTTTTTAGCTTTCATTGAGTAAGTGAAATAGCTTGTGTTCTTCATCCTCCCCCTGCACATAAATGTTCTTTTTCAGACTCTTTCTGATGAGAAAAACAATTTTACAAGCATGAGAACAGATTGGGTGGTAATGTGCAGCACTATTATCATCTCAGTGTACGGAGAAAAAAAGAAGGCAAAATCATCCCATTCAAGGACTTAAGAAAAATTGGCTCAAGACAACCAGCCTTGGGTTCCCAAAGCGTGTGTGTCCCTGAGCACTGATGCACCGACCCAAATGGAGGTGTCCTCTGTGGCTGCTGCTGGCTGGGGAAGGTAAAAGTTCTACTTCCATCTTCAAAAAGGGCAACAATACAACAATACAGGGAACTACAGAAGGCAACCACAGCAGCCAGCACAGCTTAGGCAAGGTCACAGCTACCTCTGTGGTGGAATGAGGGAGAGCAGTGGGGCTCGTAACCTTGCCTTTAGCAAGGCTTCCAGCATGGTGTCCCCTGAGGCTCAAGGAAGGTATGAGGGGATGAGTGGACCTGCAGCCTGGAAGGCTGTCAGGAAGGAAGGGTCATTTGATTTAAGTCCAGAAGGTTATTCTTCACAGGCTGACACATGGGTCAGTACTGCCTAACATTTTCATCAGTGACCTGAATGATGGGACAGGATCCATGTAAGCTCACAGATGACACCAAACTGGGAGGGGTGGGTATGCTGGAGGGCAGAGCTGCTGTTCACAGATATAACTGTTTTTTGAATTTATGCTGGAAAAGTCTTTCAAGATCACCAAGTCCAACCTTCAATCTGACCTGCTGAGTCCCATCACTGCCCCACGTCCCTTAGTGCCACATCTATATGTCTCTTAAATACCTCCAAGCATGGGGATTCCACCACTGCCCTGGGCAGCCTGCTCCTGCTCTCTCCATCCATTTTATGGAATTATAAAAGCTTCTCCTCTACTCCTTTCTGTTGCTAAATGTGTATTGTATGCTGGTGGGCTGTTGCCTCAGGCTACCAGCACCTAGGGGATCGTATCGCTTTTCACCATCTATCTGCCCTCCCTACAGCCCAAAGCCCAGACATCAAGATAAAATCCTCCTTGTAGTCAGGTCCAAGCTGGCTCCATCCCAACCACCCCCCTGGCTCGCCATCTTCTCCCCCCGCAGGCCTCTCGTGTCATCTCCATACCTCTCAGGCTGCTCCTGGTGGAGAACAAGAGGGAAAGCAGAGCTGCAGGTTGTTTCCTGAAGTCTTTTATAATGTTCACCGTAGAGAGGACAGGCTCTCTCAAAATACATACACTGGCTCATTACTCTGTTTATTTCTGAAATACCACATCATCACAGACTTCTACTGTGATGAAGTGCATGCCTGGGTACAGTCGTGCTCTTCTACCTGCACACTTGCTCTCTTAATGGCAGTGGAATTTCTCTGAGCTTAAACCAACCTGAAATCGAGCACTGGGCTTCTGGTTTCTCCATCAGCAGCAAACCCATATGCTCTCCTGAGCAGGATTTTGTTTCTAGTCCTGTTTCTCATCGTTAGCTGCTGCAACCCAGGGGTATTCACAGGGCTCTACACAGCTGCTAGGTGGTTTTTAGATGGAGTTTTAAGGATTGCTTTTGACTTGGAAAGCTGCAAATGGCCCTTGACCTTTCTGCAGGAAATATTCACCCTGCTGCAGTTGAACCAATTGATGCTGGTTGCAAAAAAACCTCTACCAGGAGCAAAATAAAGCCATTCTTCATCTGTGTTAGCAAAGCTTTCTGTAACTTTCATATTAATTAAGAGGTCAAGCAAACCATATCCTTCTTACAGCCTTTAACCTGATCCAGAAGCTCCCAGCTGCTCCATCTCCAGTTGGATTTTCACTACCTGGGACTGGAGGCACACCTGCAGCATGAGATGGAAGAGAGTGCTCAGACCCCAGAGCCCCACAGTGCATCAGTTTCTTTCCTGCAGCCTGTTACTGGAAGCCTTTCATGTTACTGGCTCGTTTTCACACTGAGATATGCTTCTGCATCACCAAAAGGTTGGTGCCATCCTGTACGGTGGACACATCCTTCGAGGTACGTGGCTGCTGCAATGGATTCCTCCTGCTGGTTTCCACTGCGAGGATCAGTGCCCTGCTGACTTTTATCTCAGAAGAGCTTTCCAAGAGGAAGTGCTCTCCACAGTGACATAATAATCAGGGAAGCTTTGCCTACTGCTGCAGCACAATTCTGTCTGATGTTAAATACGGCATCCACAGATGTTTTGACACATGGAAAAGACCTGTGCTTGGGGAAGTCCTTTACCGTATGATTAAGCTGTCATTTAAATGATATAAAAAATAAGTTCTACGTGGAGGAAAAAGCAACCGCCTTCTTGCAGCTTACTGCTGACGGTGAGATGATTGAAAGGGAAACAGCAGCATTTTGTTCTGTTTATAACTTGACTAAAACAAAGTGTTGCATCACTTTGTGAAGCAGTGGAAAAGATGAAGATTCCACTGCTTAGATCTCTGGAGAGAGACGCGTACGTTTAATGTGCGCTCGTTAAAAGAGCCTTTAATAGAATCAAGTAGAAGCAGAAAGGTGCTGAACAGAATAGAGGGAACTACTGGGCTCTGATAAATGCTTTGTCTCATCTCTGGAGAAGAATACATTCCCTGGTAAGACAAATTAAGTGTAAATGTGAAGAAAACACCGAGTCGACGTGAGCTGGAAATCAAACAGCTGCTGTGGCTGCGCTGTGTACGTGCTTCCACCGGCACTGCCAAGCTGCACATCCATGGGACAAGTCTGGCTTACAACACGTGCTCTGAGCCTGCTGGCTTTTCCCCACGGGTGATCCATCACAGGGCTCTGAGCAGCGAGCACACAGGTATCTGTTTCAGCACGGGCTCACTAGCTGGTGTCACAAGGGAGAGATCAGCCTCTCCTGCGCCAGCAGCACCCAGCACCCTGCGGCCGCTCCCCTCTGCCAGCAGGGAAGACCAAGTTTAGCAAATGCATGGTGGGGTGCAGAGGTCTGCTGCCATCTGAGGAGGGCTGCTGCTGTTCCTGGTGAAAACTGGGCCAGCTTGTGCAAACTGCGGTGGCAGATGCAGGGCGCTGCAGTGATCTAAGGCCATGTGCTGACATTGGTGACTGTCCTGGCAAAGCTGTGGCTGGCTGAAGGCAGACAAGGCCCGGCCAGAAAGAGCCTGACGACTGAAACGGACTGAGTGCTAAGGGGTCATGACATTTTTCTGTGTCTTCTTCCTAGAAGGAAAAAAACCCCACAAAAACACAAAACCAGCCTCAGCACAGAGAGCTACAGGGACTGAAAATATGCTGCTTAATTAAAAATAAAAAAGCTGTCATCAACCACAACAACAAAACCATCTGCTTTATTGGTTCTCCCAGAAAGCTGTCTGAAGGGATGGGGAATCCAGAACTGGCAATAAATCCTAGAGTCTATTTCAACAACCAGACTGCAGAGGCAGCCAAAACATTAAGGGAGAGGTGAGCTGCTGCTGCTGCACAGCCCTGGCTGCACGGCCCACACACGTCCTCGCCGAGCAGGGAACTCAGCTGTATCTGCAGAGGAACGGAGCCAGGGGTGAGCCCGGGAGGCGTGCAGGACCTGCGAGAGGGTGAGTGGGAGCAGAGTGGAAGTTTGCCTGCCCTTGTTTCCCTCTCAAGAGGAGAACATCTTACTGACCACTCGCTTTGATGACAGGAAGGATATATTTACTACTGGGCTGAACTGGCCTATCTAGTGCCTGAGCACTAGGTTGTGAGGACATGCTCTCTTACCATAACTTGCTCCATTCTCTGCGTCTTCCCGCATCCCTTGCCCTGTGAGTGGTCCCATCTGGAGTGTGATGATTCCTGTCCTGAAAATCCTAACAGGATGCACTTGAGCTCAACAGATCAAAATGATGACGATGATGGCAAACTGACTGCAACTTAAAGACATGTTTATTAAGGCTCTCTGTCAAGCATGACTTAGACCTTATACATCATGATAAAAAATAGTGATGAAACCAGTTCTGCTAGGCCACTGACAGGAATAAAGTGTCCCAGTACAGCAAAACACCTTCTGTTGTGAGATAAAGAACCCCCTGAGTTGAAAGGCAATCTTTACAATGAGCACAACTTAATGCAAAGTAAAGGGATACAGCATTTTGGCATATATATGCATTTTGGCTGTGGGCTGAAGGTGTTGAGCTGCTGGCTTTAAAAGCAGTTCTACAAAGATTTACTTAAGGCCATTGAAAAAATAACTTTAAAAGGTGGCTATGATTTAGAAGCTTTTAAAAAGCCTATCTGCAAATGGAATTGTCTTCGACATACAGAACAGATCAATGGTACTTCTTATACAGTTTTCAAGTGGTGAGGGTAAAATATCCATTAACTGCACGGGCCTCACACTTCAAATAGACACTGAAATTCTGGCTGTGGGACAGTGGTGAGGTCGTAGGCACTCTCTGGTTTCCTGCTATAAATAGAGCCATTCATAATCATTTAGTATAAAGAGAAGATATGCTCCACTTAGTCCAAATGTCCATGCAGCCAGTAGCCTGTCTGCAGCATGACCTACACACACATAAGAGCGTAGGAACAGCCACACGCACCTGCAGCACTGCAGCTGAGTCTCCTTGAACCAAAGGGCAACTCTGAGCTATAGCTTTAATTTCAGCTAGTGAGCCTAATGCAACGACATCTTTTTACTACAGCACAGCAATTATTTGATGTGCTTGACGGGCACGTAGCTTTCAATTACCTTATCCTTATAAATATGCTTACCATTGTTGGCCATGACAGTTTTCTGTTGTATATCCATGATGAAAAACGCAGCCATTTCCCTCTGTTTAGCTCCAGACACACTTGACAGAAATATCTGAATCCCAACACAGTGCACAAAATGCTGTCCACTTGGAAAGGAGGCAGTTTTGGAGTACTGGGTGACTCAGGCATTGTCAGTACCTTCAGTTCTCCATTAATTCTAACCACCCTTACCAGCAATGCTGTTTCCTGGGCCTGTGATACTGCTGCACCACTTTGCAAGGAGAATGGCGTTACCTGCACTAAACAAGGATGCAGCCAAGATTTCTACCACTTCCTTAATGCCATTAATACGTCCATTGTTTTAAAAGGAATCCCTTTACAGTTCTGGCTGACTACCATTAAGATTTGGCAGATCCCTGTCAGCCACTTTGCCCTCCCGTTGAGATTTTCATTTGAGACTGCTACTTTAGACTCGTGGTCATGCACAGGGTTGCCCTTCAGACAGACCTGGCAATGTGATGTGAACTGTTTTGTCCATTTTCACGCTCCTTCACAATCTTTTTCAACCCTAACCCCAACCTGACCCTAATTACATTTCCACCATCAGTTCCCATTTTGGTATGTGCATACACCAACTACTGTTTCAATACTGTTACCTAGGTAATTTCAGCCTTCTCTAGTACTAGGGAGGTGCTCACTGAAGCAGCGTTGGGCCTGTGAGATAGCAGTACCAAAAGGTTCCCAGCACTGCCCTTCAATTACCTGCAAAGTTTGGTTGCTTCCCACAAAACTCCCCTTACCCATCTGTAAACTCCAGCCACCCTTCGGGGCATTACCTGACTTTCTGACACCATTATCTGTCACGTTGAACAATTTCTCCCATTTCAGATGGTGTTTCCCTCACCCTGCTCAGTGAGCTTAACCTGGAGCCATCTTCCCGCTGCCCCAGCAGAGTCAACTCCTCAGACTCTTCTCTCTGCAAAGAAAGTGCCAACATGAGAAGATTTCTAAGTCTCTTTTAAAAAGTATCAACACAAATAATTAATTTTACCTTCCCCCGCAGCGTTTTTGTGACTGCCTGTGTTTTGTAAAGCACTTACTGCATCCACAGGCCGTGTGGGCAAGCTTCCTGCCTAGCTTTTATTAGAGATTCCTTTATGCTTCGACATGTTGTGCTCTTCAGAGTCTTCTATGATTTGCCTTATTATGACTATACATTTAACTAATCAGAGGTCTTTTCATTTGGGGTATTTTGTTTCTAAGAGCCTTCTTGACCTCTTGCTTATTCTCACTCTTTCTGCTATCTTCTCAGCCTTCTTTCAGAGAAAGAATACATTTATTTTAGATGCCCTACTGGGGGTCTTAGAAGAATCCATGAGCTGCCTGCCAGCCAGTCACCAATCTAGCTCCTCCTTTTATTAGAAGCAGAGTTCATCCATACAGAATTACCTCACTGAAGTGGATATTGTGGCTTCTCTTCTAAGGGTGCTGCATTTTAATAAATAGCAGCTGTTACAGAGCATTTATTTGATAATTATGTGTTGAATCTCAGCCTTTTTCTTCTTCCTGCTGTCTCTATCAGCAAAGACAGAGAAAAATGTGCAAAGAAGAACAAGATATTCAAGAACCAAGCCTCTGTCTTTAAAGAATACATTGAATATCAATGTATTATATATTGTGTTTTTCACATTTATTATAATGTGGTTTATGATACCTTGTGGCTTCTCTGTTAGATGAAATTTTTATTTCTCCTCCCTCCCTATCGTGTCTTCCCATTAAATTGTATTCAATTTCCAGTTTAGTAAATTGGTTGATTGGTGGAGCCCAGGGGTCTAAATTGGTGTAACTGCAGAAAACGTTCCATTAAATAAAAGCTGTGTATCCAATGCATCCTTATCACTATTAAACTGCAGAAGTTTAACTGCAGAAAGAGAAACTGGCATGCCCCAGCTTTCCCCCTGCTCCCCTCCATTGCATCACTTTCTTCTTCTCTAGGGCAAGCAGCTCAAGCCCACATCTGATGTGAGAGCTGCAGAGGAGAGCTGTGTCAGGGATAAGCAAACATCACTGAGATTCTCTCCAGCTGAGGAGGCAGAAGATATGGCTGAGCTGCAGGACTGCTCTCCGTTACTCACCTGAACATCTGTGAGTCACTAGATAATTTCACAAGTCAAGTTTTCATTGACTACGATATGGAATAGTCAGCTTTAAGTTAGAGATGTAGCTCTTTCCATCAATTGTATGTGCCTGAAAAATAAGATGGGTAATCAAGAAAATAATTCAAAATACACAGGCGTGCAGGTGCATTCTCCCTGAAAATGAGACAGTTCACCATTTTCTTTTTGCCTGCCTGTCAGTCACACTGGAAACACAGAAGGGTCTGTGCCCCTGATTCTGAGCTATTTCCCTGGAAGATGAGACCAAATGTAACTAAAAAAAGAATCCAAGTTAGCACAGCTTCTCCAACTCTTATCTGCCTCAGTTAATGATCGCTAAGTGAAATGGAAACCGTGTTACATCCATGTAGCAGATCTGCTACAGATCTCCTTAGCATGGCAGCTGCAGCGTGCCCCCTCCAACTCAGTTAGTATCTCCTGCCATCTCTTTGCATTGAAACACACTTCATTTTATATGTGTGGAAGAATACAGTTATGCTGTCTGAAATGTTAAGTTCAATTAAAAGGACAACCATTCCCTTTCTTTTTTTCTTAGAAAGGTTTATTTATAGTTACATATACCACATATAAAATTTACATTTAAATGAAACATGTCATCGTTTCAATCCTTTCTGACTAAACACAATGTTGACTACAAAACTGTACAGTTCATATTCTGTAACTGATGCTTACAGCATAGTGCAATTGTAACATTTTATAAACAAAATAATTTGTGCCTTTTTTTTTTTAAATAAAGTGCATTAAATGTCTATCTTGTATACAACAAGAAGCTCTGTAGGTTGCAATCCAAAGCTTTACTCAGAAGGGAAACCGAGGCAAAGGTGTTTTGCTTCCCTTTAGAATGATTTTATGTACTGGCAAGCTATGGTTCAAACTTCTACCACAGTTAAATAATAATAAAAAACCCTAACTAGTATAAGAAATAACCACAGGCTGCTGCATACTAAACCAGTGACTGGTTCTCCTATAAAAGCACAACAGGCAGAATTCAAATCATTGTTTTAAAGCCATTTGTTTCCTAATGGGATGTGTAGAGCAAAAACAATCCCCGTGCAGCTGCTCTTGTGAACCCACAGTGCAGTGAGGAGTACCGGGCATGAATTGTGCAGTCTCCCATGGAAAGCTCTCTCCACAAAACTCACAGATGGGATTGGTAAACCATATGTTATTTTGAATCGTATTTGGCAAAAGAAAGAAAGTGGGGGCCTTGTTAGCAGGCCTAGAAATCAGTGAGTGGTTCTATCAGCCCAGGGTATTCAAAACTGCATGGTCTGTGGTGAAATGCAGAGTTTTACAGCCTTACATTCTAACATCCTATGAAATTTCTTTGTAAACACATTTACAATCAACTTCCATAGGTTTTGGCTGTGACAACAAAGCCAAGACCAAAAAAAAAAGGACAATGTAACAGTACACTTCAGACTGAAAAGATGAAGGCATGAAAAATGGAGAGAAATAACGACAAAGTGCATGAAGCCCACTTCCCAGATGAGTCCATATTCTCCTCCTCTACACACACATGGGACTGCTATCAGTGCAGTGGAAAATGCATTTAAGCACAGGCAAGTAGCCCTAGAGGCTGCATGAATATTCTGCTGCATATGTAATCCATCTACCTGTCCTTTCAGCTGCAATACCCATCCCACACTATTGGCACAAATTACAGGCACTGTTTCCAAACTTGGGAAAACTACATGTACAGATCAACCCGTGGGACCAGCTTGAGTGCAGGAGCAGAATATCATGCCTTCAGTGTGCTCTGGGACAGCAGCTGTGTAAAAAGCCACATGCTGGGGCATGCTAACTCCCTACAGACTGAGTTATTCCCCTCCTCTCAGACTGAAGGCAGCCTCTGCTTACAATGAATGGGAAATGCAAAAGAAACGAGATGAAGTTTGGTTTAAAACGTCACTGAAGAAGGCTATTTCATATCATGCAATTAGAAAGATCTCTGCTGCAGACAGAGCTTCCTTCCAAAACCAGCATGCTTTGACCTTGGGATTGACACTGGCAGCAAAGCCCTACCTGTGTGCCATTTTGTTGTGAGCTCTGTGGGGCAGGGGCACTGCAAGAACTGAGCGTGGCTCACATAATGAGGGAGTAAGCTGTCAGAGGGGAACCAAGGAATGGCAAAGCAAAGACCCACAGATGGTGCACAACTCCCTGAGCTCCACAGGGACACAAAAGGGTCACTGCTATCTCAGTTTCCAGTGGACCAGCTCATGCTGCCTTCATTTGTGTTCTATAAAATAACAACTCATTCTTTAATGCAGAGGAAGCCAGGCTCTGTCAGTGGTCCCCAGCACCAGGACCAAGGGCCATGGGCACACACTGACATGCAGGCAGTTCCCTCTGAACACCAGGAGTGCTGCTGTGCTGTGCAGGTGATGGAGCACTGGCGTGGGCTGCCCAAAGGCTGCAGAGTCTCCTCCTTGGGGATCTTCCAAAATCACATGGGCACGGCCCTGAGCACCCTGCTCTGGAGAAGGGATGTGAATGGCTTCCAGAGGTTCCTTTCAACCTCATTCTTCCAGTGGTTCTGTAATGGCATTTTCCAGAATGCTTCTTCACATACGTATTTGGTGTGCTCTTTAAAAGCAAATATATAAGAATGTTTAGGTACTGCAGTACCCTGCAGGTCAGCATCAGCCAGTGTGCACCTGTGCACCTGTGTCAGATGACTCAGCAGACTGCTGTTAGACTCATGATCTGTGCAGCCCTGTTTCCAAAGCAATTGGAGAGAGAACAGGGAAAGGTGGTACACAGGAACACGTAACTGCTACGTAGGTTCACGTTAGTGGAGAATAACACTCCTGTACTCTGCCCTAGATGCGGCCAGATAGAACAAACCTGTAAATTCCACAGATGGGATATCCAAAATCAACAATCACACAGAGTGATGGAGGTGGGCAGGGACCTCTGGAGGTCACCTTGCCCAGCTGCTGCTCATGCAGGGACACCAGAGCAGGGCACCCATGCCCAGGGCCATGCGAAGATCTCCAAGGAGGATATTCTGCAGCCTCTGGGCAGCAGGTGACAGTGTTCTTATCACCTGCACAGTAAACAAGTGCCTCCTGATGTTATTGTTCTGAATCCAAGTCTATCTTGTGGGAGTCTATTTCTTAGAAGTATGGGGTTGTTCCGTTTTCTAAGGTAGATCTTCAAAGGACACAGTCTTCACTATAGGCAGTTAGACTTGCTTTGTGCCACTGATATATTTGAAAGAGTTAAACTATAAAATCATAAGGTTAACAATGATCCTCTAACTCTTCTCAATTAAGAAGTCTACTTATGAAGCTTATATAGAACTATGAATTTATCAGTGTGTTGTCTTTCAAAAGGTTCCACTGAGTTGCAATCTATGAAAACCTTTGTATATAAGCTTTTATGTAAGAATGTAGCACTGTACTTATGCAAGAGGATGAGGTAAGTTCTTGAAATAAGAAAGACTGCTGGCACTAAAAGAGGAAGAGAGCAGCCCTATGGCCACCAGTTGAATTACTTTACACTACTGGTTTGATGAAGCCCTTAAACAAGCAACAAATGCTTCTAAATACTTTAGGATTTTTAAAAGGTCTGTTTTACTTACAGATAATCAGAGAACCCTTAGAGCTGGAAGGCACCTTTAAAGGTCATCTTGTCCAGCAACCCTACAGTGAACAGGGACATGCACAGCTAGACCTAGAGCTTGATCCAGACACACCTTAAAAATCTCCAGGGATGGGGCATCCATCACATCTCTGGGCAACCTGTGCCACTGGCTCACTGTAAAAGACTTTTTCCTTATATCCAACCTAAATCTCCCCTCTTTGAACTTGAAGCCATTTCCCCTTATACTATTGCAGCAGGCTTTGCTAGAGTGTGTCCCTTTCTTTCTTCTTACAGCCCCCATTTAGATACTGAAAGGCTGCTCTCAGGTCTCCCCGAAGCCTTCTCTTGTCCAGGAAAACCAGGACACAGTACTATATCTCGTTCAATACTCATTACATCAGCAAGAGTCCGTAAAAATTGCCTTCATGTTTGTGGAGTGCAATACAAAAGCGGTGGGGAGGTCAGGAAAACTTCCTTGAAAGTTAATTCAAGGAATTTGGGATGGAATGTTTGATGGAGAATTTTATTCTCAATCCATTTGCAAAACCTCCCCTGAAAATTGTCCTATATCCTTTCAGTGGCACTGAATTAGTGGCCAGCAGTGAGGCACTACCTAACTGTAACACAGTTTCACCTAACCTACATTCATGATGATTTTCACAAGTCTGTGTAACAGTGAGATACGCAACAGTTTCT
This sequence comes from Cyrtonyx montezumae, assembly GCF_038088225.1. Classification (NCBI taxonomy): domain Eukaryota; kingdom Metazoa; phylum Chordata; class Aves; order Galliformes; family Odontophoridae; genus Cyrtonyx; species Cyrtonyx montezumae. The sequence continues at coordinate 16,950,962 of NW_027071848.1, forward strand.
TCTTCAGTTTCTTAGTCTGCCTCATAGGACCCAGAACAGTTTGTGAAGAAACTTCAACACAGAGACTTCTAGCCCAAAGGCAAGTTGTTTCAGAAGATACAGTTCCTGTAAAGTTACTGGCCCAGATGCTCCTCAGAAAAAAATGAATTCACGAGGACTTACTGTAAAATGACTGCCCCTTTTTAAGATTTTCAATATTTATCCACAAAAATCTCATTTGCAGTGGAGCCGTTTCAGACTGTAATAATTTGAATAAAACTCATGAGGTTCCGTTTTCAAGAAAGGAGCACTTCACTTCTGATTTTCTTTTCTCCTTTCTGTCCTTGGGACACCATTCAGCAATAACAACAGTCCTGCTGGCCTCAAGGGTGCAGGGACTGCTGTGCTGCACCCCACACCAGCAGCCCTATGGCATCCTTCAGGTGCTCTGTGTGGGTTTCAAGTTTACAGGGAGCCCTATCATTTTACTGAGATAGTGAGGTGAGCACGCCTCATTTACCTTCCCTGCATTATTTTTTTTTTACTTATTACATATGGAGCACAATCCTTCCTATTGGTTTCTTCTTTATAAGCAGAGATTGTGAGGTCGCATTTTTTCTTCATTGCACATCTCTGGGCTACTGCTAAGGCAAACTACACGTGGCAGCACTGAAAGAGAGGAAAAACTGCCACTTCATGAATCAGCATTCAAAAAATTAATTAAAAAAATGGTAACATTCAGATATTTTTATTTGTTTTTCCTAAAGCACCATTATCTGCAAACTCCTTTATTGTATAAGCACCAAATTCTACATGCTCTTGAGTCACTCTGCCACCTAATCTCAATCAAGTTACAGAGGGATTCTTCCCAACACGCAATGTCTTGCCCTGCTAAGACTCAGTTTATCACACACTATGAGATATTTGAAAATCCTGTATCTCCTGAAAACACACAGATATTTAACATTATCCTTCATCCTTCCACAGGTCTGGCTGCATTCTTCATCCTCCCCAAGAACAGCTGGCCAGATGCACTTTACAGCACTCTCCATATTCTTTACCTCTTAATTCAGGAACTGCAAGCAGCGACAGGCAGCTGCTGTTGTGTTCTGGCAGCAGAATGACTCAATGAAATGCTGGTCACTGCTTCCTGGCACTGTCCTCACACACCTTGGACCTGTTCTGTCTGCAGCTCATGTGCAGAGGGAACGGAGCTGTCGTGTCAAACAGCTTTGCATTGGCAAACGTGCTAGTCCCTCTCCTCACGCTGCAAAGCTTTTAAACTGACTCGTGGGCACTCAGGATTATCAAGACAGATGCCAGCCTGCAGACAGCTTCTGTCAGAAGGACAGAGAACCACTCACTATCTCAGGCGTAACAGAAGAGCTAGTCTTTTTCTAAGTGATCACTTTGTCCAATTCTGTTTTTCTTCCTAAATTGTACATAGAAGAAGCAGATCAACACTTACTTTCTCTGCATAAGAGTCAGGGCTAGCATTCTGAAATGCTATAGAACACCAATTATTAAAGTAATAAGTTAATATTTAAGGGGTACAAATTATAGCGATGCAATTCTATCCCAACATTCAATCACTGTGCAAGTTGCTCAGTGCTTTGGAGAAATGAATACAGATATCTTATTTCTAGAAGCTAAGTGTGCCCTAAGAAAAAGAGGCAACAGAACAGATTAGCAGCTGGCCTAAGCCAGGGGATTTCAGTCACTCCAAGCCATTTCAAGGCTGTCCCCTAAATGTGAGGGATGGATGCTACTGCTTCTGTTGCTGGCTGTCCATGGCAGGAAGATACAGCAACCACAGCAGGCCTTTCAGCTGGCCTCCCAGTATCCCAGGCATTGGCAGGGGGTTTCTCCTACGACACCTTAATCTTGTTCTTTTAAAACCAAGCTGTCTTCAGAATGGATATAATAACCAGTACTAGTGCATCTTGATATACCCACCTCAATGGGCATCACAAATTTGGGTATTTCCAGAATTAAATAGCAATCAGAAATCCTGAACACAAGTAATTTATCTAAAAACTAACATGCAACTAGATGCCCAACACAGAAAAGAATAAAACCCCCCACTGCAGTAAGTAGTATGAATTCAGGATCCAAATACTAAGGTAAGCAGCTACTGCTGAGTAATGCTACACAGTAACTCAAGGACTGTAACACAAACCAGCCAGAAATAACAGCCCACATCAGTCCTACAGCATCTGCTTAATGAAGGAAGACTTCTCCTTACACAAATCATTTTTTGTCTAAAGAATATATTGCTTCCTCCCTATTGCTCTGAGGTTACTCAGCAGTTTATAGTACCTGCAACATGGAGGATTTTATTGCTGTTATACAAAAACCACATTTCCCTTATTGCTGGAATTCTCCCTGTTAGGAGAAATGGTTAAAATAAAACAGTTAAAATAAAGGCTTTGAGGTTGAACGGATGACAAAAATGACTACAGCAAATTTAACTTCAGGTCAGCTACATTAATAAAAAAAACAACCTTCAAATCCTTAAACTGAATGACTCATTAATAAAAAGAATCTGTTGACATTATGATGAAGATACTTCACTGTGCCTGGCATGCTGAATTCTGATGCACAGGTGTGCTTCAATGGGACAAAAAAAAAGAAAAAAAAAGAAAAAGAAAAGGCAGATTCCTGCAAGCTGTTCAGATTTCTGCCAGTTTCAGAGCTATCTAAATACTGATTTTCTTCCTAATCTGAATCCTATCTGGCACCTGACCCTAAGGAACGGGGACCTATGCTGTAACAGCGGTAAATTACTTAATTTCACAGTCTGAAAAGCAGCTGCCGTTGATGCATTTCTTCTTACAGAAGTGAGGTAGGTGGCTCTGCACCCACAGCTCAGCCCCTGCTCTCAAGAACTCATTCAGAGATGCGTTTAATAACATCTCACTCCTACTGTAAACCATGCTAGAGCTCAGGCTGACAGCCATGGACAAACCAAGGTCACTGACTTCCAGCAGGATATTCTGGCCTATGCTGCAGTCTCCATTTAAGACCAATTCTCGAAGAGCCAGCATCCTTACTGGACATCACAGCAGTAGCTCAGGAGGCAAAATCATGTTTCTCACCTGTCTGTGGTGAAAAGTAAATGAGTTACTCATCAAATGAGGGCAAATCATGTCCCTCTGAGCAGATTTTTTTGTAACTTCTATAATTAATCCTTCTCTTTTTTTGTCTTGAATTGTTCCTGAGGAGAGGAGCTTTCAATTACAAATCTCTCCGCTCTGGTGCAAGGAAAAGGTTGACTCCCCTGACACACCGAGGATTTAAGCAGCCTGTGGAGTGAGGAAGATGATGAGGAGCAGTATGAAAGAGGGGATAACATTATTTCCCTCCATGCTTTTTTTTTTCTAGCTTTCCTACCACCCAGGTGTTGCAGGGAAAAACACTCATGCCTGCAAGGCAACCCGAGGAGATGAGAACAGGTCTGCTTAAGCAGCAGAACAGCTGCCCTAGGGAATGAATTATGGTCACAGTTGTAGCTGCTCATCCTCATCACACTTCCTCAGCAATTTGATTCAGAGGAACAAAAAGAAAAAGAAAACAACAAAAAGAGGGGGCTAGACTTTGTATGACTTAAACATACCTCATCTGTTGTCTTACGAAGTGCCACTCTGTATTATTCAGCCTCTCTACATTATTCAGTTCATGCCTTACACCAGCATTTAATCTCAGTACTTTGCATACTTGCAAAACTGCACGCATACATTGTGTGAATATTTATGATGTGATTATTTCTTATACAAAAATCTGTAACAAAATAGGAACCTGATAATGACTAGTTTCATTAGCATTCGTAAGTAGATAAAGAACAGCAACACCCTACACAGAGTAGGGGCCACATTCTCACTGTGCTGAGAATCTGTAAGTCACAGCAAAGCCACTGGAGCTGTGAGTTCACTGCTCTACCAGCCCACACCATGCAATTATTAAACTAACCTGATGATTAATCATTATTAAACTAATCAGGTTACACAGAAAGAGCCAAACATCATGAAGGTTGAAGCAGGTAGATAATGCAATTTGAACCCAGCATTGCAACTTAATTATTGCTTGTAAAACCTCTACAGAGCCTCGTTTGTAGACAATTCATTCACATCTGAGATTCAGCACTGCGTACAGCGTACGATTCTTAACGTCACAGAAACTCTGCCACAAAAAGCTACGGTCACCTGAACATCCATGTGAAAAGGACAGGTTCCGTTTGGAAAAATCCAGACCAGCAACACAGTTGTCTCTACTATTTATACTACACAGGTATATTATTTCATGGAATTGTAAATATTGCTGTTTTTACACTTGAGATTTTTTGTTTTAACTGCAATTGAAGATACTGAAGCAACAATACAGTATGCTGACTGCGACACTCGAGGGAACACAACCTCCTGCTGATGCCAGGGCATCGACACACGGAGCTCTCACACACTGTGAGCTCCCATGCACTGACATAAGAATAGACATTAAATTTCATGAATCTCCCAGAAAGATTTCCTCTCTGCCAATCAAATCTTGAAATTAGAAAGCAATATTTTATTTCTATTGCATTCTAATGTGGCTCCAGTGAAAGGTAAGAAGCAGCTTCGAATTTAACCATTCATGAGAGGAAGCTCTGCCTTTCAGACCAGAACTATCATCCTACAATGAAGGGAACTGGCATGCATGCAGTGAGAAGAACCCCAATCTGTTATGGACAAAACTGCCGGAAAGGGAGAACATTTTGATTCACACTGCAGTTCTGGTTGCATATAATTATGAACCAGATATGCTCTGAGAATTTATACAATTCTAAATTTTACGTTACAGCAGAATACTGAAAACAAGTGGCAATCATTTTGACTTGGTAACAAACTTAAGTGGAAGCATTTTACGTAGATCCAAAATACGCGATCCAAGTAATTCTTAGGTTATTTCATTTGATATCTCACTATGGAAAGACAAAACTTGTCTAAGATACTTTAAAGCGTTGCATCTGTTACACATATTGATTCATCAACTGTGAAACTCCCCAGTGAGTTCATTTAAAATTAATAACATAACGAGGCCTGATGTCCCATATCTAAGAGAACATAGGCCTAACTTCTGAGTAGGAAGGCAAAGCCTTCCTTCTGTTTCAATATCCAGCCAGAACTTGGTAGAGAACAGCAAACTCTTTAAAAATGATGATCAACCTAATTCATGCCGAGACATAAAATAAAAGCTACACAAGTACTTCCTCACTTACAGCAAAGTCATTGCACTGAGATTATCACAATAAATACTATACAAATCAGTACAGTTGGCCATTATTTTGAAGAGTATTCTGATGATATAAAAATGGGTTTGTGGTAACAGGACGATGTCTTTTTTTTCCTTCTTCTATATATTTTTTTTACTGTTCTAGTAAGAATTAAAAGGGAAAACATTCTGATGACAGACTGTAACATGCAGTATGGCTGAACTCAGTCACATAAACAATTTCAAATGAGGTATGCTGTTTAAATCCATTTTTAATTAGCAAACTTAATGTAAAACCGTGGCAAGCATGGCAAAGTCTGGGTTATATATTTATAACAAAAAGACCCTGAGCAACATTATAAATCTGCAGTAACACGGATGATTTTGAAGATCTCCCTTTTAAACCGCTCACTTCATTTTGGTCACTGGGGTTTGCTGTCTACAGGAGGTCAGCACATTCTGTGCTTCTGAACCCACCCCACCGCACGTCGCTTAATGAATGCACCTAAACCAAGGACACGGTCACAAGGATGGCTGGGAAGTAAGGTGTTAAGGAGCGTCCTGCCAGTCAGACATCGCTGGGCGATCTCGCTCTCTGAAACAGGTTAGAAGGAATGCAGCCACAGCAGACGAGCCACAGCGCTTTCTGTATCTCCTGGTTTCTAAAAGCATATATGACAGGGTTGATGATGGAATTGTAGGTAGCTGGCAGGAGGGTGGCATAGGTGTATATAGAAGGATAGGTGTAATCTGCTATTAAAGAATAGAGCGTAAAAGGCATCCAGCAAGCAGCAAAAGTCCCCAAAATAATGGCCAAAGTAGACACTCCTTTTCGGGTGGTCACATAGTGGGAAGTGGCCAGGAAATGGTGTTGCAAGGCAATCTGATGGGCATGGCGCATCACGATTTTACAGATCTGAATGTAGAGCTGCAGCATGAGGGCAAACATAAGCAAGAACGAGACCGAGAGGACCGCCGCGTTATTTTTAGTGAGCGGTCTGATAACACTGCAGGTGGATTCATCTCTGAGGCAGTTCCAGCCCATCACAGGCAGCAGTCCGATACAGATCGCCGCTCCCCAGAGCAACATCAGCATGACATAGGTAAAAGTGACGGTCCTCTCGGAATTGTAAGTCAAAGCGTAATACAGGGAGAGGTACCGATCGACGGTGATAGCCAGCAAGCTGCCGACGGACGCTGAGAAAGAGGCGACAATCAGTCCCACCGTCACCAGCTTCGTGGCTTCTGACCGCAGCAGGTACGCGAACACGAAATGGGCGATGAGTCCGACCCCCGCCAGGAGGTCCGCCAGCGCCAGGCTGCCGATCAGCAGGAACATGGGCGCGCGGAGCCCGGGGTTATGGGCAATGATAAGCACCACCACGGCATTCTCGCAGGAGATAAGGGTCCCCGAGGTGCACAGGACAACGTCCCAGGGGTTCACCCAGAGCCCCGGCTCTAGCACGGGAACCAGGGAGGAGCCCGAGGCATTCTCGGCTTCTGCGCGCTCCTGGGGCAGCCAGCTCGCGCTGAGCGTCGGCTCTTCATTCATTGTAACCGCGGTTCTTCAAGAGAAACACACGCTTTTACCGCCCGCAGCAGCAGCAGCACCCCGAGAGCGCGGCGGCACCGCCTGCAGCGCGGGCACTTGTTACATAAACGGCACCACAGATATGGGGGGGCGAGGGGGGAAACGGGCACCCAGAGCTGCCTGAGCACCGCTGACGGAAAGCCAACACAACGCGGCACGGCGCGGCACGGCCCCCGCCTCCGAGCACCGCTCAGCGCTACGGGTGAGGGGACGGCGGTCCTCCCCCGACCCCCATCGAGGGAAGCCCCGCCCGGGGTGCGCGTGTTGGGAGCGGGGATGGGGGGGTTGGGGGAAGGTCCTCCGAGGGCTCGCTAACTCCGCGCGGGCACCGCAACCCCCAAGCAGCCCCCCCGGCGCGCGCACACCTGTGCTCCGGCGAAGGACGACGCTCGCACGGTGCCTCGGAGGCGGCCGCCCTCCACCGCTCGGCGCGAGGGGCCGAGGGCGCAGCGCAGGTGCGCGCGCTCGCCGCCCCCCCCCACTCCCCTCGCTCTGCGCGCGCAGCCGTTCTGGTGAGGAGAGGAGAGGGGGAGGCGGCGCGCGCGGCCACGTGGGCGCCGTGAGGGAGTGGGGGTTCGCCTCGTGCCCGCGCAGGTGCCTCCCTGCGCAGAGCTGTACCAGCGAGGGCTCTGGGATATTCATTTATATACACACACACACATATATATATGTATACTTTAAACGTACTGAGAAAGAAGAGAGAAGACTCACAGACATGGCATTGAAGATCTGAGAAATTGCCTTGCAGTGAAGGATTTATATAGTTGCTCTTTTCGGTTTCTCTAGAAGCGAATCGAGACATGACTGGATTACAGCATTCTTTCACCTCTATTTGATATGCCTCTAGTGGAAAAGGATGTAAGGCATGGAAGCCAAGGTTTGAGATTCAACATCAAGCACATTTAATAGTGAGATAATTAAGCAATGGAACAACACATCCAGCACCAATGATTTCCTCTTCATACCTTTCAGGAAGACGTCTTTATGAAATGAAAGTTCTACATGGGCAAAAGCCAGAATAAAAAAATGTACTCCAAATTTCAGCAATTGATTTTCATTTCTTTACAGGTCATGATAGCAAGGGAAACTTCCTTGTAACTCACAGTTTGTTCTCTTCAGGTAAAAGAACAAGATGGTCTTAGATATTTGAAAGCCATCTCTTCTCACTTGGGTGCCAACTGCTCTCAATAGCCATGGCTAGGATGAGGCATCCTCTGTCAGAGGGCTCTATTCCTTCCTGTCTGATAATTGGTTCAGTATTTGGGATCTTCAAAATTGTCAGACTTGGGGCCGTGTTTCCCTTCATGTACATCTGCTTTTTTTTTTTCCCAACTACTGTGTCTCTTTCCTGCTTTAACAAAGCATAGTTATTTACTTCTGCATGCATACATTAAATAACTTTTTTTGCCTCTTTTTTTTTTTTCATTTGTCATGGCTGGATTATTCTGAAGCTGGGCACAGTGCACTTTGTTTACGCTTTTGTGCATTTTTCATCTATATTTTGTTACATCTACAGGTGCTTTCATGCCACTCTCTGATTATGAACTGTGAGTAAAGCTTGAGATGAGTGTGATACGCAGTGAGCTTCTTTAGGCCACCACAAAATACCCAAAGTTCTTCAAAGGACCACAGAGGACGTTGGTTGTATGCTCGCTTCGCAGGCTTTTTAAAACAGAAAACAAGACATGCATAATAAAAATACTAAAAGGTGTATGTTATCATGGCAGAAGTTTGTACTGTGAGTCATACTGAACGTGCTTAGGTGGAAAGGCTGGCTTCCAGCTATATTTGGTTGCTATGTTTGCTGGCAGAGTAATATCTCAAAGCTGAAAATGATTCAAGGTGCACTGATAAATTCTGAGGACATTTCTGAAAAGTGCATTTGGTTATAATAGCTGAGACAACCAACTTCTCTGTCAGAAACCTGTCTATGCTCCTGCAATATGTATATGATGATTTAAATGTTGAAGCTTGCACCTTGGGGGAAATTGTGGTAACGACGCTTAAGGGTTATCACACATGAATGCTGGAACTGGCAACTACTGGCGGCAATACTTCCATGATTTTCTTAACCAACTATGTAACCTATATGGCAATCATGCTGCAAAAGAGAGAGATGTGAGAGATGTGAGAGCTGCACACATTCATAATCTGAACGCTGTACACCTGAAGCTCTTATTAAACTCACAAATGTCATTTAAAAAATTATCAAAGTGGGATGTACTGAAGTAAATAGCAGCAAAATTAGCTGTAATGAGATTGGATGGAGGGGTTGTCCAACGAGTTGCTCTTCTTATGCAGAAACACTGGAGTTACAGTTTATTGACTGCTTTCTGTGGCATGATGTTCAGGGAAAGATCTTTAACTGTGAATTTGCTTGGTGGCTAGATAAATTGAAGGGTTTGACTTCTTTTGTATCAGGGGAAACTGTCTCAGCAATTCATGACAGATCCACCATGTTGTTCAAGAATTAATTATTACCTTTAGGAAAGTGATGCTCCACTTCAATCCATCTAACTGTGATGCCCTTCTGTTTAAATCCCTAGCTAAATGCACTTATTTTTCCCTTCAAAACAGTGAATTCTAACTAACCTACAAAGCTCTAAATGCAGTCATTTCTGCCATCCTCTTTTAGACATTAACTTTTGGCCTTCCCACACTATCCAAACATCCACTGGTGTTTGCTGAAGAGCAGCATGTACATGGAATACATCGTTGGGCTCAAATATTTTACTATAGTTGTACTGTTAGTCATATTGATAAGAACTTATGCTGAATTTCCATGTGATTGCAGAACTACAGAAATTTATAAGGGATATGTTCATTGATGCATTTTCTTTTGCAATACCCTATCTCAAATAATGAGCACTTTATTGAAGTGTTTTCTAACTTACAGGCATATACCGATCAAATGGTTGAACTTGGCATTTAAACTATAAGCTACAGAAATCTCTAGAGTAATTACTGTTTCAAAAAGAGCAAGAAAATGACTTTAATAACTCTAGGGCTAACTATAGCCTATGATGAATTATAAACCAGATCATAGGCTTCTAGTATTTTACTATCTGGACGCTGACCCAGAACAACCTCTTTCTGTGGCCATAAAAGTGATTAATTTTCATGGCTCGTTCACCCATGGAAATATTTTCAGCTAAGATGACCAGTCTCTGTAATGAGAGTGATTTTAAGTAAACAATTTCTGGAGTTCACAGAGAATCTACTCAAAAATCAATTATTTGTAACCAGTGCCAATTCATTCAGTGGAATTTACATGTACACATGCTAATTGTGCATCTACTCATAATTTTGGTTTAGTGATTGTGCTGATACATCTTTTTTTTTTTTTTAATACTAGCAGCAGATCTCATTTAAATTTTAAAATGCTTTAAAATGGAGATTTTAAATTATGTATATTAGGATTGAAATTAAAGCTTGAAAATTACATGCTTATTAGCAGCTGTTGTCTAAAAATTAGTGCATGGTCGTAATTCCGGGGAGCTTCTATAATGCTGGTGTTTCCTGAAATGTCAAATACTTTATACATCTGACATTTAGATGACCGAAAGAGGAACAGTGAAATATGTGACCACAGAGCTGGTAATTGAAAGCTGGCCTTAATAAGTCAGGTCTACAGGGCTGCTAGGCTGCTCATAAATGCATTAGGTGTGTGATTAAGTATCTGAACCTATGAAGATTTATAAGAGCAATCATTATTCACAGCAGTCATATGAATAAAGAATAATACTGTAAAGAAGATTTTAAGATCAGTGGGAAAAGGGTGATGAGCAGAACTGGTAGCTCATCATGGTTTCATTTACCGGGCTATAAATCTACAGCCTCATGCTGTCACTTCTACATATTTGGGATCAGTGTCTGATATTTAATTATCCCACAGATCTGGTGGGGATTTGGGGGCTGATGCAGACACAGTGTAAATAGTGCAACTGTACAGCTGCTGTACAAATGTGCACCTGTATATCACATAGCTGAGACTATTGGGCTGCTCTGGCTTACCCTAATGGAGTAGTAAATACATGCCCAGTAAATACAACCAGTGTTTCTATTGCAATAAAGCATAGGCAGAGTTCTTCCACGTGTATTTAGAATATGTCAACGATCTCTGTCCCTTGCTGTTAAGAGGAATGAATATTCAGGAATTTCCTGAGATGAAACAGTTGTGAGAGCGATGCTTGATTATGATGATGGCTCTATCCTTCAACCTGATGGTTTGCGGTGTAATTTTATCTGCGCATTCTGTTAAAAATTGCTCACTGGGGAAATCACAACCACTGAAAGCATTTGGGGATTTCAAGCCTGGTAGAAGGATTTTTTCTCTCATTTGTCTCTTTCTGGCAAGAGCTGAAATATAGCACTTCTTCCCAGGGCTGGATAGGGGGATGAGTGGGACAAAAGCAATTGGAAGTGGTTCTCCTGGGAGCCTTCCCAGGGGAGAGCACCACTTCTGAATCTGCAGCAATGTTGTTCCAGTGCCTTTGTGTAAAATTAGTCCATACTGATAGCTTAACACTCTAACAAACTCATTCATGGCACTGAGGAATCTGGCTTCATTTTTATATATTATTGTTTCCTTTGATGTGGGGTTGGTATCTATCTCTCCTGGCAAGTCCTGGGCTCTGTTTTTAACAGTCTTGCTACATAGGCTGCTATAACCCATTAGGCTTCAGCTGATCCCAGGGGAACTGCTGTACGTGCTGATAACCACCCCAGCAATGGCCTGAAAAGAAGCCGTAATAGTATTCCATCTTCATTTATGGCTGCAGTGACTGATACATTTCTTCGTTCCATCTTTTTCTTTCTAAACCTCGATGGCACAGTGATGCTTTATAGTGCATGGAACACGGCAGAAGATAGCAAAGTGGTTAGATGAAGAAGTACAGGGCTGACTAATTGCAACAAGAGAAGCTTCTGAATTCCCATGTGCTGGCTATTGCATGGAAAAAGTAAATATACCTTTGCTTATGTCCTCACAGCTCTAAAGTTCCTGTAGTAGAAATGCCCCAAGCTGTGAACTGTAGAAATTCTAGCAGAAGTATTTCTTATTTTTAGATATTTTGGATTAATTCTATGGGTATTTCTCATCAGCTTGAGAGCAGCCTGGTTTGCCAGCCTTGTGTGCTAAGGAAGACAGGCTGTGATTAGAGAAGCTGGGAAAGCTCCAAGTGACAGACATGGCTTAGGTCCTTATCCATCCCGAGTTGTGACTCCAGTGGAAGGATGTTGGTATTGTTATTGCTGCTGTTTGTAGTACTGTCTTTACCTGTTTGCTGAATATATAATAGGACAGGGAGTTCTGGATTCACCAACTGGTGGTCATGCGGTGGTCTGAAAGGCATTCCATTTGTGAGTGTACTTGAACTGAGTGCTTGGAAATATGATAGATGTTGTAAATGAAACAGGAAGATACAGGAATTGCATTAAGCAAAGCAATGAGTTAGCACATGGTGATTTCTGACTGTGGGTGGCTGATAACGAACATGAAAATATGTGGTTTGATGTGTAAAAGGACAGTAAATACATATACAATAGGAGCTGGAATGTGCAGTCAGTGGACTCAGGTTGCTGGACAGTTCAACACTGCTGTGTACATCTTGATTCCTAACTTGCCATGCTTTACCTTAAGATCAGTTCAATCTTTATTTCCAGGTGAATTGAGATGCGTGTCTAGCAGAAGAGGGCAATTCTGGACCACTCAGTAGAACTTGCTGAGAGCCTTACTAAAGAGCTCTGTCAGAAGCTGACCTCGTGTATGTATTCATTTACGTCTGGAATCTATTTCTCTGATTATTTTTCTTCTCTCAGTACATTTTATTATTGTTATTTGCATGAAAAAAAAAAAAAAAAGCAACATAATCTGTATCTTCAGTACTCTTGATAGAAATGGTTAAAACCCACTTGCATCCATTTTCAGGGAACAAATGTTGCCCACTAAAGACAAACCTCCAAGGACTAGCTTGCGCCCACTGACTTGTACTCTTTATGAGATATATATTATTTATTTGACCTAAATATTCTTGTATGATTTCCCGACTTGTAAAAACAAGCACAGGAGACTGTGTGGCCAGTGTATTGACAAGTTGCCTGGAACCACTCATCTAAGCCATAGGAGGACTCAGCTAACACATCTTTTTTTTTGATCAGTAGCTGCTGTAGCACTGTTGTGTACCAATTCCATAGGCTGGTTTCTTTGTTCTGTTTATTCTTTGTCATTACATTGCCTGCACAGTATGTAAATTGTGATTGCCAGAGTTAAACAATGTTTGGCATGTATTTATTTTTAGGCATTTCAGTTTCCCTTTAAATTAGTAGATATCTGAAGCGGCTAATTTGAAGGATTTGAGAATGAACTGAAATGTTGAAAAATGTCCAGGTTTGTAAAAGAAAAGAAAATAATCTTCCTCGTGGATTTCTCAGCTGTATGCTTTCACAGCATACATAGACAAGCCCAGCTGAAACTAGATCTTTATCTGAATTTCATGACTGATTTACTTGTATGCTGTCAAACTGTTACAGAAGTGAAATAAGCAAAAATACTATGCTAAATCCATAACGCTTTGGCTGCAATTTAGTTTCCAAAATGTGGAATACATTTTAATACTAGTTTAAACAGGCTCAGAGTTTGGCCACCCCGCTTTTGTCTGTTCTGAACACCTGCTTTCACTTAGCTATATGAGATGAACTAAAATTCTGCTTTAACTTTACACTCAGGCAACTCCACTGAAATCAGCCATACCATTTGATTTTGAACATAATCCGTAGTATCACACTTCATTTCTTCTGGGGAAAAAAAAAGAAAGAAAAAGAAAAAGAAAAAGAAAAAAGAAAAAAATGATTATGGAAAAACTGCATTGTAACAAGCCAAACCCATGGGAATTTCACAAGATGATGGTAGCATTTAAGAACTAACTGTGATTTTCTGGATTCATTCTCTCCATTCTCTTTAAGCACTAACTTTCTCCTGCCATTCTGCTACTTGGAGCTTAGACTCATAGAATCATAGAATCACAAGGTTGGAAAGGACCTACAAGGCTGTCCACCCATTACCATTGCTACCACAAGCTACTAAACCATATCTCGTAGCTCCTCATCCAGACAGTTCTTGAACACTGCCAGGGATGGCTACTCCAGCACCTCCCTGGGCAGACCATTCCAGTGCCTGATCACTCTCAGAGAGAAAAAGTTTTTCCTTCCTTATGTCCAATCTAAACTTCCTCTGGTACAACTTGTGGCCATTTCCTCTGGTCCTGTTTGTTGCCTGGGAGAAGAGGCCAAACCCCAACTCATCACAACCTCCCTTCGGGCAGTTGTAGAGTGCAGTAAGGTCTCCCTTGAGCCTCCTCTTCTCCAGCCTAAACAATCCCAGCTCCTTCAGCCATTCCTCATAAGACTTGTGTTCCAGACCCCTCACCAGTTTCATTGCCCTTCTCTGGACACATTCCAAGGCCTCAATGTCTTTCTCATAGTGAGGGGCCCAAGACCGAATACAGTACTCGATGTGCAGCCTGAAAAAAAATGTCACCACATTTCATGCTGAAGCTCTGGGAGAGATTTGTGGTAGAGGATTATTTTAAGGAAATAGGAGGAATGTAAATTAAAAACAAGTAGAATTATTATTTTTTTTTTTACAAACCTTAAATGTGCAAAATTACTCAACTGGTGCATTTTAGTCCAAAAATGCAGACTGTTTTTTGATGTAACATCTTCGTTTCCATTACAGTATATTTAAAAGAATCAACCAGCACTGTGATCCATCTGTATGTTTCATTACTCACTGCATGCATTTTTGAAAATGTTTAGCTGTGTGTTTTCTTTATAATCCCAGCAAGTCCACATGTGTGAGAATTGTGTAAACAAATTTGTTTCATCTTCTCTAGCAAACAAATTTCTGTCTGTAGCCACTTTAGGTGTAGATGAGCTGCAGGAGTAATTTTAACATGTTTATCTTGGGAAGGACCAGTTAGGTTTTGAATGAGCTTGCTTCTCTTTCTGTTCATAACAGAGGGAACTTGGGTTACTGGTTTAGATATCTGAGGTCCAATGAGATAAACCACCTGTGTTCAGATCCTGCTCTGTAAAGCGAATACAGCAGTATTATCATGCCTTGGGAAGCTGCCACAAGGATGTTAATAATTGTCAATGAATTACAATGGGCAACCACAAGGAGGGTTTTGAGTCTTGCTAAATACAGTACTGATGATAACCTCAAAATCACTGATGGGCTTTGTTGGGGTCCCCTGTAATGTTCTCTGTGTGTGTGGAGGAGTGGATGTGAGGTAAATCTGGGCTGTCTGAAGCTGATTCTTGCTCAAAGTGGCTGTGAATATGTTTATATAAAAGAAGTGGATATTGGTGCAGAGTGCTTAATGGGTGTTTGCACTCCTGCATATGGAATGGCATTCACAGTGCTATGTCACTTAGTGTTATATCAGTCCTTGCTTTTTTTAGTTTTATGGCAATTCAAGAACCTATGCATTCAGCATAAATGTGCAGCCGTATATCCCTATGGAGCAGGTGTTTAAGTCCAGTGTTTAAATATCAGAATCCCACAGGCACAAATTAAAAACAATTTCTCCTTGCAACATGTGCAGCTCTTTTTCCCCATTAGCAAGAGCCAAGCATTGTTTTCTGGAATGTCAGTATTGCTGCAACTCAGTAGTGGATGTGACACTAATTAAGGAGGGCAGTGGAGACAAAAGCAGTCCTGATGAAACTTTAGCAATCCCACAGTCAAATATGGATTTGACCCTACCACTGGATTTTGGACACCTGCGCAGAGCAATACTTGTCCCTGTGCCATCAGTTTGTAACCCAGCTTACCTCTTTCTTGTTTACCTACTTTTTTATTAACTACCTACTGGAAATATTTCGTTTATTTTTCAGTGGAACTATCTGTGTAACTCAAGGAAAACCTATTTTATTTAAGATGCAATTTTTAAGAAGCAATCTGCTCTTCTGTCTTCACAGCAAGAATAAAAAAAAGTTCTGAAAATCTTAGTTAGAGCCACAGTTCGTATGAAATCTAATGGAAATCTATGGTACAAACAGGATGTATTAAATGAGAAAGACTGAAAGGCAGTATGCTCTCACTAATCAAAAGGAAATAGTACGCACTGCAACATCTCATGAAGAGAGCGTCCCATTCCTTTATCATTATCTACAAAAAACCTTGAAACATCCAGAACTTTGGGAAAAGGCCCTGACCCACCTAGTTTCTTTTGTTGTACAGCATTGACTGGAGGCTGTCAAGATGTAAACTGAACTTCAAAAAGCACTAGCAGCTCCATATGAAGAATGTGGGTGTGTACCACAACATCGCTGTAAGGGGAAATTCACCTGGTCCTTGGAATGCTTTGTTTCATCCCCTTTCTTTATTCTCTTTTAAGCAGGATGGTCCCCTGTGAAATGCTGCCCTAGAAACCAATCCCAGCAATCAATAGTGTTTTTTATTTTGAAGGTTGTTGACATTCAGTATCTTGGATGGGCTTGTACAAAATGGGGAGATTAAGCATAGCAGTCATTGTTATTTTCCTGATTATGCAGCTTTTGTTGGATGCATTAGTGAGCTGGTAAGGGAATAAGTAATTGGGATTTGGTTGGCTGCGCCAGTAATCAGTACTGAGTGAAACATTCAGATGGGCTTGGGTTTTAGGGAGCTGCTGTGTGTGCTCAAGAGTCTTCAGTCTTTGTCCAAACAGTCAGATCTCATTCGAACTGAGGTCAAAGTGAAGAGAACTTCCTCAGACACAGGAAAGGAGAAATTATTTCCTGTAAACGTTACATAGAAGTACAAAAGAAAGAAAATCCTAATGGCTTTAGCTCCTTTTTCCTAAAAGAGAGGGTTATGAACATTCAGCATGCTTACATGGCACCATGGTTGTATGATACAGACTTGACTGGGACAGATGGAGCAATTGCAGATGGTCACCCAGTTGCTTCATACTGAGGTCACTACCTGTTTGGACTCACTGCCTTGTGAGGTGTACAAGGGACACTCCTCTGCTCAGTATGGAGGGAACAAAAATCTCCAGATTTCACACTGCTTTCTTCCTGCCTTATCTTGCTTGCAGAGAGTGACTTGATGTGGGATTGCTGTTGCATTCTCCATAGAGAGATTACAGGGTTAAATGTTTTGCTCACTTCAGCATTACTCTCATGTTTTTCAGATTGTCATCTGTCTGGTCTCATTACTGACTGTCACAGCATGCTCCTTACAGCATTGCAGGAAGTTGTCACCACTACGGAGCACAAGCAGGCTCGTCTGTTGTCACCTAGCAAGAGGTCAGTGCTTTACTGATTAGTGCTGGAAAGATGTGCTGCTTTGCAAATAAAAAAGTTCAGCAGTGTCTGTGTCAGTTGAAATGGTTAATTGAGCCAAGAATAAAAACCCTGAACAAATAAAAGGCTGGAGTATCAAGTCTGTTTCCTTTAGATGAGTGAATTCAGCTGATTTTGGTGCAAATTGTACTGTTCCAGGATCTTGTTATTATCATTCTGCTGCTAACTTTGTTCATGCCTCAGTGCTGACACGTGTCATTTTGTGCTGGTTGCTATAAAAATATGTAGCACGTCTTACAGTGAAGGCAGTGGAAAGCACAACAGATGGATGGGGAAAAAAACAGAAACAGATGAGCCAGCAAACAGGAGGTGAGTGCAAGGAAGGATGAGATGATACTGCAGCAGGTTTTGCTGTACCTGCTGATTAGTTGGGCACATGTTGCTCTATACTAGATATATTCAGCTAAATCTCACAATTGAGCTCAAACTCGGGGAGTTCAAGACTGTAGTGGATTGAAGAGGGAGATCTTAGGCTGCATACGAATGACAGAGTTAGAGAAAGTGCTGATAGGAAGAAGAATTTGGCTTTCAGGCAGATTTTAACCTGTGAGGCTGTATTAGGACAGTGAGAAGGCGGTGAAGGAACCTGTGGTTTAGGTGATCAGGAAGGTCACCCTCACTTGCTAGAGGCCTCATGGATTTTTTACTGTATGGTGGCAGCTTTTAGTCTTTTGTTTCAGTGCTTAATGAATCTGTAGAGGTATATGATATGACAGTTCACTGTACAACTGACTCTGAGATCAGAATTCCTTGGTTTAGTTTTCTTTTCCCACGCAGCTGATGCTTATGTGCCTTCTTCTGGCAGTGGAATGTTCAGAAGCAAAGTGCACCTATTTGCTATTATCTAAGCAGCAGTCATAGTGTTTGCGACACAGTGTTACATACTAAAGAGAAAAAGAGAAAATGAGGAGAACAAGAGTATTATGAAGAAAATACACTAGAATTGTTTTTCTGCATCCAAGACCTAAAGTGAAGAAATGCCCATCTTCTGTTCAGCCAAGTAAGCAGAACTTCCTGAGGTAAGAAGCAAACAATTCCCATCACAAATGAACTGTGTATTATATTTGCAAATAACATTTGTAATTATGCTTAGCACATCTGAGCCTCCAGCTGGTGGGAGCCCTATGTAAGAACCGATAAACCAGAAACCAACCAGTTTAGTGTTCATTGAGTGCTGCTCATTGTTTCTGACTGAACTGGTAGGTTGTTTAGCCATTCTCTAACAAAAATAACAAAGAAAAAGAAGCAGGTAAGAGTTTTGCTGATTCCTATTTTTAAATGTACAGATTTTAAGGATAGCAGTTCATTGCATGCTGCAAAATCACAAGGCCCGTTGAGGTAACTACTGCCCCACTCAGAGGCAGCAGTAACAAAATACAAGGGCAAAGTCTGCAGTTCTACACATTCCAAATCCTGTCTCACAAATTTAAAACTGTTGAGAATGGCCTGAGCACTACAAGGGTTTTTCTGTGTGTCTATGTGTATTTGTTTGTTTCGCTTACTAACGAACTGGAGTTTCCTTACTTGCCCTCTGTGTCTTTGAGCTGTCTGGATTCATAGAAGCACACAGCCCACATTTATAAGATGCTTCTTAGTGACGGAATAGTCCCTGAAGAAGTCTCTAAAAAGATCTCTATCAGTTTAAGTGTGAAGCTCTCACCATTTTCCGTGTTAGGTACTAGCCTAAGTATTTTGAGCCCCCAAAATCATCATTTCAAAGGTGATGAACTGAGGTAGATAGACCAAGAGCATCCTCCCCTTACTTTTTCCTGGTGGCTGTATTTATGACTGTAAGCTATATGTTGCAGAGAGGATTCTCTTCATCTATATTGCACTGTGTGTAAGATAATGCCACTGGGATATAAATAGTAAATACTGATGATATACAAATTCAGGTAACTAAGTAGATGTCTCTGCCTTTGCTGCTTTGAGAATTCAAGTCCTCTCTTTAGCAAGGGAATAGGTCAGATGTGTAAGAATTGAAGCTTTCTTTTCAAAAGGAAGCTTTATACCTGATACCTGAAAGATATCGTGAGTATTAAGACCCTGGGAGAAATTCAAGTGTCTATGCCTCAATTTGAAAAATTGCTTCTGCAGGCATCCAGAGTGCCAGTGCCAATTCCAGAGATTTTGTTGGTGTTAGGGGAAAGAAAGTAAACAAACAGGAAAACTAACTTACATTTAGAGAAACCCAGGAGACAGAAAACAAAACATAAAAACCCACCAACTTAAATCTCAGAAACACAGATTTGTGAGCAGCCATAGAAACAACCTATTTACAGTGATCACATTTTATAAATAATTAAACACAAATTCTGGTGTGTGTGTTTTCTCATCTATTGTTCCCGTGGGGTTTTGCTTGGTTTAATTTCTGCTGTTCTATGCAGCCAACTTGACTTTCTGTTGAAATGCATGTGACCTGCCAGCCAGTGAGGTCCAGGAACAGCATTTTTAAGAAAACAGCACTGTTTATTCTGTGAAAGGCATGTCTGAATCACATAAAACATTACAACAAAAAAATAAAAATAATAAAAAAAAATCCAATGCTTTCATCCAAAGCACTAAATAAAAAATGCAAAATGCTGAACCCTGAGCTGGATGCCATTCAGAGCAGGGTTGTTGAATTCTTGTGCTGGTTACCAAGATAAATACAGATGTAATGCATATTTGTTTGGTTTTGTTTTAATCTGTTTTTCCTCATGGGAGAGCTCATCCCTAACTCAAGGATTTTCATAATGTATGAAAATCATTTTCATACATTTTCATAACGTATGAAAATACCTGCAGTATTTATTTTCTTGACGAAACATTTTTTTCTTCTGTCCTGAGTCAGTGCCCTCAGAAATGCCATCATATGATCAGCTGTTACCTTCTAGCCTCTGTGAATCCTCAGGATTCCCCCTGCACTGAGAAATACCTGCATAATTTTTCTTTCTCTGCACCCCCTCCCCCAACCACTACATCACAGCCAGCATTTCCTTCTCACTCCATGGGTGCTTCCCTTGTCCCTCTGCCAGGCAGCGCCTGCCAGTCCTGTGTCTGCAGAAACAGTGCCAGGCTGTCCTACAGATAGGAGGGAAGTGGAAAATTATAGAAATGTGCTTCCAGTCATCCACAGGCTTTGTCTGCACAGGGGCTGTCAAATCAACCACCAACAAAACGATGGGCCCTGGCAGGATGAAAGTGGAAATGACCTCCCCTCGGCTGAAGTACAGTAACCAGATACATCTCAGTGGCAAGAGCAAATTACAGAGTCACAATTCTGCCGTTGCCCACATTTAACAATGTGGGTACAGGCAGCCTTGACAAGTTGGTCAACATACAGTAACTTGTCATCCTACAGTGACTTGTCTGGGTGCCTCAAGCTTCTTGTTTTTGACTGTGTTGCTAAGCTACATCTAAAGCTGACAGTGGGCAGGGTAGAAGAGTGATGTCTGAGTCAAAAAGCATCCTTAAAACACAATCTCTCAGAGAACGACAGCTAGAAACCTGTATAAATTCACTGGGTTTTTTTTCTTTTTTTTTTTTTTTACTCCCTATTAATGTATTGGAATAGGAGGATATGCAGGGGAAATCTGTCCAGGGATGGAAAACCGGGGACCAGATAGATGAACAGAGATGTAAAGCCATTTCAGGATGTGCTGTGCTGCAGCAGCAGGTGTACTCATCAGAGCTGTGCAGGAACCTGGGCACGCCCAGCTGGGAATAAGGGAGCAATAGAGCACTGCAGGCTCCAGCTAAATCCCTGCTCTTCAACTCCTTTCTAGCTCACTGTAATGGGACTGCAGGAGCAGCACTTCCACTAGCTGAGAGGAACAGAATGTTCCTGGCAGTGTATTTTTGGTGAGATGTTATGTCAGGAGTGATAGTGGTGTGTCTGGAGTCCCTAGTCTGCACTGAACACATAGCACATGTGTAATTTGCTGTATCTCTCTTTTTTTACTCTCTGTGCACCATCACTTTGGCTGTGGATTAGTTTTTCCCATGCCAGACAAAAACTCACTTAAAAGGAAATGAATGACAAAAGCCCTAAGTCTTCACCACATTTCTGAGAACATAAATTCTCTCTGAAGTTCATGTTAATCTTATTTTTCAAGACCAGCAAGCAACTTATCTAGAGGGTAAAAAAGAAAACACATTATAAATGGTACTCCTAATTCTTTTTTTCATTCCCCACACTCAAGCCTAAAATTTATAACCTTTCCTGTGTCCAGATCATGAATTCATGAAATAGTTGCTTAGGCTTGGGTGCTCTGGTGCTGAAATAGAAACTTTAGTGTGAGAACATGAAATAGTTGTGGGCAGGGGTGAGTGAGGTCTTCTGTGGGCAGGACCTACTGTCACTAGGGGAGATTCTTTTCTGTATAAGTGATCAATTTTTGGGGATTCAAGTACCAAAGGAGGTTGTTCACACCTCTAGTTATCACTGTGTTTTCATCCTTCAGCTAAGTATTTCAGTCTGCTGAAGGCTATGAGGAAATTGTATGGTAAACAAGTGAACACTTGCAATGGTCTTCTTAACTTTCCTAATTTTTGGTATGCTCATGTCTTTCCATCTCAAACTCTAGCCCTCATACCAGTTTCAATTGAGTTTTTCAACACAAATCATTTATGAAAGTTTCAGCCTCTGTCTGAAGCTTGATTTCTCTTTGTAGTTCCATCTCATGGTGCTGAAGTCTTCCTTCTGTGACTAGCTTGGTACTCAGAATGCAACAGCAGCTTACTGTTCTGGGGAAAGATCAACCTCTTGAAGGGCTGACCTTACCTTCTTGTAACAGGATATTGAATTTAGATGAAAGCTCCTAAAGAGCTCTAGTCAACCAGTTTCCATGTCCTGCCAGAGGGATTAACTCACTGCCTTGTTTCTGAAACCAGCAGAGCAGACTGGTGACTGCTTGCAGTATACATTTACACTGCAACTACAATGGTATTTTACTTAAAAAGCATGCTTTTGGAGCAATTGCCTCCTTAGCATGCTTTGATTCATACCTGCACGTGATCTTTGAGCACACAAGTTGGATTTCTTTTGAAGGAACTAAAGCAAAAGATTCCCTCATGAGAAGCCCTTGTGCACTGCCACTGCTAATGGGTATTTGATCCTTGGGTCCTGACTGGGGCTTGTTCTAAGCAAAAGCTCTAAACTTCTCCTGATATGGAACCAGGTCCATTTTCCTTCTCAAATCCATCTTGCTACTCACTACATAACAGGTAGATGTTACTTCAGCCTGTGCATAGCCATTAATAGATCTTCCTACAGGTTTTCCATACTGTAGAGTTTTTGTTGTTGCTGTTGTTGTTGAACAATAGGGAAGATTTAGACTGGATATAAGCAAAAAGTTTTTTACAATAAAGATGGTGAGGCACTGTGGCACAGGTTGCTCAGAAATGTGATGGATACCCCATCCCTGGAGACCTTCAAGGTCAGACTGGATGGGGCTCTGAGCACCCAATGAAGCTGTAAGTGCCCCTGCTCATTGCAGATGGGTTGGACCAGATGGCCTTTAAAGGTTCCTTCCAACTCAAATGAATCTTTGATTCAAGTTACAACTGCAAAACCAGAAGTTTAAGGGATCACTTTAACAGATAGAATCTTAATTGAGAAATGCCATCCAAAATGTTTAATACAGGTATTCTATTCACTGTCATCTTAGGAGAATGGGTAAAAAAAAAAGTAGTTTTTAGTAGGAGCTTTTTCTTAAGTATTGCTAAAGTACTATTGTTTGTTCAGGCTTAAGTCTGCAGAGGAAGATTAATGAGAATTTAGTGACTCTCTTCAGAGGCTTAATTAATAGAGGCAGACTTCATGTGACAAATGAATATTTAGCATGAGGAATGAAGATATGGAACAAATAAAGGAAATGAAAGATATTCTTTAACTAAAGAGGGGATAACCTGACCTGAAGCTATCTTTAAATCACTTTACTTGACAAAGTTTACAGATTCACCTTGAAGCTCTTTTATCCAGCCCTGCTCATTTTATTTATGTTCCTAGCTCATACCTAACACTCTGATGAGCTGACTTGTTGTTCTTTCCAAGATAATTTTGTAGTTACCTGGACACCACAGCTATTCTCAAAAGCTGGCAATAACATTTGTCACAATTTAATCTTTCTCCCTCTGGTTTGTCTATACTGATATTATTTTGTCGTTTTCTTGACATGTATCTTACTTTTCTTTTATGTACTTTGACATAGTTTTGTGTTTTCCTGAAACAATCAGGTGCTCCCCGTAGATCCCAATTAATGTTTTAAGGCTGGGTTCATGACAAGAAATAGCAGTTGTGACAATGCTGCCATCTTAAAGAGGGAGTGAATGAACCTGGTATCAGCTGAGCAAATGTCTCCAGCTGCTATGGCCACCACTTAAAAGTCAGTCTTTGCTCAACGCACATTACCAGCATCAACTACTTCTTGTTCTATGCTGAAGAAATGAGCATCAGCGTGTGCTTACTGATAGCAAAAATGAAGCTGTTCAAGTAGGAGTGCTAAGTACCAAAGCTGTTTTTAGCTGGGTGCTTGTCATGCTCAGAGTCAAGCTGAAATCAGCTCAGTGTTACAAAAAGACACTGTAATGTTTCCAGACTTGCCTTGAAACCATTTTGCTGCAATCTAGTTATTATTGGAGCCTTGGCTCACTCCAGAGCTCATCTAAGGCTGTTTTATAAATGTCTTCAGTTTGCTTTTGTGATGGTTAAGTGAGCAGAGAACTTAAATGCAGGCGGTGTTAGAAGCAAGGAGCAGTCCCATGGAAACCAATCAGACACTGAGCAAGTTTAAAGCTAATCATTCTTAAATGCCTTTGTGGAGTCACCTTGGAGTCTCCAAAGTCACCTTGATAACATCCATCATATAGTATAAAGTGCACCTCTCTTTAGCTACTAGTGACATATAAACTTATAAAATCTCCCTTTAAATGTCATTTTTAAGGGCAAAAGACTCTTCATTTCCTTCTTAGTGATCATCCCACAGATCTTTCACTGCGACAAGTTCTTCTTCCTTAGAAATTACTGGATAAAATTCTACTGCTTCTATATGCCATAGTTATGCAAGAGGTAATACAGGCCAGATGATGCCAGAAGTCCCTTCAGGCTCTAAAATCTATTAACTTACTGGATAATTTACAAATGGAACCATTTATGGAGTGACAGTCTGTCTATTATGCGTGAAGAATGAGAAGCTAAACTCTGCCTCACTCATTCTGATGGAGACCCTGTTTACACAGTGTATGTTTGTGTGTGTGTGTGTGTGTGTGTGTGCTTGTTGCAAGGGAGCAAGCATAAATTAGTAAAGAAGTGCTGAATGCTGATGCTGAATGCTGAATATTATTCAGACTATCCGGAAGCAACAATCTTTTAAATGTTGTGTTGCTGTGTAACAAATGTGTTCTGCAACAGATGCAGCAATGTGGAATATTCAGAAACAAAAGGCAATGATAATGAGATATCATGGGTGGGCAGGATGGGGACACTGACAAATGAAAGTAATTTGCAACAGTGGTAAAGGTTTAGGCAATTGCAGTAGCCTACAGCACTGCAGGCAGGGCTCTTCAAAGCAAGCCGTTCTTGTAGCTGCTTTCAAGGATCTGCTTACAGCAACTGGCTTTTAAATTTTTAGAAAAAGGAGGGCAATAGACATTATAAATAAGTATGAGCCTATCCCATTAGTTTTAATGAAATCTGACAAGCTGGAGTGCCTGAATATTTACAAGCAAGCTACAGTCAGAGAGAACCAATAGCCCCCATTGGCCCTGTCAGGCCTCTTCAATGCTCCCCCACCTGCCTCGTGCCCAGGACCGTCAGCCTCCACCTCAGTAATGCTGCATCTGGGCTGAAATCCAACTCCTACAGCCCTGCTCTGCCAGTCATGAGCCCTGAGGGCTGCTGTCACAGCCTATCCTTGTTCCATCCCCATCCCCACAGCCCTGCCAGGATGTCCTGGGACTACGTCTGACTCTGGGTAACTCCAATGGGCCTGACCTGAGGATTGATTTTCCAGCTTCAATTTGGTTCTATCTCATCATCACACATTTTCTGTCTCCAGGTCTATCCTGTTTGCCAGCATGAGCAGGTCCCAAAATGATCTATTTCCACTACCATCAAACTAGAAGATACAAAGTAAAAACGATCCCAGTGATTTAATCTGCTCAGTCTTGTGTTTCCTGGGTGGTCACCCCATCTCCCAGCCTCTGTTTCCAGATATGCTCTGAACAGTTCTGTGTTAGGCAAAATTATGCTTCCACAGTGAGTTGGATGTGAGACAAGAATCTCCAGGGAAGTAAGCCTAAGACATATGAGCTTCTTTCCTTCTCATAGAATGATTGAATGGCCTAGATTGGATGGGATATTAAAGGACATCCAGCCTCAACACCCTGCTGTGGACAAGGACACCATCTACCAACTCAAGCTGCCCAAGGCCCCATCCAACCTGGCCTTGAGTGCCTTCAGGGAAGGGGCACCCACAGCCTTTCTGGGCAGCCTGTGCCTGTGCCTCACCACCCTCACCCTCTGAGCAAAAAAATTCTTACTAACATCTAACCTAAATTTCCCCTCATTCTCTTCCATGGACTGTAAGTTATTGTCATCCTCCTTGAAATACCTACAGTTAAGTCAGTGTTAGTTTCCTAGTAGGTCTAGCAAAATTTTCCGTGAACTTATTTGCTGTAAATAGCGAAGGTCATGCTGGCACCTCCTGCTTAGAGATTTGGTCACCTTCCTAAACAATAGCTATTTCTAAAAAACAAATAGCATTAAATACTTCCTTAAACATGAGTTTTCATTGTGAATTGCCACAGGACTACAGAATTAGCTTTTGTTAGCCCAAGGAGGTAGAAGGATCTGGGATAATGTAAAATGTAAGCGATCTCTGTTAGTGCTGTCTGTGTTGTGAAACATGCTTACTGCTTGAAGCTGAAGTGTAATATGCCAAAATTGGAATCATCGTAGATGCCAATGTAAAGAATAAGATTTGCAAGAACAGGGTTACAAAAAGGTGACCGTGAGAAGATAGCCATACATTATACTGAAGAAATCTGGTTTATTCTATTTTTTTTCTAACTGTTCCTGTCACTGAATGGGGCCTTCAGTCTCAGCCAGAGCTTTACGCATAGCAAAGCACGGTGAGAAATGCTGCAGTCCTTGCTTAGCTCTAGGCAGCTCATCAGCTGATGGTCCATCAGCACTTGATCCAAAAGATTCAGTTAAAAAGAAGAGAAGGAAAGGGTTCTGGTACAAGGGGAAGAACAGGCTGTTCACTTTTGTTCAGTGAAGGGAAGTGATGAGAAGGGAGATAAATGAGGAAAAAGAGGAGCAATGAATAGAAGATGGTTAGATCTGTTCAAAACCATGTCATGCCACCACTTTAATTACATAGAGGAAATACTGGTTACTCAAGATCATGCTGAACTGTTATTTCTTTTGTCTCTCCTTGTTTCCTTGCTGCTGCTCTTGGACTGTTACTGTATATTCAACAGAGACAATGGCAAAAAGCTTTAGGCAGCACCTGAAACACTGCAGAAGGTGGCTGATTTTGGGACTAGCCAAACAGTGGGAGGCTTTCTGTTGCTGTGAATGTCCACGCCAAACCACAGCTCAGAGCTCTCCATATGCAGGCCCTTATTGCACTCTGGAGAGCTTTTTGGAGTATATTTTTCTTTAGTGAAATAAATATCTCCCACTCTGACTTCCTTGAGTTGTGCTCAGAAGATTTTGGCATCATCCAAACTGAATCTGGAAAGCTGACAATTTCTGCTTAGCATTCAGCCTAGAAATAAAACCACATGGGGAAGTCTGAGGAAATGTGATTGACACAAGAGCTGGAAATTCTGTGTGCTATTGTCACTTGTACCAGGAGGTACCAGGAGAAATGGGGAGAAAAGATTACCCCTAGGGACTGTTTGTATTACTCTCTATGTGACAGTCTGGTTGGAGATGTGCTTACCTTATACGAGTTCATCAAACATTTGAGTTTTTTGGTACTGCAGTTCTGTTATTGGGAAGGTAATTATCCTCTGTTCCCGAGAAAGCTATTGAGGACATAACCTGCCACAAGAACAAGCTACTGCCACAGGATCCCTGCTATCCCTGTGGGCTGGTGCCAGCATAGTAACAAAGCTGTGTGTTTAAATTATATGGAGGCGGTTAATGAGTTTTCACCTTGTCAGGAGTGCAGCCCAAGGTTAAAGAATGATGTGTCCCAGAAACCAGAGTGAGAAAAGCTGAGTTTTGAAAATATGCAACCCGCTGGGTGAGCCAGTATTTCAAAACAAAACTGTTATAGGATTTCCCTTTTTATGGAAGCAAAGTGCAGCATTACAAAAGGCAAGAAAGGAGGACTCTGATTCTGAGTGTAGTGTGGCAGCTGAACAATATTAAGCACATTATTATGTTATCGGTGGATGTGTTTAATGAGATTTGGTAGATGTTCCCAAAGCTGCCCTGTTACATTTGTACATTCAGATAGGAGATGTATAAAGTGGCCCGTGATTTATTTGGTTGGCAAGACAGGACAGAGGGGTATTTCAATATTTCAAGCTGTATATCATTAAGCAAATCTGTCTGCTTTTTTTCTTTTTTATTTCCTTTATTTTTTCTTTTTTTTTTCCCTGAGATTATAAATATTACAAATAAAGAGACTGGAGTGGATGCAGTTTCTTTAGATTTTGGAAGGTATTTTTCTTACTTTCCTCTTGTCATTTTGACTGACAGAGTAGACCTGCGCAATACGAAGAATATGTATGTGGAATACTTTGGTAGCTGGTTGTTTGATGGAGGCAAAAAAGAATCATATTTACCCCAAAATGAGGTGGAGGAAGAAAAAGATTTACATCTCTGTGGGAAAATCCTTTCGGCTTTACTATAAGGGTGTCCCACTCCTGCTGTGGCACACCCTTAAAGCTGTGTCCCTCACATCACCCATCCTTTGTGCACTTGGATCAAAGCTCCATCCTCCTCACTCTTCACAGACCCACAAACAAGAATCCAAATCAATGTACCCACTTCCCTCACTGCCCTTTTTCCCTATTCCTCATAGTTTCAAGTATTCTCTGTCTCAACAGACCTGATATTGACTCAGTTTTTGTGGAGGTTATGGTGAGCAGCAGGCTGGAAGCATCTGCCTCACACTGACACCAAATGCTGCTGTTCATTAATTGGCATTCTCTATGTGTGTAGAAGGTTTTTCTCCATCCCAGTCACACTCCTGCTCACTTTATTTCTATACATATTACACTGTGGCACATTTTGGTTTAGCACAGCCATACTTGAGGCCAGACTCACCAACAGACTTCTCTCAATTGCTCATTGAAGGCAAGGTGTAAGTAGAGGATAAGATGCACTTTCAGTGTATTTTTCCTAGAAACACTTTAAATTGACTTGAGTTTGAATAAATCTGGAAGCTGACTAAGATGAGTCTTGTGAGAGGCTTCAAGGCTCCATATACAAGACTCAGTACTGCTCAATATGTATAGTATTTAACTGGAAGCCAAGATAAAACTTGCAGATTTCATGAAGACTGTAGAAAAACCCATGGAGATTAGGAACCAGACCTACAGAGTGGTCTGGATTGATGGATGAGTTGTGCTTGCTGCACGAAATATATTCAAGTGTAATCAAAAGGACACTACGCATCAGGAAAACAACAGTGCTGATAAAATTTTAAGTATCATAGTGAGAATGTGGTTGAATATGAAATTCTAGCTTTGTGCTACAGCTAAAATGACCATGAGGTGATACACAGAAGACTGCTGAGTCTAAAGGGAATTTTGTGCAACTCTACTTGGAACCCTATTTATATATTCACGCTTTTAAAAGAAAAAGGAGTAAACATACTCAGAGGCTGCAAAAATGTTGCATACTTTTTTCTGAAGAACATGGTTTATAGTGAGAAATATAAAGGGCAGCTTTAATTCTGGATGAGTCATCTGGATTGATGTTCATCTCTATCACTTCATCGCTGTACATTAACACTGGTTCAGGAGATGCAAGGGCTACAAATGACAGGAGCCTGGGAGCATAATCAGGACAGGTTTTAATGAGTGCTTATCCTGTTGTCATACTATGCCCTGTCCCAGTGAAGACAGGATGCTGAACTAGATATAGATTATTGCTCTGTCTGAGGGTGTTCTCACGTCCTTGACAGTTTGTCCAAGATCTAATATTTCCTTTAAACAAAACTAAACTTTTGGTTCAGTATTCAGCTGTGAGCCAGTCCAGAGAGAGGAGTCAAGCAAAGAAGCACAGCCAAATGGAGATGGGAATAAACATCCCATCATCTCACTGGCAGCTTTAAATTTCCCTTTAGAAGATCTTCTTAAAGATTTCATGAGTCCAGTAGGGTCACAAAAAGATAAGTTCACAGAAGTGCTTGATGATGATGAAGGCTAGATGTAATGATTCTAATGGAAGGATGGATATTCTTGGGCTCTCTTCCTATTTCTTTCCCTGCAACCATAATTAGTGTACCTAAGTCCCTGTCACCAAGGATTCATGGTCAGACTGGGGAAATGGTCTGTGACTACTTCCTTTAATTGTATTGGATGCACATTAACAGGCACAGAGCAGACACTTGTGTCCTACAAGACAGCATTTAAATCAGAATTGGAGAGAGAAAGCACAGCTGTTAAAATGCAGCCTTTTCTCTCTCAATTCATCTCTGCATTCAGTGTTTGCATTTTAGAGTACATTCAGTTATCTAATTGTTATTTTACAGCATCTTCTTTAATGCATAGTCTTTTATGACTGTGCCTTATGAATTACTTATGAGTGACTGCAGAACTGTTGCAGCCTTTAGTTTTGACAGTACTGTAATCATATAACAAATGCAATCACTATTGCTTTTATAACCCATTTTTACTGTTCGGATCACATTTTCACTAGTTTATTTCATTACTATGCACCTTTTCCAGCTGGGTTTATGTGATTTTCCAACCATTATGTTTGCAGATACAATAATGAATGTTTACCTTTAATGTCTGAAAAGCATTTTTCTAATGGGGAAGCTCAGAAAGCTGTTGCCTATGTCTTCAGAGAATAAATTAGAGAAAAACATATGACAGTACTGAATGATTTACCAAGTGTCTATTAGGTGGAGGATCTCAGCAGAGACATTAGAGACATTTCTGGAGTCCATTAGCACCTTGCTACAATTTTGGCTGTGGGCACAAGAGAGCTGGTTAGATTACCATACATCAGAAAGCTGCTGGTTCTTGAAAGTGAATTCAGCAATCAGTAAGGCTCTTCTCATTTTTTAACCATCCCATTGAAATGCAGCAAACACTAGGAAATCTCTTGGTTTGTTTTGTGTATCTATGTAATGATTCTTCTGCCTTGGAGATTTCAGAAAGTAATTGCCACAAAGAAAACGTGGTCCTGTATTGTCTGTTTAGACAAGGAGAGGCAGTCAAAGGTGTACTAAACCTCTACTCACCCCAAGGCTACATATAAAACATAAATATTCATAGCTGAACGTTATCATCTGAGCCTTATGCTGTGTGTGCATTAGTAGGAGTGAAACTGGGGGTTGAGTTTATGTTTTGCAGTCTTTCACACTGGGTTGGAATGATAATGTTTGAGTTCTGTGTTTGGATTGCAGATGACTCCCCAGCAAAAGGCTTACGTTCCTGGACTGCAGTTCCATTTCCTTATTCCGAGCATCAACAGCAATTTGGGATTTATTTCAAAAGAAAAGAAGGTGGAGTCTCCCTGGTAAACAGCTACAAAACTTGAGCTTGACTAATAGGTACAAATCAAGTAACTTATCTAGTGCACCAAAATCCATGCTTATTTACAGATGAGGCAGGCTGTTTAATCACCTGCTATTTCTATGCATTCAATGTAATTTAAATGAGTGAGGGCAAATTTGGAAACGTTTTCAGTCTTGTAAGAAGATTTGTACTTCACTTCCTATGAAATCGGGATTTATGTGAAAGAAGTGAGATAAAAGTATGATTTATGCTTATTAATATGTACCATTCACACTCAGACTGTATCCAGGCCTTTCAGTGTTCCTATTCCAAATTACTTGTGTGAAGAATTGAAAACCACGGCTTAAAGCTCAGTTGGGCTGGTAAAAATGATCTCCCTCTTATGAAAAAAAATCATTTTTTATCAAAAGGAAACTGCAAACTTTTCAGAATACATCTACTAGGAATGTATGATGTATGATGAAACACATAATGACAAGAGAACCCTCTTGGGACATGAAGCGTAGAGATGTCATTGCTGCTCAGCTTACACGCAGCCATGGCTGGAACCTGGACTTCACATTAGCCACACTCATTATTGGTTATTCTGGGCTGCAACCATGAGTCCTCTCTGATACAGCATTTAGAGCACGTCTCAGTCCTACTGCTTAGTATGAACAAACAGCATCCAGATTTTGCAGGTCAGATGAGGTCTTTCCCTCTCTCTGGCTTTTATTAAAACATCTGCCCTCACTTGGACTTATTGCAGGCTCCTTGTGATAAATAAATTTCTGCAAAACCCATTGGTTTTGCCAAACTGGAGTTTTCTCTGTCAGCTCCTGATTCTGTTCCACAAATATCTGGCAGCTTGGATAAAGCACTTGTAATATCTTCCAGCATGTAACTTCTCATTTTCTCCCCTGGCTTAAGAGAGAGTGTAAGAGAAGTTTGATGTCACCTATGGAAGATTACTTGCTGGATGCTTTCATCTGTGTGTGGAGGAGCTCCAGTTGGATAGCAGCAAAGCTACCTCACTGTTAGAATTCAGGTTCCCCTCTAAAACCATTCGTCCTGTGACATTTCCAGAAATGCTGCTGTTGGTTATACAGAGTGCTGAGGCTGCTTCTGAGGCTGCTCCGTTACTCCCTACCGTTTCCTCTGCTCCCCATCTCTCGTGCCTCATATCCCAAAAAAGGGGTCATGAATCTGTACCATTTTTAACTGACTAGCCCTAGGACTTCTGCATGCTAATAGTGATTTTCCTGCTAAAATGAAACTGGGAATCTCAGCTTAGACACCCTGTCAGGTTTGCCTAGTTTGAGTGAGTACTGAAAAGCTTTCCTAGGGTAAGATAGAAGCTTGGTCCCAATTTACATTACAAACAAAATCCTTATCTCAAAACATCCTGTTGCGTGGCAGGGCTGAAATCTAGATATATACAGCCTCAAATATTTCACATGACCCCAGTCTTTGTAAGTGGTCTTTCTGTAACAGACTGTTCCTGTAAAAACTAAGATGGATACACTTCATTTCTTCTTTTGTTGCTTGTTTGTTTGGTGCATGCACATCATCATATTTGAAGCTTTTAGTCTCTTATATGCAAGTTCTTAACTTTGTTGGAGCATGCTAAAAGCTTTTTTTTATATAGCCTGCATTTGTCAGATGTGCCAGGATGGATGTTATTTATACTTTGTTGTTATGCTCCTGGGACCTTCCTTCCCAGATTCAAGCAAAAGCATAAATCATTTCATCTAGTCCTAGCACCTTGCACCAGAAACAGGCAGATTGTATTTCAGTACACTGGGAAATGATATTGCAACAGCTTTGAGTGTCTTGGTAGCCCAGCAAGGACAAGTGATGGAGTCTAAAGAAGAAGTAATAAATATGCTGCCCATCATTCTGTAGAGGGCTTGGTGTGAATCCCCTAATATCCTGAAAAAAGAAATCATGATATCATGACCTCCTCATGTATTTCGAATTAATTCAGAGAAAAGATTGTCAAAATACACAGATTTGAAATGTGACTGGATGCACTGCCTCACTGGATACACTGCTGAAAAGCTAAGAAAAAGAACAGCAGGCTTTGTAGGATCTCTTCCTTCCCACTCTGCACAGGAGCTCTGGAAAAACGGCCAGACAGAAAACAAACAAGAAAACCCAACCTCAAATAATTCAAAGAAATTTCTGTGGTTTTACTCATAACCAGCTGTGTGTAAATATGATAAAGACACATGTAAGAACTGGGGCCATGTGGGTAAGCTGAGCAAGACAAGGGAAAGAGAAGTGCAGAGCTTCTGTTGCTGAACCCATTCCTGTCACATCGATGTGCTTGGATAGCCCGAGGAAGGAGCATCACTCTGACTCTTCCTATTTGGGTGCCTCTGCTCCTGAGCATAGACTCATGCTCAGTTTTTTTGTTAGCAATCCTTTCAGGCACTGAATGTTTCCCTGCCCTTCGGAGACCCATAGGCAGCAGGATGTTGTAGTGGTGTTAAGTGAGTCCCTGACCCTCTGCTGGCTGACACAGTGGCACATTGATAGCAGTGCCTGAAGGGGTGAGGAGCAGCACTGACTAAAGGAGCTGGAGCTGGGCCTGTACCCAACTTGTAATAAGTGAAGTGGTGGTGGACTCGGTCTGATGCAGATATTGCTGAGATGCTGCTGTCTGTAGCTTGTAAATAGAAATTTGTACATCACACTAAGGCAGTTTGTTGCTGTTTTTTCCTTGTTCCTGTTGTTGAAAGTCAAAGGGTTGAATAGAGGCAGGGGTGTAAGGAAGCAGTGTAGACACTAAAGTAGGCTTTTGAAAGTCTTTCTTCTTCTTCCTCACTGACCATAAAACAGCTTTTACATCTCTACAAGCACTGACAGTCTCACGATTTATTTTGTGGTTGAAGAACTGAATTGGAATTCACCTGCACAGTGGCTGGTTCTGCACCCTACATGTGCAGAGAAGTCCTGGTGCCTTTGACAAGGTTATTACCTGAGGAATACAATGGTCACAGCCATGATGTCTCTCTGTCTGCCCAGCTACCTGCAGTGTCTTTTTCTTAACAGATTCTTTTATGCTTGAGATGCAGCTTTTCTGGGTGAATTCATGTCAAGAAACTGAAAATTGGTATTCAACCTTTGCAAAAACATTTTCAAGCTCTTGCTTTTTTTTTAATTATTTTATTGTTTTATTATTGTATTGTATTGTATTTTGTTCTTTTTTGTTTTGTTTTGTTTTGTTTTGTTTCTCCTCAGAAGAACCAATTGGGATTGGAAATAGATCTTTCAAGGTTTGACTAGACATCATTAACTCTCCTTGCCTTCCGCTGCTTTCAATGAGTTACTATAGAGACAAGGGGAAAGTAGCAGTAATTGTGGTGAGCAGACAGGGTGATGAGAGGAATGCACTGAGGATTTACAGGGCAGACAAAGCTGTGTGTTAACCATCATGTGCAAGACAGGGATCTGTGCTGGAGTGATGGCCACAGAACTGCCCAGGAGCCTGGGTCAGGAAAGCATGGCTTTGCATCCAGTTTATCTTTGTTTTCCAGTCTGAAACTTGTGAAAGAAGGCACTGGAGGAGTTCATACGCTATTGAGCATGTACGCCCGTGTTGTGGGCTAGCATGGCCCAGAGAAGCCATCAACAACAGAAGTCTGTGGTGGCAAGATCTGGGAAGGATTAAGAGGAGTAAATGGATCTGTAAGGTGATGGCACTTAGCAAAGATTCAGTCCCATCAGATCCTCTCTGCCAGCCCTGCTCATGCCTGCCATGCCATCTTTCTGCAGTACCACATGAAGAAATTGAAGCTTTAAAACATACATGACAGCAGCATTTGGCAGGAACTTCACGAGACCTGTGACATCTAAAGTCAGTGTGATGCTATGGTAATTGGTGAAATGAAATAATTTACAAACTGACAGCAGCAATTTAACTTTCCTATAATACTTGTGGACTTTCAAAGTACGCAAGGTTAGAATGCCACAGAAAGTACTCAGGGCTAGCTTTGGATATATAGTCAGGCTATTTCTCTGCCAAGTTTTGTGGTCTGAAATGCTGCCAGTGTTGAGTTATTCAGGTGGATAAAGGACATTTTAATGAGACAACAATTTATTCACACACATGTGCTGGTAAAGTGGCTGAAAGTTATCTTCATAAAATGTTCAAAACCATAAAAGCTTTAAAACATCCTGTTTAATTGAATGTTAGAGATGTTAAAATAGAAAATACTTCAAAATCCATGAAAGAATAGATTTTATACAGTAGTCTGAACAAAAAATCTGTGCTGTTCTCTTTCCAAACCATCCACAAAATGTAGTTACTTCGATTTTATACAGCTTAATCTGAACATTGGTATACATTCATAGTTTAAGACTGCAAACCTCTCTGTTTCATTACAGCTCTTTATATGGGCAGCCATAGCACTAGTTGCTTGGAGATGGATTCACCTATTAGAACTTGGGGAATGTAGTTTTTTACACCTGAGCTGCTTCTCTGGACTCCATTTAGAGTTAATGCGAAAAAGAAGCACTTTTAACATGCAGTTCACCTAGACAGATTAAAGCTGTTAGATAAGCTGCTCCCTCTAGTTGATGCTGTTGCTTTTGTTTATGAGGTCCTGAAAGTGCTCCCCATTGCTTGGACTGGCTTCATCAAGTCTCCTCCTGCTTCACACTTGGAGGGTCTACGCCGCCATTCAGGCCTTCATCCTTGAACCCCAGATGACTTCAGATGTCCTTGCAGAAGGTCACAAAGTGCTGTGACGATAGAAATCCTCTTTGTAAGCCAATGTAATGTGTAAAGCACAGTTTGGAAGCTCCTTCTTTAGCACATTGGTAGTGCAGGGTGCTGTTGTGTTTTCCATAAGGCAATAGTGAGCCTAAGCATAAAATTATCTATGACCCAAGAAGGAGGTGAGAAGTTGCAAGTAATTCAGGCCATATTGCTGTCTGCCAGGGTGGGACACAGCCTCCTATCAGATCAACCAGATCAGAGAACAACCTGCCCAAACTTTTGTTAAGTCCTGAAATAGCTTTTCTGGAAATCAGTGCTATTCATGCACTGTCCTTTGAATGGGATCATTTACCCAGAATATAGCATTGCACCTACTGTTGCATCTTGCTGTCATTGAAGAATTCCTCATTGTATTTCTCAGTGCAAGGCTTCTATAGAAAGGGAATCTGAGACTTAAAAGAAGACGACGACAATCTCAGTAAACGCGCCAGTTCAAAGGTATATTTAGAATACATGGTAACAAAAGAACTGTCAAACTGAAATCTTTGCTTCTCAAGGTTTAACATGGTCATGGTTCATGGAAAAGGGAATAGAGCAGGACATCTTGGCTTCACCTACACTCGTAAATTAAACAGGTTGAAGAAAGACTTTTGGAACTTAGGTCAGCTTGGAAATCATTCTGAAAAATTCTTTCCATCTCCAAAACAGGATGGCTGAATGAAAACTGCCAGCAGGGGATTGGTCCTGGCAGGAAAAAAAACAATCCTCTAAAATCTGCCCTTTAGCAGTAGAGGCAGATCAGGTCCCCAAGTTTACCTTTGGGCAATGGTGAGTTCAAAACCCTTCTGTACCTGAACTCCTGTTACGGTCATTGAAGAGGTTTGCTTTCTGAGCATGTGACCTTGTGCTGGTGGAGCTCAGTATGTCCATCAGGGGTGTGTGGGTCCAGCATGGCTGAGTTGGAACTGTGTGGTGGGAGGGAGTAGGTATCGCCCAGTCTCAGCTGTACTACATCTCTGCCATCTGCTCAGTGTCAGACAGGTGGTCAGCAAGTCCTGTTTATCATGAACTGATAGTATTTGTGCCCTTGGCAACTACCTCAGCCTGTCCATGAGAAATTTATGAAACTCTGGAAGAAAATTGGTCTTGTGAAGAACAAACACACAAAAAACAATTGTTCAAAAGCTGGTAAGGAAATCTGTTCTGTGAGTACTTCAAGCAGACAGAAAACCTTGGACAGAAGAGGCTTATGCTAGCCAAAGTGTTGCTATTTTTCTTATGAACTTTTAGATACTTGATAGATTAGGTGGGATGCTATATGTAGAAGAGCCACTGGAATAAGCAATGATTCTAGCCAGATCATTTATGCTTCGAGATAGCAGACATTGCTGGCACAGACACAGGGAGAAGCAAAGAAACTGAATGGTTTAAGATCCACTATGGCAACTTCAGAGTACAACAGTCCTGCAGCTGCTCCTATGGCTCAGTGAGAGGTGGAGGAGTCTGTCATGAGTGTTACACATCATAGCTTGGAGAATGATGATGGGTGAGTCAAGAAGATTGATAGCACTGTCAGTCATACGTGTGAAGGCACGTACCTCCCCTCTCAAAATCTGTTCAGATGAAATCCCTAGCTCTCTGCAGGACCAACAATCAGGCTGACCCTACAGTAGTGAGGATAACGACAAATAAATCAACTGACCTATACCCACTGTTTCTGAAGGGATGATGAAACAATTTTCTGGGGACAGTTGTGTCTCTAGGTATATACTACGGCAGATAGGTGGGGTTTTGTTACTCTACTTTTCATTATTTCAGCTTTGTCCCTTCATTCTTCCAATAATAACTACTACCATTAATGTTTCTGTCTTTCACACTTGAAAAAAAAATGGAACTAGGTCTCTGTGTTTGGTACTGTGTAGTATCAAACCTAAAAAGCACAAAAGAAACATTCCTGAGATTAATTTACTCATTTACATACCTATTCAAATAATAGAATATAAAAACAGACATTTTAGGTAAGAGGGAAGATTTATGTGTGTTACATACCTGTTTCTCCTTACAGTGTTCCCAACTACTGAAAAACAAATGTACAACACACCTCTCATCTATTTTTCACATCATTCTCTAACAAGGTTTAAGAACAGATGCTATTTTCTTTCTACAGTAAGCACCATGTCACCAAAAATAGATTAATTACCAAATGATGAAATCAGAAATATTGAAATGGTCTAGCTCCAAGGATTCTGATTAATTATGGACACAAGTGCTACAATCAGAAATTGTTCCTTGAGTAATGAAGATATTTGATTTCACCAGGGATAGTCTTTCCCTTTATGGTTTCACCCATGCAATTTCAAAAGGCTGAACTGGGGAAACCTAATTCAGAATCAGGAACAACTTCTTTCCTCTTATAATCAAACTCAGCTTTATGACATCACTTTTTATAGAGTGGTCTTTTTGTGCAAGCAGCTTGCATGATGTTCAGCATGTTCACCTATCTCGTGACTCAACTAGATATTGCCTTCCAGTACTTGAAGGGAGTGTATGAACAGGAGAGGAAATGACTGTTTACACAGGTTGACAGTGACAGGACAAGGGGGAATGTTTTTAAACTAAGACAGGGGAGATTTAAGTTGGACGTTAGGAGGAAATTATTCATTCAGAGGGTGGTGACGCACTGGAACAGGTTGCCCAGAGAGGTTGTGGATGCCCCATCCCTGGAGGCATTCAAGAGGCTGGCAACCTGGATGTGGTTCTGGGCAGCCTGCTCTAGTGGCTGGCAACCCTGCCCTTGGCAGGAGGTTTGAAACTAGATGAGCTTTGAGGTCCTTTTCAGCCCAGGCCATTCTACGATTCTATGATTATCATGTTTTTCGGTACACTTAATACTTACAGGATCTGTGCCAGGCTGTGTACACATCTCATCCTATCAGGGAGAGGAGATGGAACACCTGCATGCATGGGACATGTCCCATTGGGTGGAGTGCATTTATCTGGGGCTCACTCATTGTGGGTTA
This sequence comes from Cyrtonyx montezumae, assembly GCF_038088225.1. Lineage (NCBI taxonomy): Eukaryota > Metazoa > Chordata > Aves > Galliformes > Odontophoridae > Cyrtonyx > Cyrtonyx montezumae. Next base: position 16,989,552 of record NW_027071848.1, read on the forward strand.
AAAGAAGTAAAATTTGTATTTTACAGAGGAACTGAAACAACGTAGGCAAAATGCTTCTCCAGGAATGGAAAGCAGGCTTCAAGTCCTACAATATCTCCTGGCCTTAAGCTGCACACTTTTGTGTGTGCTCATTTAAGGGCAGAGTTTCATAAGCAGGGCCAGACTTTCACAGCTTGAGCATCCAGATGTCATAGGAAAGCCAAGTTCCACTGAAAGCACAGGGGCAGGTGTAGGTTACTTTCCCAATTGCTGCTGTATGTTCTTTGCCTCTGACACAAAAGCTTTTACAATGCAGTCTTATACAGCCTGAGCACGTATAGCTCCCCAAACAGTTGTGTTAAAATATAATTGCATTTTTTTTCTTAGAAGTGACAGGTATTTGATTTAAAAACTTTTTAATCCAAGTCAAAAGCGTCTGCTCTCTTAATTCTGTTCAGCCTCCCCCTGAGTGCTCTGGCCTCAGCTGAGCTCACAAACACAGACATGTTGGAAGATCTCCTTTTCTAGGAATGTTTTCAGTTCACTAGAGCCAGTGGGTAGTAAAAGTCTTGTCAGAAGCCAAAACTCATGAGATTTCCAAACCAAGAAAGGTTTTGACAAGTTCAGCTCTTGAGCACTTGGCAGTTCTCCTGAAACCACTCAAAATCAGAGGTAACACTCTTCTCTGATTGAAAGTAAAAACGACAGAAGAGTCACTACCACATCCCCTAAAATGTTTGTAGAGCGCTTAAATTTGGCCTCATCCCACTCATTCAGCAGTGTGTGTTTTATTTCCCATTCCTGAAAAAATCTCAGTGCCGTAAGGAATGATAGAGCATTAAAAATAACATATTTTTCCTATACATTTCTGGGTTATAAAGTTGGCAGTATTAATTATTAGTTAATAAAGATATATGTAACACATTATGTTTATTTTCAGTAATACCATGCCTTTTAGAACCCAAGAAAGAACCTGACCCTTTGCTGTGGGGTTATGTTCTCTATTAATTACACTGAACTTAGCCTTCCCACACCTCCAGTAGGCATTTATGAGCAAGCTGGTTTCCTAGCAGTGTATTGTACAGGAATTCCTAGAATACTTGATTAAAATACTAAAATGCAATTTTACCCCAAGATGCATAGAAGCACCTTAAATTTACATTGATTGGAGACCTGTGGCGATCTTCCAAAGTGCATATTTATTTTTCATTTGTTATGGACAAGCAATTAACTTTACTTGCTTTAATATAAATTAGATTTTAAAATAGCTGCATTGGTTCCCTGTAACAGAAGGTACAATTAATTAATTACATCATTGCAAAATACATTACATACCCAGATATTTGAGATCTATCAGATATCAGATGCAATTCTTATGACAGACTATTACAAATGCAGCATATATAGCAAACAAAAGCCTTTCAGAGACGATCCAAACTCATAACGCTGTGCCAGGAATGAGGTTCTTGGTGGGGATGTGCAGCCTTCCCAGATAAAGCATTGGCTCAGCTCAGGAGAAAACTTCTACAAAGCTTGCTAGAGTGGGTCAAGGTGGTCTGTGTTGTTTGTGCTGGACCTCACTTCTACCGCTGTGGTGGGATGGTCTTTCTCCCTCTTTCTTCTCTCTACCTCTGCCTGTGGGTAATGTATCAGGTTTCTGACTTCAAAGCAGGGGGTGAAACCAGGAGAGGCCTCAACTAGTGGGAAGAAGGAATAGGTTTGCACAGGGTAGATGTCTGCTGAGAAAAAGTTGACATGTAAGTCATTCCTTCCCAGATTTCAACAGAGAAGCAGAGCATCTAAAGTGCAGCTCAGCTAATCCCGTAGCAGAAGTCACATCATTGTGGGAATATGATGAGTGGGTCTTGGCATTCCTCAGCTATGTGTCAGTGGCATAATAATAAAAAGGCAGAACTATCCTCCCTTGTTAGACAGCAGTGATGAAGATGTAATTCAGGGCTAAGTGCCCAGGGGTTAAAGAAACTAAGCTACAGCTTGTGAGCCCTACCTGGTGCTGTTACAATGCTGCTCTCCAACCTGTCCCCTGGTATGCTGCTAAGAGAGAAGTGTGAAGGGAGGGCATCAGCCCTGAACCTCACTGTCTCTGCTCAACTTTTCTTCTGGTGGGCAGGAAATGAAAGATAACTGTTTCTCACAATACCTGTGATATGCAGCCTGAGCCAGGAATGTTCACAGCCCTGGTTCCTGCCCTCACGTGGAGATACTTTTAATTGCAGTTCGTCCTTTGGAAATAAAATTGAAAGTGAGGACTGATAAGCAGATGACACACCCTTCCCTCCCAACCTCATGAGACTGAGACACGTGGACTTCCAGAGGGGAGAGTTTTAAAGCTATGGACCATTTTCAAACCATTTTGTGAGGTTTAACCATACTGGAAAGAGTCCAGTGGAGGACTGCCAGATGAGGAAGGGACCAGAGTACCTCCACTATGAGGAGTGGCCAAGAGAGCTGAGTCTGTTCTGTCTGGAGAAGAGGAGGCTCATGGGGATCTCATCAATGTCCATAAATCTCTGAAAGGAGAGTGCAAAGAGGCTGGAGCCAGCCTCTGCTCAGTGGTGCCCCGTGCCAGGACTAGAGGCATTGGGCACACACTGACACACAGGAGGTTCCCTCTGAAGGTTTGCTTCAAATTTATGGCACTAACCTCTAGTCTAGATTAAAAATATAGATTTAATGCCGATTAAAACTATCAAATGGGGGATCTGTGGGATGCAGGGAGCTGTCAGTCAGGAGGAGTCTGCACCGCATGCAGGCAAAAAGGTAGAGAACACGAGGCTCCACACATAGCAAAAGCTACACAGATGTACCATGCATGCTTAAATACAGTCTACCACCAATAGTGCACATTTCACGGGTGAAAATTGAGCCAATAACTCATCTTGGGGTGTTATATTTCTCCATCTAAGTGACAGCAGGCAGTTCAATAAAAGAGGTTATTACTTTTTCTCTTTCTCAGGCTGTGAGGCTTTGCAGGCTTTGAGTAAAAAAGTAGGCAGAATTCCTCTCAAGCATGAAGGCCTAGTAAGCAACACAGAAAGTGCAAAGGAAAAGAGGAAGAGATAGTAGCAGCAGGCATCATTCTTGATCACATGTCCTGTAGGAGCAGGGCAGTTAAAGAATTTACTGCACCTTGAGCAGTTTCATCCTTCCCCATAGGCTTTCTCCTTTCAGACTGAACTAGTTTGCTTCTTTTGTGCCTCCACGCTTTATCCTGCAAAATCTTGATCAAGTGCTACAGCATGGAATGAAAAAAAACCAGAGCAAGATGGTGTCAGGTGCTTTTCTGAGCTCTGTGCTTCTTCAGAGATATTTGGAGAGACTGCAAGGGATTAGTTTGCACCCACCAGCTCAGGACAGATATGCACTGATTTCTTGACCCAGAGGTGGAACTTCTTTCTGTACTACCCCTTGAAAGAAATGAGCTATGTTTGACATAATGGTGGTTAGCAAGATGTCCTTTGCTGTGCCCTTCTACATTGCATTTCTAATCTCTCATTTAACCTATCCTGAGAACCGAGTTGACGTTCTCACAAAATAATTTCTCATCACTCCAAGATCTCTTCCCTCATCAACTGGTTCAGACTGCATCACTCTGTTTGCAAAGGAAGAATTTATTCTTCCCATGTAGGGCTTGGGTGTGTAAAGATGAGAGGACTCCCTCTCAGGATGAAAGTACTGTAGGGAAGCTGCTTCAGCAAAACAATTGGACTGGATGATCTCCAGAGGTTCCTTCCAACCCCTATGATCTGTGACAAAAAGTCCCCAGACTTTTTGCACCACAGGGCGGTGGGCATGGAGCAGGATGCACAGGGCAGGGGGCACGGCCCCGAGTGCCGGAGCTCAGGGAGCGTTTGGACAGCATTCAAAGACATATGGATTGGATTTGGGGTGGTCCTGTGTGAAGCCAGGGTCTGGACTCAATGATCCTTGTGGGTCCTTTCCAACTTGGGATATTCTATGGTTCTACAATTTTCTTGTAACGACAATTGGTTTTCCATTTGGTCCCTTGGTGATTTCACACGTGCTATGAATTTTACCTCCTCATTGTACAGGAGAGCTAGCTGAGCTTTTCAGTTTCTCATCCTAATACCCATCTGGCACCTGTTCTAATAAGCCCTCTGGGGGCTGCCCATCACTGCCGAAAGACTTCCATGTGATTAAAATGTGAGGATATCCTGATGCAGCATGAGACTGCAGCCCCCTCCTCCCTGGGCAGCAGACCCAACTACCACTCCCACCACTTCCATCGCAGTATGGGCCTCTTTGCAAATAGCTCCATGGTGCATCCTCACTCCTGGGGCTCTTTCACATCTTCAGTGATTATTTCTGATGCATTTCCCCAGTGCAGATGAGTTTTAATGCCAAACTGGCTCTGCTGCAGGATCACATCTCCCAGTGCCCCATTGGGGATTTCCTTGGCTCCTGTCTGCCGATTCCTGTGCTGCTGCATGTTCTTCCCACAGACCCTCATGATTACTGATAGTCACCTGTTATTTCTTTTCTGGTGGAGGAGCCTTGAATGAGTGAAAATCAGACTATTTCTGCAGCTCGGGGGTTGGCCACAGACCTGAAGTGAATTTTTTGCATGTGATTTTCTGCACAGCGGGTCAGGGTGGTGGGTGGAAACAGCACTTCTGTGTCCCTGATTGGGAAACTTGCTGCTTGGATTATGTGTGAGTGGCAGCTTTGAAGGAAAGGAGACCTGGCTTGCTCAGAGCTTGCTCAGGAGGTGGGCTGTATTTTCTTGTTTCCAGTTCCTAAGAAATAAATTATTGTCACAGTGGAGGGTGTAGAAATTGAAAACACTTTTATTTTCTTGTCACATAAATTATATATGTGTGTACATAACATATACAATACTACAAATGCGTATACATTTAAATGAACCTTGACTGGAGAGAAAGATTGTTGATCAAGCTTGTGTTTCCAAGATTGCTAGCTTTTGTATGTTGCCATTGTATGTAAAATTCAGTCTAGGCACAGTCCAAATGGTTTTATTTTAATTCCTGCTGTACCATCCTCCTTCCCATACCACTGAATGATGGATGTATGCAGCACAGACTGCTCCCAAGCCCAGCCAGCATCTGTACAGAGCTTTGCAGCTGGTGATTGTTGCCTGCAGAGATGCTTCTTGCATTCTAAATATTGGGCATATCTGAGGGGCCACTGCAGGCTGTGGTGGGGCTCCCAGGCAGGGCTGCACAATGCCCTGCTGCAGAACAGGGCAGGGGCAGAGACCTGGCAAGTGTGCATTTCATACTGAGATGGGGAACAGAGACCCATCCCTGCTCTCACATTTATGAAATTACAGCTACAAAGAGAAGACTTTTTAACATGCTTAAAGCAACCCCGGTCTCATTTGAAGAAGTGTCAGTTTTTGCAGGTGGATGTAGTGGGAGACGGACCTAGGGCTAATATTGCAAGGAGATTGCTGCTGGTGTGGGATACGGGGTGCTGGTCTGAGAAAGGTGTGATGGATGTCCCCAAAATGCAGCTTGTAAGGAGGGAGAGGAACAGCAGGGACATTTTCTGCTCCCAGAGCTGCAGTGCCAAGGATAGGAAGCCTATGGGACTTACTTATGAGTAATAGGAAGAAGAGATCTATCTTAAAACACATCCCAAGACAGCACAACTTGACTCCCCATCAGCACCACATTTGGACACATAGAGGCACTCAGCTCCAGTTCCTCCCGCATCAGCTTCAGGATTCCCTTCTTTCTGCGGCGTTGGCATATGACTTTGCCTAAGACCTGGACGCAGGGGTAAGGAGAGACCTGCAGAAGTTGTGCTGGAGTGAAAGCGATGTTTCCTACATGTCAGACCGTGGCTCTGGACAGCGCCAACCTGCTCTTTATCCTGCCATTGTTGCAGGCAGAGCACGTGCCAAATTCCAGTCTTAGAAAAACAGCAGAAGTCTTTGTTGGGAGGTTTACATGACTTTTGCTGCTCCTTAGATAAAGAAGAGAAGGTGTAGCTTCTAGGAGCAGTTTCAGAAATGCAAAGTCTGGAGCAAGGAGTTATATCTTTAATTAGATAAACAGATAAAGCTGGAAAATAACAGCCACACTCTTCTCACAGCTCCATTACAGCTGTACCAAGACTCATTTATTAATACATGTATATTTAGGGTTTGAAAGGGGGCTGTCCAAGGCAAATTGATGTGAATTGTGCCATTACTTGTAATGGCAATTGCTCTTTTATAAATATACTGAGAAATGACATTAGATTTGCTCTTTAATTGAGGACTGACTTACTTCAGCAGAAAGGTGTTTCATGGATGATTATATATGTTCTTATGCACCAAATAACTCTTATTGTCATAATAGCTTCCATTTTTATTGTGGTGTAATACAAATGATCTGAAAATGCTTCATAGATGATTGCAAGATTTACAGAAGGCAACAAGATATTTTTGAAATCTTTTGTATGAAGTCTGGTTTTCTTTATTCTTTGAGAAAGTGCATTTTTTTTCTAATTTCACTTATCTCCTTGAACTTATGGAAAAATTAAATCTTTTTGTTTCTTGCAGGGATAATGGAATAGTAGATATGAGTTGCCTTCTTTGCTTCTCAGCAATGGAAGTGGGATGTTAAATACCTGAAGACAAAGGAGTCCCTCCTTTGCCCTGCAAGTAAAATTTCAAAAGAAGTTAAAAAAGAGATTAGTCCAGTAATATATATGTCCTTTACCACCTCTCCCTTTTCTGTTCCCTTAATTTTCCCTCTTGTTCTTGGGGCTACCCAGAGCATATGAGGCTTTGATTTCCCTGGGAAAGTTAGAAAGTCTTTTTGCCTCCCATTTGACTTTAATAATAAATCTGTCGTACTCTGCCTGATGCATCACATAGAAATGGCAAAAAAGAAATTACAACCTGTTCAGCAGATATTGGCAGGGCTGGCAGGAATTCAATTTGCCCATGGTTGGACAACTGAGTAACATAAAAGCAGAGTTTATACATGCTGCTGACAAGAGCTGAAGGCTCTCCTGGTGCAGCCTGAAGGTTCATGACCCATAAATATTTCTCTCCTGGCAATTGCAATCTCAGTCTCCTGCTATGGCAGAACTTGTAAAAGCTGTAGTCAGTCTATTGCTCTCCTGGGACTTACAGACTCCCCTTGCAGACTTTATGAGTATCATTCACAGGCATTATCTCATAAGACTTACAGGTTACCAGCTGGACTGATGTGTAAAAGTGCTGGAGATTGTAAATGCCAAGAACATTAACTATTTCTGTTTATGGGTTATGCAAGAAAATGACATTTTCATCCTTTAAAACTCAAAGGTTCTATTAATGGGGCAAGCAGTTGATATGAGTTTCACGTTGTACATATAAAACAGATTTTCCCCACCCAGCAGTTGTTTTCACAATGCTTCAACCCCTTAGCAAGGCTTCTGGTAGTGCTGAGAGGATGCTGAGAGGTGATCAAATGCGGGCATCTGGCAACTCCTCTTACCAACTTGTGCACCAACACACCACTGTAATAGAAAAAGACAATACAAAGGAAACTTGACTTTTTTATGGATTAATTCTGAACATGTTGATATACCTTTTCAAACAACCAGCTATTGAAAAGGGAACAAACCCTTCAAGATGGAGAGTTTACTGCTCTACGTTTTTTGTGCCATTCATTTTGGGTCTGTTCCCTGGGTTTGGTCTTGGCAGATTGAGGCTGTATAGACATCTGTGACTTCAGTGCATTTATAGATAGGAAATAGAAGTCTTTGAGCTCAATTTCTCCATATGTCTTTCTCAGCTATCTATTATTAGAAAGCAAACATCTTGGATGGGTAGCCAGCTAGCTATATTCAGGGCTGCCAATTTTCCTTATTTCATATTCTGGGTTGCAGATATTTTCAGGCTCTTCTTTTGGTACCTTTAGTATATGCCTGGTGAAAAAAAAAAAAAAAAAAAACACCAAAAAGGTCAGTATTTAACTATTGGTTTGTATGAATGAGTCATTACATTTAATAGAATACAGTGAGTGTGTTGCAGTGAGACTGATCCATTCCTCATTCCACCCCTTTTCAAGTCAACACTGAGAACATTTTCATGGTTCTGACACTTGAGAATGTAGCTCCTTCCTGCGTTTACCAGGAAAATTAAAGAGGTGCTGGTGTACTTCCACCCCTACAAACTAATGTTCTGCCCCTGGATGTGCTGGAAGGAAAACGAGAGTCTGGCACTTGAGGAGGCATCCACAGTTCATATCTCCACACTGTATCCAGACCCAGGCAGATCCACCCACTCCCCCTCTCAGAAGAAAAGCCAACATGCAGCCATGGAGGAAACAGCCCCTAGAAAGAAGAAAAGCAAAAGATCAGTAATTTAAAATATACATTAAAACCTCTGCTATATGGAAAACAATGACTTTCAGTTTACGAGCATCAGCAAGAACTTTGGGATTCTGTTGGGAGAATGAGGACACTGTCCCAGTTCTTGTCTTGGCCTTTTTGTTCTGCAAAAAAATGGCATCCATGTAGGAAAGCACAATGAGGAGTAATGTGTCACCTCGTTTTGTACGATATGTCTGCACGTGCCTTGGACAGGAGTTCCAGCTGAGGGTGCACCCAGCATGGTGGATGTGCAATATGCTGATGGAGCTGCCACCCTGTGAGCAAAGTACTGCTCATGGAGCCATGGAGCACTGTGGAAACTCCATCCAGAGGAAAGACAAAGTGAGAGTTGCCATTTCCAACTTAAGTCAGCCATCAGGATGCTTCAGACTACTACTCAGTGATGCAGAGCCATGTGGGAGGCCTCGGATGAGGGTTAGATGAGCTCCTCCCCTGAAGGGAGCATCTCCTTGATCAGGCTATAAATCACTGTCTTACAGTGACAGTAATGCACCAAAAATGCACTGCTTATGGGTTTAAACATTAAATACAATTTCTGTGATAACTATGCTACAAGAAGGCTTGTAGGAGCAATCTCAGAGTGGGATCATCCCTGGGCAGGTGCTGTGGTATCTCACTATGCCCACAGGATTTGCAGAGTAAAATGGATAAAGCGAACAGCAAAAGGGGAACATTATCATTTCCGTTTTCCTGATATTGCTAATGCAACATCTTGCCCAAGCCCACCTGGGAAATCAAAGAGCATCAGTAGATTAAAAAAAAAACATAATGAACTGATTTTGTAATGCAAATATTTGCTCTCTGGAGCCAGATGCCATTCAAGCCTTCCGACTCACAGTGCCTTATGCACTCTCCAGGTTTGCATGTGTATCTCCAGATGAAAACCACCATCTCTCAGAGTTCAAAATACTGACTGACCCACTCGTTTCACCTGCAGAGCAAATGTTTTTCAAAATTACGAAGCTAACTCAAAAGAAGGCTCCTGGTTTCCCCCAGTGATGCCTGCAGGATGCCCCAGCAGGACCAGAGCTGTATGGAATGGGAGAATGACTGCCATTTGCTGGATGAAGCTTCTTAGAGAAGGTGGACACAAAATGAGTGTCCACAAGGCGGGTAGCCTCTGGCTGGGGAACCAAAAGCAGCTCTGAGTCAGAATGTATTACATGTACACTTACCCCTAGGGGTCACCAGTGGTGGGAAGTGTAGAGATACGAGGCTCTGAAACATGAGATACTGTGTACTGCCTAAGGCAGGTTGCTGTCTTCTGAGAATCTCTTAAGAAATGAGTGGTTTAAAAACAAACAAGCAAACAAACAAAAAACAAGCAAGACCAACCAGCCAACCAAACCAAAACAAACAAAAAACGCTGCATCCTGCTTCTGAAATCTTTGACTTTTAAACCTGCCCCCCAGAAAATACTGCTAATTATTTCTGAGTTTTGTAGAGGGTTTGTGCACTGCTCTGAACCTAACTGCCACTGCTCAGATGTGGTGAAGCTGCAACTCTTTGTTTCCTACTCTTTGCAGTGCTACCTCCATATCATTTTTCATATCTTAATACGTCTGGATGTATCACTGACTGCTGAACAGAGCTTTTTTTAAGCTGTTTTCCCTCAGCTTTGAAATACCAGGAGATGTTTATTCTGATAGTTAAGATTGAGCTGATCCAGCAGGAGCACATCTGATGCTCTTTCACAGTACCGTTATGCCTGCAAGTCTTGGATGCTGAAGTGGGATGTGGACTTCGTGTTCTGCGGTCGTCCCTAGAATCTCCTTTTCCCTACCTCCCATTTAGGGGCTTAGCACTGGCACATTAAACTTGTCATGCAGTGTGTGTCCTTCAGGACATCCCAGGCCTCGCAGCCCTTCCTCATGCACTTTGGGCTATTAATCTTTGCGTGGGGCCATGTGATGGGGAAAGTAAGGTTGCTGTGATGATCAGTAGATGACATGAGGGAGAGCTGGGCTTGTACTGGGAAGCTGTAGGTGATTTAGAGCACAGATCCAATGGAAACTGTTTCTTTTTTTGTTTTGGTTTGGTTTGGGTTTTTTTTGTGTTCTGCTGTGCAGGGAAGAGGTGAAAAGTCCAAAATATTAGAAAACTCAAAACATGAGAAAAGCCTACACAGATTGCAATGATAATAGAGATAATTTTCACAAGCTTTTACCTACTAATGGTGCTTTTAATGAAAATTTCTTAGTGCATGTACTAATAGCAATAACAAATTAATAACATTTTGGATTTTAATAGTAAATTATGGGCATCTGATTTATGGTCTGAAAATAGCTCATAACTTTTTGCTGCGGAACATCTAATGTATACCTGTGCCAGAGGCTGGGTGGAATATTTGTCTTTTTGGCTGTTTATTCATGCTGGAGTCATGATAGAACACAACGAGCCTCCTAATACATTTAGCAGCAGGTGTATGGTATGATGGACCAAGGCCATGTGTTCTGTGAAGTAGAACAATTCAGATGAGAAAATGATGGAATAATTCCAATCAAATACATCACATTTTGGTCTGGTAAGGAGGGATGTATCCTGAAATGACTTACGGGGCTTTTCTCTTTGAATTCAGGATCTCTGTGCTTGTCCTTTGCTCAGGTCCTAAAGTACTCGGCTGCAGAACAAGGCATACATCTTGAGCACCACTTTCTGACGCTGGTTTTGCGAGAGGCAAAGAAGCTCGTTGTCTTAAAGTGAAGCTAGAGGAACTGCAACCCTACAGAAGGTGCACAAAAAGGCAGTCCATCTTTCTGGAGACAGCCAGACACAGCATTTAATTGACTCAGGGAAACCTGTGAGCGGGAATGTGCTTTGTCACTGATAATTTTCTGTAGGCTGAGCATGATAAGCAACACAACTCAGGTTGGAATTGGAACACCTCCAGCCGGCGAAAGTCACCACATTAGATCTCAGTTTTGATTTCCAGTTCATGGAGAAAAAGGAGCAAAGTACACTTTGCAACTTGATCAGCATTTTGATTGTGTCCTCTTCCTCTAAGTGAGAGGACTTTCTGATTTTACATCTTCATTTGGCATAGCACTGAAGGCTCTTTATCAGTGTTGGTAAATACCCACCTGCAGAACATGACTTGATCCCGGTATGCAATAAAATATTTCCCAGCTATGGTTTACCACTACTGTGTATGCTATAATTTTCAGTAATTGTGACTAATGGCTTGTTCAAAGAGGGTGAATTCAAGACTTACAGCAAGAAACAACAGGTAACAGTCAAATAAAAGCTCTGAGGCCAAATCTGCAATGCATGTAGAAATGTATAATTAGCTCATATTCATTTTTCAATTTCCTTGACAGAGGAGATAGCTTTCTTATTCCTGTCTTTTGACTTCTAGTAGTCAAGATAAAAAACTTATAACTTGTTTTGACCAGGAAAGGAATACATGTTTTGATGACCTTGAAAGAAAGCAGTGGCTTCAGTCTGCTAGGTCAGGCAGTACCGAGAATACCAGAAATAATCAAGGGACTCATTCTCTAGCTAATTAAAGACTTGAAAATATAATTTCATGTTGTGATTGTTTGCAATTAGTCACAGATGCTACTGATCACTTGCTGTGCCATTATTTTCCTGTGAATGTACTATGAAATGCACTTGAAAATAGTACCAGCCAACGGTTCCTGGAATTTAAGGTTCAATTTGAAAAAACACTTTGACTGTCACAGCTTTACTCAAAAATAGTATACTAACAGAAAAATAATCATTGTGAATTCTTCCTGAATAGCATGCATACACACACATTATTTATGCATATGGTACACAGTTTACACACTGATACATGGAGATATCCACAGAGTAGCTTCAGGTTTCCTTCATAGAGGGGTGAAATAGATGTCTTGCCTGATTGCATTCAGATGTCCATCATAGGAGACAAATAATTAAAATGCACACACACAAAAATCCACAATTTCTGATTTCACTGTGATCACAGATGTGGAGGTGTATGACACAAATGGCTGATGGTGAGTGAGATGAATCTGTCAAAGTGCATGACTGTCACTGAATTGATGTGGAAATAAAAATCCTGATTCATGCCACTTGATGAATCTTCATCAAGTCAGTAGCAGAATCACAGAACAGTTTGTGTTGGAGGGATCCTTAGAGCCCATCCAGTCCCAATCCCCTGCCGTGGGCTGGTACACAGCAGCTCAGGCTGCTCAGGGCCCATCCAGCCTGGCCTTGAGCACCTCCAGGTATGGGATATCCACACCTTTTCTGGGCATCCTGTGCCAGTGCAAAAGCTTGTGTTCAAAAGCTTATGAATACAGTGACTACATATTTTCCTGACTGATAAAATTTCATCCCTAAGCTTAATAGCACAGGTCCCTGCAGAACTGACTTGACACAGAAAGTCAATAATGATAAATGTAATATTAGATCATCCTTGCAGGGGACTAAACTCTCCAACTGGAGGGGAAAGGCTAGATGGTCTCAATTGGTTTTTCATAACTAACTTTCCAGACAGATTGTACAGTGTGTCTCTAGACACTGGCTTGCCATCATTACTTAACATTATAAAATGAACAGCATGTATTTGCAATTAGCTCTTCTGTTTTTAAGGAGAACTATGTAGGTATAGGAGAATGAAGCAGTATTCACAGCAGATGTATATCCTACATGAATCAAGAGCACTTTTCTATCTTTCCATCCTCAAGAATAATCCCTGTAAAACTGGGGATTCTGTTAGAGAACACACCTTTAATTTTATTTCTAAAAGACCATTTTTTTTGCTTTCTGCACTTTTTAGGGATTAGTCATTTCTAGTTAAAAGAAGTTATATATGGTCTGTGGGCTTCTGTCAAGTTGCTAATGTGACATTCACCTGAACATAATGCAGCCTGTCTGACATTATCATCATGGCAGACCTTGAAGAGAAACTTCATTATCCTCAGCACCAGCTGAGCAGATGTTTTTCTCTTGGGGTGATGGTGCTGATGTTTTCCAATTGTAATTCCCCAGATTAATGGCAGTATTTTGGAGACAGAAGGACTGCTGGGACAGGGCTATATCAATGAATGGTATCACAGGTAATGCTTACAAACCTCCAGGATACAACATGTTGGTAACAACCAGAACAAAATGGATATCCTGAAGAATAACATTCCTTCAGGTCTGAGGAAATAGTTTGGAGGAATGGGACCAAGTAGATATCTCACCTCTGGTCATGTTTTCTTTCAGGCAGGAGATATCAGAAAATGATTTAGCACCATGTAATGCAACTCCTCTGCTTATGGTCCCTCAACTTGTTTGGGTAGGACCAATGCCAACCAACATCTTCCTACCTGCACAGCATCATATAACCACAGACCTCTGTTTTAGACATTTCCAGTCCTTGCACAGCTGCTGGTGGGATGGGCTATGGCAGTTGCTCCTCATGTTGCAGACCCATGTCCTGGTGGTTTTGAGGAGATGACCTCTGCCTGAAGTTCCTGGTGCCTGCTGGACCAATAGTCATGTCCCTGCCTTCCATGGTACCTTGTCAGAAGTGCCTGTGGCCACCCACACCTCAAGGAGGTCACTCATGACACCAATCCTTTCAAGTTCAGGGGTCAGTGGTTAGTAAGTGTAGGAAACAAGCAGGGATTTTATAAGTATACATACATTTGCTACTGCAAAGATTTCAGTGCTGACAACACATCATAGAATAATAGAATAATAGAATCATTAAGGCTGGAAAAGCCTTCTGAGATCATCTACTCCAACTGTCTACTTCCCACCAATATTGTCTACTGAACCACAACCCTTAGTGCCACATCTCCACATTTCTTGAACACCTCCAAGAATAGTGGCCCAACCACTTCCCTGGGCAGCCTGTTTCAGTGCTTGGCCACTCTTTCAGAGAATAAATTATCCCTAATTTGCAATATGAGCCTTCACACAATGTAAGCCCATTCTCCCTTGTCCTATTACTGCTACCTGGGAAAAGAGGCCAAACCTCACCTCACCACACGCTCCTTTCAGGCAGTTGTAGAGAGCTATAAGGTCTCCCCTGAGCCTCCTCTTCTCCTGACCAGACAATCCCAGTTCCCTCAGCTGCACCTCATAAGGCCTGTGCTTCAGACCCCTCACAGCTTGGTTGCCCTTCTCTGGACACACTCCAGTGCCTTGATGGCCTCTGTTCCTGCTGACAACACTGTTTTTGTTACAAGCAGGATGTCACTGGCCTTCTTGGCTACCTGGGCACATTGCAGGCTTGTGTTTAGCCATGCACTCACCAACCCTCCCTGGTCCTTTTCCTTCACACAGCCTTCCAGCCACACTACCCCAAGCCTGTAACATTGCTTGGGGTTGTTGTGACCAAAATGTAAGACCCAGTGTCTTCACCCCACTGATCTCAGCCCATCAATACAGCCTACTCAGGTTCCTTTGCAAGACCTTCCTACCCTCAGGCTGATGAACACTTTCTTCAACTAGGTGTCATCTGAGAACTTACTGAAGGTGCACTGAAGGCTTCATCCAAATAATCAGTAAAGATATTGAAGAGGACAGGCCCCAGTATTGACCCCAGAAGAACAGCACTCATGACAAGTTGCTAGCTGGATTTACCTCCATTCACCTCCACACTCTGGGTCTGGTCCTCCAGCCAGTAAAGAGTGTACCTGTCCAAGCCACAGGCTGCCAGCTTCCCCAGGAGACAGCAGTGGTCAAACTGCACTGTCATGAGAGCTAAGATCATTGTAACAGATCATATCCATAACATCACTTGCACAGGGATCATGGAAGGTTGTGAACCTTTATGGACTGTTAATCTTAATAAGGACAGTAACAAACTGATGGGTCCCAGCATGTTTTGCTGCAGCAACGAGAGTCTGAAAGCTGCTGAGTATTTCTCATGTAGCAGGAACGGACTGGTGAGCAGCACCAGAATGTGACAGCTCTGTCACAGCAGGGTCAGGGACAGATCTGCACACAGCAGCATCCAGCACAGCCCAGCTGACCTGCACACACAGGGCTGGGTGCTGGAGGAAAGGTGAATGGGACATGTTGACAGTTACATAAGGATAAACTGCCCCAGGTGGTTTAAACCCTTTGCTTAAAATGCCAAGCATTTGCAGTTCATACAAACAGCCAGCTCTGTGGCATGCTATTAGCAGCACCCACACATTATTGCAAGGAATTAGTAAACTCTGCTTAGTAAGGGTCGAACAGCCGCAGTTGTCAGGATCATTTTAGTAATGCACAGAGGCTTTTTGTTTCTTTTTTATTTGCTTGTAGGGGTTAACAGGTTTTTATGGTCTCTAACAGTGTTTGCAGCAAGAACTGCAATGTGCTATTCAGATCAAAATAAAACCCTGAAAAAATCAGACAGTGTGCGCCTGTATGAGCACAGTTGGATTTTTTTAATGCACAAATAAAGGCAGTTTTTGCTTTTGTATTTACAAAATTCTTGACTTCCATCCAACTCCTGAGTTTTATATTCTATTGAAGACATGATCTAATTTGCCCTGTAGGAAGGAGGAAAATGTGAATATCCCAAATTTTTGTTATACACATGCAGAGCAAGCAGCTCCAGGGCTGGATGTCAGCACACACTCCTCTGAACGCCTCTGTTGGGAATCAGTTGCAAACCCCAACCCACTCCTGTTGCAGGAGGGATTCCTGGCACCAGACTCCCCCGTAAGCAGTAGAGAGACCTGGCCACCTTTAGGGAAAGGTCATGGTGCTGCATCCCAGGAATACATGAGTCAAAGGAGAGCTGTGGCAGCTGATGGGGAGAGCCCACCTCGGCCACTACCCCAGGGTGCAGGTGCCAAAGCGGCTGTAATCAGAGCAATGGTGAAATTGACAGAGAAACCCCCCTGGCTGTACATCTGCATGTCTGATCCCTTTGCACTGTCACTGACACATCCCTTGGATGTTCTAAGCACAGGCTGTCCCAGCCTCCCTCGCAGACCGTGAAGCTCCTGTTCCCGTCAAGGTGCTCCCGGAGCCGGATGTGCCTCTCTCCATCAGCACGGAGCTGCTGTCCGCACCCCGGCCATCTGTCTCCTCATTGCCACATCTAACCCAGGTCAACCTGCCCGCAGAGGGGACAGCATGATGGGGAAGGCACAGTGAGAACACTTATCTGCTGTTGAAACTGCTGCAGCTTACCTGTTCAGCCCAGCCTCCTCCTGTGGCTCACGGAAAGCATCTCCACTCTAGCATAACTCCTTGATGACATATTGGAATCAGATGTCAAAATGTCTCATGTGGCTGCCTCTTTAATCATATGGTTAATTTGCAACACTCCATTTTTTCACAGGTTATTTACTTATACTGAGAATGCCTAAGCAACCTTCTCTTCACTGAAGAAAAAAACATAAAAAACATCTTATAGTCTTTTTTCCACACTTCTTTGTTTTCTTATTTCAAGTGTTGACCTTTTCTGTGAAGATGCTTAAGGTTTGTTTAGCCCTAAAACATACCCATAGAATCATAGAGTGGTTTGGGCTGGAAGGGATCATTAAGACCACCTAGTTCCAACCTCCTGCTATAGGCAGACACCTCCCTCTAGACCAGGCTGCTCACAGTCCCATCCAGCCTGGCTACAACAAGCCCCATTACCTTAATTATTATTTGTCATACTCCATTCCTCACCTTTTGTTTTCTTATCTAAAACATATACTTCTGAAGTAAACCACACATTATGAAAGAACTGAAATACTCCAGTAACAGTAGCTTCCTAATTGCACTGATTTTCCTCTGTAGACTCAAGTGGTGGTTGACTGCCCTTTGCTAACTCCAACAGGCAGGCTTCATAAAGCACTCTGAATTAGAATCATAGAACCACAGAATCATTAAGGTTGGAAAGACCAATAGAATCATCTGGTCCAACCAGGAACCCATGCTTATGATCACTCTAGACCACGTCCCTCAGTGCAACATCTACCCTTTTCTTGAACACCTCTAGGTACGGTGACTCCACCACCTCCCTGGGCAACCTGTTCCAGTGCCTTACCAAATTGTTTTGGAGAAATTGGTGTGCAGAGCTTTCCAAGCATGGAGCACTGAAATCTGATGACTCAATTCCAGTTGCATCTCTGTTTATTTAAGGAAAGTCCTTTCATGTCCTATGCAATGCTGCCAGCTCCCAGTACTCTTTTTTTCTGGACGCTGCTGTTCTCTGTGTAAGGTTATCTTTATCTTGTTGAGTTTTAGTCTGTTTCTCTGGAAAGAGAAATGCAGAGAACAACTTCTAAGAGAGCTTTTGCTACACCTAGTGGCAAAGCCTTTGAAGTGTCTGAAAAAAAAGGCAATTTAGCAAAAAGTGCCAGTCTGCATATGAATGTCTTGTTACAGTGCAACCTGATGTGCTTCCACACCTTTGGACCGTTAAAGCAGCTTATACAAGAACACTAGGAGTGTTTGAGGAAGATGAGCTGTGCATTAGCTGGGAGATGATTTGGGTGAGGAGTTACTTCCATCTGACAGTGTTGCTTGATCTCGTGAAGCAGAAGGAAGACAAGGAGCAATCTCAACTTCAGCAGTTTATACTGGAACTACAACTTCAGCTTAAAAAATCCATGACGAAAGGAGCATCCATCCCTGTTATTTACTTCTGGTGTGAAACCACAGGAGAAGGAAAGGTTTGTGACTTTCTTGAGCTACAAGCTATAATTTGAGAAGATAATGTTTCTAGCACTGGGAATTATCTGTACGTGGCAAGACTGCTCTATTCCCATAACAAACGGTGGGAATCACTCTGCTCCCAGGGCTGCAGGGCTGCCCCACAGACTGCAGGAGGTTATTCCTATGCAGAAGCATCACCCCCCAGCAGTGCACTGTCAGAGTGCCCTGAGCAACATTCTGTCTCATTCAGACCTTACTGGGTGGGCAGTAAGGAGAGGCAGGAGGTGGAATTACTCAGTTTTCCTTTCTGGAAGTTATCAGAATGCAAGTATAAAATTAGAGTATGCAGAAGTGATGCACTTTTCTGTTATGTGAAGTCCTGTAGAAAACAAAATCTTGTTTTAGGATGCAGAAGGATGCCATGTATTCCTTGCATTCCTGTCTCCAATGCTTCTTGTTAGATGTGAGCTTGCATATTGTATGACGTAATACTGAATGTGAGAATCATGGAATAGCTCAGGTTGGAAGGGACCTTAAACACTATCCAGTTCCAACCCCACTGCTGTGGGCTGGCTGCCACCCACCAGACCAAGCTGCCCAGGGCCCCACCCAACCTGGCCTTGAGTGCCTCCAGGGATGGGGCATCCACAACCTTTCTGGGCAGCCTGTGCCCATCCCTTATTGCCTTCTCTGTGAAAAAATTGCCCCTGACAGCTAATATGAATCTTCTCTCCTTTAGTTTAAAATAATTTCCCCTTGTCCTATCACATTTTATCTTGAGCACATACTTGAGTAATTTTTAATTCCCTGTGGACTTTATCCTGCCTTCAGCCTCTCTGCTATCTAACAGGGCCCTCTCAGATACAGTCTCCCAAATCCAGAAAAGCACTTCAGGTCCAGTTCTGCCACACTAAAGAACTGATGTCCGTGCAGATAAATCTGTCTCTACTCCTGTTTAATCTGCATAGCTCATACGGCCGATCTGTTTTTTTTTAATACGAAGGCATTCTGAGGGAAGGGATTTTTGGGGGAATCAAGTGTATCAACGTTTTTGCCTTACTAGCAATGTCATTTGCCTCAGAGCTCAGGAAATTTTTAGCAGTTTCATGTTTTGCAGTTGTTAGCTTTCTTGACCATTATTATCAGCATTTTTTTGTTGGTTTGTTTGTTTCAGAACCCTTCAAGATGATCTGAGATGCAGGGAAAAACATCTGGCTTCCCTACATATCCCTTGAGGGAAGCTCTGGATTGCTCATTTATGTTTTAATTGCTGTTTTGTAGCTGCATATTTCTAAATGGAGCCTTACAGCCCTATTTCCATGTCATGCAGCCATTCTTATAGACAATCCAGACCTGCTCAAAGGTTTATAACTGTGATTAAGAAATGGAGAAATAACACAGGCATTTATACATATGCAAAGCCTTAAATGCTACACAGAGTTTTCCATGAGCACTACTGAAGGCTGCTGTCCTTGAAGGAAGCCCCTTCACAGAGACTCCAGGTCCTCCCCAGCTGCACACATCTCACTGCCCACATCAAGGCCCTCTGCTATGCTCACCAAGTGGCAGTGGATGCATATGCTGGGTTTGGAGCAACATCTCTGCAGGTCACCCAGAAGAGAATGGGAAAAGGGCCTGGGCTGAACTGTGCTAGCAAGCTGTCTTTCCAGGTCCCACTTCAAGACACCACTAAATGTGCAGAAACTGCAGAGTTTGGTACAAACAGGTGGAGGTATCAAACAGTCCTGGGCACTGGTTGAGCAGAAAGAAGAAATTTCCTCTGGAGATAAGGGTAAAAATCTTATGAAAGCTATAAATAAATCCAGCAGGGCAAGATTATCCCAGTTTAGATCCCTTTATAGTGACAGAGAAATGCAAGCATTTGCAGGAAACAATTTGTCAGGTACACTTTTTAGATACAAGATTTGGTCAGATGACATTCACTGGCGTTTCACAGAGGGATCAGAAATCTCCACTGGCATTTAAGATGTTGCAGTTCTGGGATATTTGTGGGCAAAAGTGCAAGTCCACTGGAAAACATTGTTAGTGTCTTCCTGCGTGCAGGAAAGCAAGGTAAAACTCTGAGAGGATTTCCTGGCCATTGTTTTATGTGCCACATGATGAATCAGAACATCATTACCAAATAAATCCCAATCTATTGCTTTATTAGAAGAAGCTATTTGCAAATGCACCTTGGTTTAGCATTCTGGCTACATTAATCCAGAGGCTGAAATCCATGTGTGGTCCAAGCTCTGAGTTTCCTTGTGGGAAGGGAAGGGAAGGGAAGGGAAGGGAAGGGAAGGGAAGGGAAGGGAAGGGAAGGGAAGGGAAGGGAAGGGAAGGGAAGGGAAGGGAAGGGAAGGGAAGGGAAGGGAAGGGAAGGGAAGGGAAGGGAAGGGAAGGGAAGGGAAGGGAAGGGAAGAAGAATGAATTCCACTGAACTCTGTCTCCTGTAATTTGTCTTTTTCACCAGCTTGGTTGCATGCCTGTGAATATAAGCATTAAGAAATGTCTGACAGAGTTAGTGCCTGGATTGTGAAAATGGTGAGTTGATGGAACACAGGTCTGCCATACCAGTTTGTTACTAATCACTTCCCAAGTATCAGTCTGAACCAACATCAGAAGCATTCAGATGATGTTTCATATCTTTAAATCCATCTGTTCCCATGCTACAAGAATCTCATCTGTGGCTTGAGTCTCTATTTACTCCTGCAATGGCAGATTTTCTTCCTTCTGTTGTGGGGCCTCTCCCTTCCAATATGCCTTTCTGACAAGGAAACAAATACCAGAAGGAGTGCTTGATGACTTCAATCACCAGACCACTGAAAAAGAGCCAAACACTCTCCACTCACTTCCTTTCTTTTTTTCTTTTTTTTTTTACCTTCTCTTTACTCAGTCTTTGTGGATCCAGCTGGCTCCAGTGAGTTCAATGAAAAATGCATGGCAGACCTGAAACACTTTGAGAGGTCTGTGAAGTGGTTTCAGGGCTGGAATGGAAACTTCTTCCCAGTGCAGTGACGGAGCAGTGGCACAGCTGCACAGAGAGGTGGTGGAGTCTCCTTCTCTGGAGACGTTCCAGACCCGCCTGGACGCCTACCTGTGCAACCTGGGCTAGGGAGCTGCTTTGGCAGGGGGTTGGACTCCATGATCTCTGGAGGTCCCTTCCAACCCCTACAATTCTGTGTTTCTGTGTGATTCTGTGAAATCATAATCATGGTATCACTTGAGTTGTAAGGGACCTTAAAGTCCAGCTAGTCCAACCTCTCCAGTAGTGAACAGGGACGCTTACAGCTTGGTCAGATGCTCAGAGCCCCATCCAGCCTAACTAACTTCGAGTGCTTCCACGGGACATCCACCACCTCTCTGGACAACCTGTGCCAGTGCCTCACCATCCTTATTGTAAAAAACTTCTTCCTTATATCCATTAAGTAGCAGCAGGTGCTTCACTTCAGGAGCTGCAGTGGACAGTGAAGAAGAGGATCTATGCTGTGCATTCACAGAGACTCAGAAATGTACAGTTTTCCACTCTGAAGAGTCAACACAGTTCAAACTCACCTCTGCAATATCTTATCCATCAGCACAGTGTCCAGGGTGTGACCCTATATAAACAATTCTTGACCTTGTAGAAATACTATCAGGGAGAATTTATATCTGAGATATACTTTGAACAAACTCAGTGGTTTGACATGTGGAAATTATTTTCCAGAAAGACAATGGTATTCTTATTGGCTAGATAGAAAAACCAACCAAACAAAACAACCATAAAGACATGATATTTCATGTGCAATATTCAGTGTGAACAGCAGGGATGTTTAACAGAATTACTGCTTCTCAGATAACAAAGTGGAAGTTTAGATTACTATTTTTAAATTACAACATAGAATCTTAATTTATGACACATCATATCTCTGATAAAACAGTAGCAAGTGATAGGAAAAAAATATATCACCTACAGTAGTTAAAGAATTCTTAGAAACGAGTATGCAAAGAAGACAGAATAGGATCTAAGTGGTATAATTTCATGAAACTCTCATGGGGATGCTCCCAGGCGCTCTGCCAGCCTCATGACAAGGATGTACAGATGGCAAGGATGCCTTGGTCTTAACACCAAGAATCCTCCAGCCCTCTGCTGTTTGTAGCTGCCCCTACATGAGAATCAGTGTGGGAGGGAACACAGGACCTTAGTGCCTGTTCATGCTTCACAGCTCTTCACAGCTGCAGGACACAGGGCACTTGATGAAGGCACCTGAAGTCCACATGTTGCAGCCTCTCTGCTAATACAGTGACATTTCCTTCCAACACACCATGATATGCCATTGCCCGGTCATGGGACCAACCGTGCATGAATGTACATGGTCCAAGTGCTAACTGGATATTCACATGCAATCACAAAATCATAGGTTCATTAAGGTTGAAAAAGACCACTAAGACCATCCAGTCCAACCATCAGCCCAACCCCACCGTGCCCAGTAACCACGTCCCTCAGTACCACATCTCCATAATTTTTGAACATTTGCAGAGACAGCAAATCTAACACCTTCCTGGGCAGCCTGTTATGGTGCCTCATCATTCATTCTGGGAAAAAAAAATCCTAATATCCAACCTGAACCTCCCCTGGCACAACGTAAGGCCATTTCCATTTATCCTACTGCTGATACCTGGGAGAAGAGACCGACCTCCACCTCACCACAATCTCCTTTCTGTCTGTTGTAGAGAGCAATAAGGTCTTTCCTGAGCCTCCTCTTCTCCAGACTGAACAATCCAAGTTCCCTTGGCTGCTTCTGATCTAGTCCACAGCTCAAGAAAGATACTGAATGGTCTTAGAGCATTTAGACGAAGTGCCATAATAAATAATTGTTCACAGCAAGAAAACATAAGCAGTTTCCATCTAAGGGTCTGTGTAACAGGTCAGGTATAAAACTGAAGAGGATGGCCTGCCCCAGAGAAAGTAGATATTTCCACAGCTGTCACAGCATGAAGGTGTCTGAGCTGTAGAGATTTGTCAAAAGAATAGCAACAAAAATGGTGGAGATCAAACACAACCAAGCCATGGAGTCTAATGTTAGGAGCTCTGAGGGGAGTGAGGCACTGGCACAGGCCTAGAGTGGTGGTGGACACCCCGCCTTGGATATACTCAAGGTCAGGCTGGACAGGGCTCTGAGTGTCCTGAATGTTCAGGGCAGGGGAGCCAGACTAGATGGCCCCTAAGGATCCCTTCCAACTCAAACGATTCCATGGTTCTACAATTCTCATGTGGTGGAAGGGATTTATAAGACTGAGGGAGATCATCTACATTCAAAGATACGGCTGGTCATCCTGAGGTCATCCCTCAAGGAATTAAAAACTGATATTCCCGAGAGTCATCTAACATCCAAACAGACTTCTAAAATCAGTCCAATCACACCTCAGAGTGCCCATTTCTTGCCTCTGGTTATAAAAAGTGTCAGAAAAGTTCCTCAGAGACAGATGCTTCATGTCTGAGCAGTGACATGAAGTGTTGCTCAAAGCAACAGACAGGCTGAATACAGTCAAGGTGCCCTGGAAGTCTTTTTCCATAACCTGTGTTTCGTAGAATCATAGAACAGTTTGGGTTGGAAGGAATCTCAAGGATCATTGATTTTCAGCTCCTTCATCTAGTTTTAGATTCACCTTGGTTTTGACCATGTTTAATCAAGTAGATGAATGTTCTCCTGGGCTTCAGTGACCTGGAAAGGGAAGGCTTGACCTGGTCATCTTAACCCACTCAATGCGTTACAAACTTGGTATTCAGAGAAAATATCGAAACAGAAAAAGATGGAGGACAAAATATACTCCTGTAAAGGCACAGGAAAGAGAAGATACAAAGGAGAAACTGAAGGGGAAAGTGAAACAACCTAGACTAAAATCAAAGGGGAAAAAAGATAGCTAGAAAGCTTACTTAGAGCTGGTTGGAAAGATGAGAAGAAATGAAAAATGAAACAAAGAACAACATTAGTGCTTGGGAGGAAGAGAGAAGGGAGACGCTGGGGAGCCAGAAGCATGGTGAATTAACTGAAATGCAGCAGCGTGTGCTGCAGAGCACTCCTTCCAGCATGCTTGGGGAAATGGTCTCCATTAAAGTTTCATGAGGAAGGCTCAGTGGGATTTTTAATATTTCAGAAGTGTTTCTGAAGGTAGCCGAGGGGAGAGAGCACCGCTAGCTGCTGAAAGGCATTCAATCTTATTATGGCTTCTGAGAGCACTGGCCCGTGTCCAGCTCGGGGTTGCTTTGAGAGCACTCACGCCTCTCTCTGCTCTTTCCTCTCATTAAGATGCCTAGACGGCATTGTAACGAGGTCTTAGGGGTGCTTCCTTGACTTTCCTCCCTCGTGATCGCTGATGAGCATGGACTGGAAGGCAGGAGCTGGGAATCGCAGGGCTGCTGAAAGTCCCTTTGGTCCCCGCAGGATGATGGTGGTGTCCCGCAGGTCAGTGTCTCCGCTGGGTGGCAGCAGCGGCCCGCCGGTGGTCAATGCGAAGGCGAGCTGAAACAATCGTTTGCTGACGCAGCGCAGCCCAAGCCCCAGGCGTGCAGCGGACCGGCTCCTTTTTTAAGCAGCAGAGAGCCGACTGCAGGCTCTGGCTGACACCGATGCTCCCGTTGTTGCCAAGGGGTTCATTTCACCACGCTTCCATTTATTTTGTGCAACCACAAATTTCAAAAGCATTAAACAACTTCTTATAAATAACTCACGGGTATACATCCCCTTGTCCTGGCCTAAACAGTTTAAATCACTCTACTGCCACACCTTGGGTTTGCAAAACATTTGGTGGAAGGGTCTGGCTCTAGAAGCTGCTGTGCTGACTATCTCTTAGGTAGGTTATCCCCTTTTTACAACAAAAATGTTCCACCAGACAAAAGCACCCGTGTACAGATGTCTGCCCGCATGCTGGGTGACAGACCTGCAGTAAAAGGGGGAAAACTGCAAATACCAATAAATAAATAAATAAGATAATAATGAAAGTAACCGCTAATCAATTGTTCTTAGAAAATGTGGCCTGCTCCTTCCCTGAACATTTAATTATTATAATGATCGAAATTCAAACAAGACAACAAAGCTCAGAATGACCCAAAGTGCACTGCAAAGTGTTTCAGGCCCTTTACATCATAGTCTTCCTTTCGAGTCACAGTGACCAACCCTGAAACCTGTTCCCCTTTTGTCTGTGCTATACTTTCCTTTAGGTACCTACAGCGGTAGATCCTCTGCATCAGGGGAGGTTCAGGTTGGATACTGGGAAAAATTTCTTCTCTGAAAGAGTGTCAGTGCATTGGAGCAGGCTGCCCAGGGAAGTGGTGCAGTCACTGTCCCTGGAGGTGTTCAAGAAGTGTGTGGATGTGGCACTGAGGGATGTGGTTAGTGGGCATGGTGGGGAGTGACTGATGGTAGAACTAGATGATCTTTGTGATGGTTTCCAACCTTAATGATTCTGTTAGACATTTTTACCTACAAAAGAGACAAGATTTGTCACCCTGCCCATGTTGGCTGCTTTGGAGACCACATTACCACCAAGGTAGAATGGTGTCTACCCCAGTGGAGATGCTTTCTCTATGAGCCTAATGGTTTTGACCCACATTGTCAGTCCTGGTTTGAGATAAGCATGGTCACAAGGCTTGGTGCTGAGGCTTGGGACCAGCTCTGGGCAGCCAGGATGCAGCATTTCAGGGGGCTGGATGGGATAGAGGAGCCCAGTGTCACTGCAGTGAAGCTGGAGGCATGGATAGAACTAACTCCGGGTACTTGAGCGTTTACAACCACGACAGTGGATTTAATTATCACTTTACTGGGCTTTAAGTGAGCTATAAGACTAATCTAAATGTAACTCGCATTACAGGGTCAGTAGCCTCTTTACAAGCTTCCTCAGCAGACAAGTGTCAAA
The DNA here is from genome assembly GCF_038088225.1 of Cyrtonyx montezumae. NCBI lineage: Eukaryota > Metazoa > Chordata > Aves > Galliformes > Odontophoridae > Cyrtonyx > Cyrtonyx montezumae. The sequence continues at coordinate 17,015,373 of NW_027071848.1, forward strand.
TTAGGGCTATATCAATAGATAAAGGCAAAAACTAAAGCCATTGATAGCCATAGATTTCCCAGCTGATATCTTTATACTCTGCTATAAAAGCCTATCTCTGTTAATTTAAAGTGAAAATTGTTGACATCTCTTTCAAATGCCACTCATTAGGAAGCAACTTGAACTAAACATAACAAGAATCACATAATGCATGCATTTTATTGAGGAGTAACAACATTCAGAGAGGCAGCAAAACCTGATGGTATTTACTCTACCAGATAATTCTTGTCATTACTTGGGGACCATATGCTGTATGGGAGTCCCCATGGCTGCTACATAAGCACTCCTATGCTAGCACTGTGCCTAGACAGAAAGTGCTGGTGCCATCAGGGCGCAGCGATGTGGCTGGGCATTTATTTTACAACAGGTTTTGGAAAATGCACTGCTTTGCTGGATGTAAATGCCTCCCGCCCACATGGAGCCACCCAGCAGAACTTTGTGCTCCATAAAGGGCTGGACTTCGGTAAAACCCTGTCCTTGGACTTTCCTGCATCTGAACTTGCTGACCCAGATCAGAGGAGTTTCCAGATTGTGGCATTTATGAAAGAAGAGGGGCGTTGCTTGGGCATCTCCCTAGGCTTTAGGGGACAGTGTGGAGTGAGCTCTATGGGGACAATCAGGCTTGGGGGAGCCCAGCTCCTGCCCTGCTGCTCCAGGAAGGTGCCAGGAGCCAAAGGCTCCTTCATATGAATGAAACCGCATCTGGCAGCAGAAGGAGAGTCTCCTTGGTTATGTGAGTTTATCCTGTCTGGTCAGTTCTTCATAGGACAGGACCCAGGCTACTCAAAGCACCTGGTCCAAGCCAGGTGTCTACCTCCCCGACAGCCACCAGATAGGGTTAGGTGCCTCCAAGGGGTTCTAAACCTGGTCTCATGAACCGCCTTCAGGAGACATCCATCTTTCTCCATCAGAGAGCTCTGCCTAAGGATGAGCACCTTCACTTTATTAGGCTGAAGTTTGTTATCTAGGGAGATGAATGCTCTGTGAAAGGCATTACCTCACAGGCACAAACTGCATAGATCTTGCAAATTAATCATCTGGTTTATCCCCTTCTACACATACCTGTCTGTGAGAGTATATCTAAGCCTAGCACTCACCCAATGAAAATACTATCTACTTCTTCCTATCATCTCTTTATCCTGGATCAGGATAATTTGAGTTAGACAGGACCCCTGAAGGCCACCTAGTCCAACCCCCCAACAACAAACAGGGAAACCTTCAGCTCTCTCAGGTGCTCAGAGCCCTGTCCAGCCTGATCTTGAATGTCTCCAGGGACGGGGCCGTCCACCACCTCTCTGCAAAACTTGTGCCAGTGCCTCACCACCCTGACTGTAAAAAATGTCTTCCTTATAGAATCATTGAACCATTTGAGTTGGAAGGGACCCTTAAAGGGCATCTAGTCCAACTCCCCTGCAACAAACACGGATTATCTAGAACTGGCACACAAAAAAAAATGCTGGAACTGCCTGGATCCTTGCTGAGGGGCAATCCTGGCCCTCAGAAAGAGTCGAGCTTAAGGAGAGCCCCATGGTTTCTGCCTCCTGGTTATCTGCTACTTGAAAGGAGGAGTGTCCCCTGCATGAACCCTTGTGCTCCTCGTCTATTTGCATTGCTGAGAAGTACTTCTTATCTTTTGGACTTTCAGATCACTAAGTTTAAAGAAATACTGGAGGGAAATTATAGCTGCTGCTGACTGAGGTACTATCTTTAGGCTTCACTGTAACTGGATTATGAACTCCAAAATATTTTTCACATAAACTTTCTCCCCTCCAAACTGTGAGCTGAAAACCCAGTTTATTCCATTGACTTCAGCCAAGCATAGTGAAATGCTGATTCAGTGTTGGCTGGTCCTTTGGGACAGTCTCAAACCTAGAATTAACCGTGGGAATACAGCACTCAAAGAAAATGATCGGTGAAAAGGTGCTAGCTGTAAACTTCTTGGTTTGCCTGCTGATATCTCTGGTGAGAAGGAGCCATTTGGCTTCAGTCAGACTCATCACTCTTGATTTGGAATTTTTATTTTTATTTTCAGAAAAAAAATCCACAAACTTTCAGTCATGTGAGACACATCACCCAAGGTGAAGTACCTCAATGTAAATTCAGCTTGAAGGGATTTAATCCTGGGCCTCAGGTAAATATTTTAGGTAAAACAATGTGGATAAAGCCCTGCTGAGCCAGCTGACCTTGGAGAAGGCAGACAGTGTGGTTATCTGAACTTCACTTATCTGAAGTCTCCTGTTATTTGATGTAGGATTACGTTGTCCACCTCAAAATGAGAGATGGGATTCTGTGTTCCTTGACCAACAGAAGGTGCGTGACCTCTTGTCTGCCGTTACATCTCAGGAAGGTAAGTGACCCTCTTGAGAAGGACAAAGTGTTTTAGAAATGTAAAGAAACAAAGTTTTCCAGAAATACATGAATCTGGATGAACACATGGAGTTATGAAAGGAAGAATCATACAGAGGTGAAATCATTTTGAGCAGGGGTTGGGGAGGTGGTGTGATAGCTCCCAGGCACCCACAGAGACTTCGGTGTCTCCAGATCTTTTTCAAGGGCTCTCAGAGTATTTTGTAACACCAGGACAGGTATTCTGGGCCTTCTGTGATCACATTTAATCAGCCAATTCTTGAGACACTGCCTGTCTCACTCTATCACAGGAGCTTCCCATCCCTATCTCCATCTCAGCTTCCCATGGCTATGCCCAGCAGAACAACTCCCTTGGCGAGCCTGAATCTGGGAGATGCATCAGTTCTAGCTAAACAAGGGTATAAAATCAGCCATGGTGAGTCCTCAAACCTGGACAGTCAGTGCAGTGTCTAGCCAGAGTCCATACTGCTAAACCCTGCCCTTGAACCATCACTGTCCCATCTGTACTTGCCAACTGAGAACCATCCTTGGGATGTGCTGTATCCTCTGCCTTGTTGGGACATTGTTTGGAAGGTTTTATTTTGGGTTTTGTTACTGTTAAGGATATTTTTAGTCCCTCTGGGAAAACCATGAAAATGTGACACAAGGCCAATAAGGAAATTTGAAATCTGTGTCTTAACATTTGAAACCATAGATTTATCAGTCTGGTTTTGAGAGTCCAGATTTCTATCACAACCACTCAACTGATGTGGTGCAGAAAAGACACTGCATAAACCAGGGGTGTCTTAGGGCTTTTCCACACAGGGAAGTCAGTAAGCAGCAGTCAGGGTCAGAACTTTGGCTCCAGCAATGCAAGTTACATTTCTGCATTCTTGGAGGGTATACAGCCAGGATGTGTTACAGGATGTTATAGGTTCCCCACACAGACTATCCACCACTCCCCCATGCCTAACGCAGTTAATTCCTCACATGGAAGATGGAAGTGGAAAAATTCAACCATCCCTGCCTGATTATCTCCATGCAGGAGCGTTATTCACCCAAGGCCAAGCCTGATGGAGAGGCCATTTCAGGTTGCTTTTGTTCTAAAGCAGACCTCCACTAGTGAGTGCTGCTGTACCTAGGCAACTCTCATCTCATAAGGCATCTCAGCAGGTGCTTCCTGGAAATGTTATGTGAGTGCAGGTTTTGCAGCTCAGCACATATGAAAGCAGGGGAGATAAGAGACAGCAGAAGACAAGACCTAATAAATAACAGACTCACTGCAACAGTCTGAGGCCAGGTTGAACCTCAGGTGGGAACTTGGACTGCAGGTGTCCAGGCAGCAGGGAACGGCCATAGAATCATAGAAGGAAATGGGTTGGAAGGTACCTTAAAGCCCATCCAGCCCCAAACCCCTGCCATGGGCAGTTGCCACCCACCAGATCCGGCTGCCCAGGACCCCATCCATTCTGGGTGGCTTCATTTTAGCAGTGGGAAACTAAGTGAGATTAACACTGAATCAGACCTGTGGTCACATGGAGATGTCTAACTGCCTCCACACACCAGAGATGCATTAGCTGACCCACTCAGAGCTGCACTGTGACTCAGAGTCACCAAATATGCGGCTCCAACATCTAGGAAAATGTGTCACTGATGGGTTGAGTTGGAGTTTGCAGCACCTCAATAGAAAACATCGGTGTACCTGTGGAGCTCGTGAGCCTGACGGTTTCTACCCGTGGAACTGCTGATACAAAATATTAATCTCATTTGAAATAAATAAATAAATAAACTTTGAAGAATTATTGTGAATCTTCTTCTGATTCAGGAAAAAAAAATCCACTAAAATCTCACAAAAGCGACAGTAAAAGGAACAGTACAGCGTATGTACAATTAATTTCCAGTTTATGAAAGCACCTCCTAAGTGAAATGTGTGTGTGAGCTGCAGGAGAATTGAGAAGTGAGGAAAGATAGTGCCAGCACAGGGAGAGCAGATTTATACAGTGTCTGCTGGTAGCCTTTCATTTTCTGAGCAGCAGGAGATTAATGATATTGTCTCAACAACATTAATGATGCTGTAAAATCATAAGGACAAAGAGAGCCAGGATTTGATAAAAGTGAGATTTACTGCTGCATCAGTCAATTTAATTATCTTTTACTAGGCTTAAGCTAAGCAGTAAGACTAATCTCCATTTAACATGTTTTACAGGGTCTGCAGGCACTTTACAATCCTCCTCCATTCACAAGTGTCAAATTATGGCAATATTGATAAAAGAGTGGTGTAAATGGTTGTCTAGTCAATCCCAGAACCAGTTAATATCTTTTTTACTGCATTGTAAAAGCCTATTACTCTCAAGTTTTGGAGTGAAATTTGTGGACAGTAATCTGAGTCGATAATGTTTAGGAAACAAGTGCGGAGGAGATAAAGATCCGCGTCCATCTGCTGCACTTGCTATAAAAGCTGCTCTCACTTTCTCCACTTGGGTGCTGCTGCCTGCCCTCCAGCCCTGCAAAACCACCCCAATCGAGGCCACTGCTCCTCCTGCAGCTGCAGAAGCTCTGTGGGGAGCACGAGGTGTTGAGAGAGCAATGGCAGAGGGTGCCCAGAGGCTGTGGAATCTCCTCCTAGGAGATCTCAAAAGCTGCTTGGATGTGGCCCTGGGCACCGCAATAGACAATGAGTGTTAGATTTCCATGTGCTGTTTTTGAGAACAAAAGTTCTTTGGTCACTACATTTGATTTTGTACTCTTCATCACTTTCTGGAGCTGCTTAGTTTTCGCAATAGGGGTGCAAAACTCAACTTCTTCCATCTCTTTTATGGCCACCAGGCCCTACCTTCCTAAAGAAACATCTCCAAGCTATACAGAAGAAAGCTTCCAGCATCAAGGACAAAGGACAAATGCTTAAACTTACAATTTTTTTAATCTCCAATTTTCCATGAAATTGAAGAAAATGTAACACAAAACAGACGTCGACTCCCAGAAAAGAACTGTTTGACATTCAGCACCTGGAGAAAATCTGAATCTTTCCTAACCAGGCCAGGCGATCTTTTTCCTGCTCTACAGGTGGATGACCATCAGTCTCTTTGTGGCCGCATATCACTGGCAGTGAAGAAATTGATTTTCTGCAATTTATTACCAGATCTGATTTGAAAACTCAAGGTTGGAAATTTAGATCCCACTTTACCTTCCTGTAGTTCATACTGCTGCCCGGCTTTAAGTGCTGTGGGCTAACTTATTGCTTTGTGCCATCTTTTCTGCTTCTCAAAAGTGGCTCCAAAGGCTATTTCTGAGATACTACAGCCTTGCTAATGCATTTTATGGCACATATTTCGAGTACAGAGTCAGGCTTCCTGTGAAACAACATTCTGGGCTCAGGCATGTCCTATGCCACTGCATTACAGTTGTTCTGGTCACAGATTTCTTAATAAGGTCAACACAGAATCACTGAGCACACTGTTTCTACAGTACCTTATTTTTAGCTTTCTCAAAACGTCTGTCTACAAATAATGAGAAGAAACTGCAAATGGTCCTCTTGCCAAGCAAGCAAAAGAGACTTTTTTTTAACAATTCACTCAGAAAATGTTCAGCAAAAGAGACTAACAGAAGTCCGCTGACTTGAGTTGAGTTTGAGATGCTTTGCAGCCCTGGCCTATCGTTTGGTTTCTTTAGCTTGCTAATGCACCTAACACCCTACATCCCAGCACGTTTAACCTGCTTCTGACAGCACTCAGCAGCCCTTCTCACATTGGAAATAGAGGCTCTGGTGGAGGTGTTTCCTTCTGCAGTCCAAATACCACCTCAGACCTCAGCTCAGTCCAACCCCAGGTACTTCCTGGGGAATGGGCTGTTAGAAAATCAGACCTGATAAATCAGGTGTTTTGTGTGTGATGGGCTTGGCCAGACTCCATCACACAGTCTGCATTCCCAGCTGCTGCCTTCTTTGGGCCCAGACCATGGGGCACCACGAGGCTTCAGAGCCTGTTCCACAGCACCACAGGCAGGAGCAAGCCAAAGCACTTATATGGCTGGAAGGAACGCCTTGTGCAAAAAAAGCTTTGAAAAACTGTGAGGAAAAAAAGGAAAATTGATCTGACCCCACCAACACCAACATCAGAGTTCCTATGTGCAGAGAGTCTCTGAAGGAGGAATTTCAAAATGGTGGCTTGCCTTAACTCAACAATGTTTTCAAACTTCACTGCCCATTTCTAGGAATCTCCACAAGGCCCAGGAGAAGAGTTGTTGGCCGGAGGGGCTCTGGGTTCTCCCAAAGCCACCTGAATGTGATCCTGGGCACCCTGCTCTGGGTGTCCCTGCTGGAGCTGGGGGTGAACAAGATGACTTCCAGAGGTCCCTTCCCGCTTCAGCCATCCTGTGATTCTGTGAAGTTGGTAGGAGTGTTGTCCAAACAAGGTTTCAAGATTGAGCCCCCTGTGGCAGAATTGCTCTGTCAATAAGTTCTGCAATGTGCTTGTCACTGCAGGAAACAGGGGAAAAGTCAGCCAAGGATTCTTATCCATCCAATCTTATCAGGGTAGTAAATCTGGTCTTTGATCTTTTGTCAACAACGCACAAAGTTGGAGGCAGCTGCCACCACCCTGCTCAGCGATGCAGTCATCAGGGGCTCATAAAACATTTATGAAACCTGCAATAAACAAGGTTGATAAGCAGCAGGACACTGGGTTTCGGGAGTCAGCAGCTTCTTGGGGAAGATCTTCCTTTAACTCTGAGGCTCCTTTGTTTAAATAGCAAACACATGCCACCAATTGCACTCCGCCATAAAAGTTGGGAGCAGGGAATTTTCACCAGCCCTCATGCATGCTGAATTTGCATGGGCTTCGACATGTGCCTCTCCTACTTGCCAACTGTAGAATAGAAGGGAGAAGTGGGGAAAAAGAGAGAAATCAAGTAACATTCTAATTGGTGAAGCCAAGAGAAAGCTATCTACAGGCAGTGGGACTGTTTCTAGTATGAGGAAGAAATGGAAGTTTGGGCTGAAATATTTTTGCTGCTTTTATTTCCAGTCCTGATGAATTCTGTGAGATTCTCTGGGCTCAGTCCTGTGGCTGAGCAAGGGGTGGCAAATAATGAAACTTCCCTCCTGATCCCGCCCTCTCCAGTAAATGGTGTGACACTGGACATGTCACAGCCCCTCTCTCTCCCTTATTCACTTTATAAGAAAACAAAGTGGAGCTTCCTCATGTGCTCTCTGCTCTTCTACATTTGTTTCTAAGAAACAAAATCTCTAATGGGAAATTAGGTGCCCCAAGTGCCCACCCTGGGACACCTCAGAAAAATGACCACACTGCAATCTGTGCTATGCATGGAGCACAGTGTCCACCTCAGCACACAGAGACCTTCCTGAGCGGGAAGTTAAATAGCTTTACCATTTTGGTGACCATGTTGATCACCAACTGGGCTACTCCTTGTTCTCTGGAAAAAAATTGGCCTAGAAAATGTTGGTTTGTATTCACAACTCAAAGCGTTAGCACCAAGGTCACAACATCTTTCCTTTGCTGTCATAAGGACAGTTTTGCTGCTAATTCCATCTATCTTTTCCTTTCTTTTTTTCCCTCCAGAGACACAAAACAACAGGTGAAATGATCCTTGGGAATCAGAAACATCAGGTATTATCTAGCCCACATGCTTATTGTAATTTGCTTGTGTTTTCCATGATGACATACTCATGCAATTGGGGTGCAGACCACTTTTGGTTCTAATAACTTTTTTCAGCTTGTTTCTTAATGAGTAATTAAAAACATACAGACTATTCCCCACCATAAAAAGATGTATTTATAGTTACATTTTTTTATTGAGTAATCTCCATAAGATAAGCAGCTGCCATATTCTGTATTATTGTATTATTTACCAAGTAAACTACTTAGAGTTTGGTGGTAGAATCATTTTCACTACCTGTTAATACAGTCTTTTGTCAGGCCATTCAAGTAAGTAATAGGAACAACTGTTCAGTGCTAGTAAGAAATTTATGTCAGGGCAATTCCAAACAACAGAGATAGATGCAAAGATACCTTAATTAAATGTGTTATCAGCTGCTTATAGTAATAAAGTACTAATTCAATCCGTGTGTATAACCACAAAGTGACTGTAATAAATTTCAGATTTGGTAATAACCCACTACTACATACCTTAATTAGGTGATAAAATAACAGTGACTGCTTAGAAATATATCAGAAATACAACATGTTTTGCAGCCAAAACATTTATTTGCCCGTGAGGTTTTGAATGAAAATTGCAGGGGTACCACAGAGCTGTGTGTATTTTCCAATTTGCAGTACTGACTGATTGCAACACCTGTGCCACAAAGCATTTAAGGGGCCCTGTCCTCCCCGCTCCATTGCAAGTGACCTCAGGATAGAAGAGTCTCCCCTTGCCACAGCCTGATGTAATTAGTTGATTGATCAAACACTGTCACTCCGTAGCACATCTGTTCTATCAAAAAAGTCTTTTAAACACTCACACATTACCAGCACTTCTCAGAGGGACGCAGGCAATGCACTTACTCTATCCTATGGCAGTTTACAGAAAATAGGTGGAATATGGCCTTCTGTGCAAACTGTGTGCCCGTTGCCCTGTACGCGTGGCCTCCCAAGTGAAGCTCAGCAGTCTGAAAGTGACTATAGGTCATGAAATTGCACTTCTGATAGGTAACAGCAATAGGACAAGAGGAAGTGTCTCCCAGTTGCACCAAATTCAGGTTGGATATTAGGAAAAATTTCCTTTTTAGAAGAGTGTCAGTGCATTGGAATAGGCTGCCTGGGGAGGCGGTGGTCACTGATGTGCCAGTGGGCATGGTGATGATGGGTTGGTGATTGGAATAGATGATCATAGAGGTCCTTCCCAACCTTAATGATTCTGTGACTCTGTGATTCTAGGATTTGCTCTTGTGTTTGAAAGGAGGGTCTGAGATAAGTATGCTGACAAAGAGGTGGGAACATCCCTCTCTGTGCAGCATGGCTGCAGCCAGGCCATGGCAGGCAGGGCTTTCCACTTCCACCACAATGTGGGATCACAACATGGTGTTAAATCACCTGCATGAAAAACCCCACGTACCATGAAGGTGATACATTCACAATGAACAAGATGTCTAGAGGCAATATTTTTAAAATTGGTACAGATTCCAGACAGCACACAGCTACAGCATGTCTTCTGAAAAGCAGCAATGGGTGGTGCTGTGCTGTGGTGCAGGGATGGCAGATACATCCAAAGGAGGTCTGCAATATGAACAGCAGGGCTCCTCTGTGATGATGGCACAAGCATTTCCTGTACTATGACCAGGCAGTGCAGTGTGACTAAGCAGTTATATGAGTCCTATAAATCAAAGGATGGGCAACTGCTATCTATTCCTCTTTTTTTTTTTTTTCCTCTTTTCAGCTCTTCTCTCTCTATTTAAAGAAATCAGCTACCAAAATTACCCTTTGCTTTCCTCAGTCTCTTACATCCAGACTTCTACATTTCAGTGTCTAATTTGTCTGCCTCTCTTCACATCCTACATTACCTCAGCATTATCTTGTCTCTGATACCATTTCTCCCACTTTCTCCCCTTTAACCACCCATAGGCTCTCTTGCCTCTATCTGTCTACATGAAGCAGGCTACACCACAGGCTGCATCGAGGCTGCTTGCTCAAAGGGCCTTAATTAAGTGTGCCATTGACTGAAGAGGGTAACGTCTGGCAGCCCTGGAGAGCAGTCTGGGCTCCTTGTCAGTCTCAACCTCAGAAATTGTGCTGGCCACAATAATTGAGCTGGGCACATGTAGTAGAAATCCAGAGCATCTCTGCACATTGTGCACTGCAGTGTAACCTACAATACTCTCTCCTCAGGGGCAGAGATGAGCAACACTCAGCACCTGGGCTATCCCCTCTTCCCATACAACTCTCAGTGTCACCATTGAGTTTTCCCATACCTTCAGAAATTTAGTGCAATGTGGATTATTTTCTGTTTTGCTATATACCAAGAGGGTCTCTGTGCCAAACTCAAGTGACACTGAATGGTTAAGGTGTCTGGAGTCAGTGTGGTGTGCTCTCCCACCAGGCAGCAGCCCATATGAGTCAGGATTCACAGAGCTGCCAGGGTTTGCTCATTAAAAAGCAGAATTTGGAGACATTTGCAAAGGACTCGCAGCTCTCTGTTTAGACCAGCTTGACGAGGACACATCAGCTGTATTCTGCTGTTGTACAGGGTGAAACAGCTCCATCTTCAAGATCTAAAGGTGGATTCAGGGAAGGCTTTTTACCCTGTGTGAATATGGACACATGCTGCTTTTTCATAGGCACTGGAGAACCCACAGAGCAGAGATGCTGACAGTGAGCTTTGTTCTTGCATTTATGAAACAGCTCCTAATTTGCCCAAATTGCTCTTTCCTGGGCACATGGTGCATTCATGTATTATTGACTGCAGTAAAAGAAGCCCTCACTGAAAATGTATATTTTATACCTAAAGATGACTGCCTGTGATGTAGTTGGTAAAATGAAGTGGAAGTACAAATGAATTACATTCATTATCTCTAATGAGTAAAATTTGCTTACCACCAACTTGTGAGTAACACCAAAGATTATGGATAAATGCAACCCAAGTGATTCAGCTCCCAAAACTGCAAAGGTTTTCAGAATATGTACCCAGACTGTTGGCAGTAGGTGATGAAAAGGCTTTTGTCAGTAGCACATAGCATTCTTTGTACCAGTTAGTTCCTAGTGATTTCATACAGCACAGAATTGTCATTTTAGCAAAACGCTGGGATTTGAAACAGCAGAGAATGCTCAAAATTTTTACTGGCCTCGTGAAAACGTCAAACCTCTCTGTGTTTTGAAAAGAGTAGGATTATAGCAGATAGCATCCTCATTACAGCACATATTTCCCACTTTCCCAGCCCCATGGAAACCAACCCCTTTAATGGGCTCTGGCCAGCTGCAGCTACACACTATGCAACACCTGGCGTTCTACAGAAGCTCTGCAGTGCTTTGATTAACCCAAGCAGAAGTGAGCCTGTTTGATGTAACCATCAGGTCTGGCTTTGGTTGCATTCTGGGATGGCTGTCTGCTGCTTCACGCTTGTGCCTGTCAGAGCCCTTATGCCTCGTGTGGGCAGCAGACAAGTTGGTGGACCATAAAATCTGCAAGGATGGAAATAAAACAAAGGCACTGAACCTGGGTGATGATGGTAAATAAATCTTCAATTTCTTATCATCGTAAATGTAAAAGAATAAAAGTGTGGCCTGAATGGCTGGTCACTAGTCACAGTAGAGCTTCAGAGGGCAGCCAGGCTCCATGGGCTGCTGTGTCAGAAAGAGCTGATTCTGCTCCCTCCTTTAGATCCCATGGCAGTGTCTTTATTAGAATTGAGGCAGAAAGTGACTTCCATTAGCTTTTCAATATTGAGGAGAAGCATTGTCACACGATGATCACAGCCTCTTCACCCATCAAGGTTGTTTGGTTCGGATTCCTAACCTCACCTCTCTGGGGATTTTTCACTGTGTCACTTTCATGGTACTTGAGGCACATGTCTATGTTAAAATGATCGACATAATAGTTCTGATTCCACTTATTCAAAATTATTTACAAAGTAAGAGAGTACTTAAATTCAGAGTTTAAAATTTCAGCAAATCAGGCTTCAGGAAGAGATTCCAGAATCCTGAGCAAAGAAAGACAGTAAATGGTTGTAAATGAAGACCTTCCAGAGTCATCTTCTCTGTATGCATGAATCCTGTAGGAATTAAACCTGAGATGTGCTTACAACAGTCAGAATAGTATTTGTTTTTGGATTCAGCTACAATTCCTATCTGTTGTCGTCCCATGTCCCCCCCCAGCAATTTCAAAGCTGGTGCAGAAGAACTAACGGTGGCCACAAGCTGCAGCTGGTGTGTATGCAGAACACGCTATCAGGTGCTGTGTTCAGTTCACCCCACAGTTTTACACCAGCCCACTGAGGGCTGATGTAAAACATTTGACCTCATGATCACCTGAGCCAGCTCCTTCCTTCTCACCCCGTGTCCCCTGGGCCCACTGCTGCTGGGCTGGCAGAAGCAGGAGTGGCTCCACGTCCCCGAGAGGCCAAGCAGTGCCCATGGGCCATCCCACAGTGCCGTGTATCGCTGAGCTCTGAACTGCAGCCAGCTGGCTGGCTGTCAGCACGCAATCCAAACACTGGCCAAGGCTGTACTGGCTTCAATAAAACCTTCAGGGCTGCAAAACAGGTCAGAGATCTCAAAGAATATAGCTTTGCCTCAGTAATGATTAACAGGATGGTGGCAAAAGTCCCTGAGGCTTTGACTGGCACTGTGTGCACATATGAATACACCAATGGAAAAATTATCCCAGAGTGCCCCTTTGCAGAGGCAAAGCCTCCTTCATGGTTGGCTACCTTCAACAGACACCATGGCTGAGTACCTCTGGTTTCTTTTGGGATTGCAGAGTTACATTTAAACCAAAGAAGAGAAGCAAGGATGGAAGGTCAGGCAGGGTTGCTATTTCCCTCACTTGAAGAATAAACCAATATGCTAGACCAGATTCCAGCCTCCAATACACACATGTAAGTCTGGAGCCTTCCTAAATTCATAACCGCTGACTGAAAGCAGAATCTGCAAATCTGACTTGAACATAAACTTTGAGTGCTGTGTTACACATCATTGCATATCCAAAATACAAGTGGTTACATGTGGAATTCTTTATTTACAAAGGGAAATAACTTCCCAGTTGATGGAGGATCCCATACAAATGTTTGCCTTCTACTCATTGCATTTTGAACATTGTAAAATAAGTCTAGGATATTGTCCCATGTTTTGCAAAGTACATCATCCTACGTTTTAGGAAAATATGTTTTTAAAAGAATACAGCTGTACTACACAAGCAGCTTATTTTTTACATATAACTGTGGATGTGTCTGTGTATATATACACTCATATAATAAGTTTATAGAGGCATGTAAATGTGTTCCGTTGTTAGACGGACTACCAGAAAGAATAACATTCATAAAGAGATCTGAATCATTAGAAGTACCTATCTTACACTATATTAAAAAGTCCTCAGGTGCATTAAAAAGAGTGCAGCCAGCAGTTTGAGGGAGGTTATCCTCCCCCTCTACTCTGCCCTGGTGAGGCCACATCTAGAGTACTGTGATCAGTTCTGGGCTCCCCAGATCAAAAAAGACAGGGATCTCTTGGAAAGAGTCCAGTGGAGGGTCACAAAGATGATGAAGGGCATGGAGAATCTCCCCTATTAGGAAAGGCTGAGAGACCTGTTTTGTTCAGCCTGGGGAAAAGAAGACTAAGGGGGGATCTGGTTGATGTTTATAAATATCTGAAGGGAGGCGGGAGGGGTAAGGATAAGGAGCAATGGCCTAAAACTTGAACATAGCAAGTTACTTACTAACATGTGGAAGAACTTTATGGTAAGGGTGGCAGAACACTGGAACAGGTTGCCCAGAGAGGTTATGGAGACTTATTCCATGGAGATCAAGACCCATCCAGAAGCCTATTGTGCTACCTAATATAGGGAACCCGCTTTAGCTGTAGAGTTGTACTCGATGATCTCTTGAGGTCATTTCCAACCCTTTCAGCTCTGTGATTCTGTGATTTCTACAATTTCTGCTTGTTCTTTCAGTTGAAACTACTCTGTGCTCCCAAGGCACCTAAAGCTGGTAGTAAGGCGTTGAGAAGCGTGAAGAATGCCAAGTCAGGCCCACTGCAATCAACGTTTCCTTCCTTTGTCAGGATCTTGGTTGGCAATCTGATCTTTGCATGAGTTTCCTCTACCCCAAGCCAGTGTCAATAGAAAAGCAAGTGGATAAAATGTAAATACACACCACAAAACTCCCAAGTTGAAGTGGATAACATTCCTTGACCTTCCCACTCATAAAGCTGCTTTACTTCCTCCTCTACAATGTAGATTAGATGTTATATAGTGTTTACATTCGTTTATATGGCCACATCCTCCAATCTTTTATTCAGCTAAGCCTCTGTCAAAGCCCAGGTGCAGGTTTGAAAGGCGATAGAAGTTGTGGCCTCACGTTAACACCTCCTGCCCTGGCATTCAGCCTTGCTCATGTGCTCACCTGAGACTGGAAGGCATCTATGGAGGAAAAGAGCGATTTCTGGACTGGGGGAATTCAGCCCCATGAAAGACCACTTTGTTTAGATCAGGAAAGTAAGCGGAGGGAACAGAAATGCAGCTGAACCCAATCTCATCATCAGGCTGTTTTTGTGCATATTGTTAAACCTTCTTTTGTATGCATATGAAAGAGGAAGACAATGCCATAGAAGCAATCACTGGAATTGTGACTCCAGCTCTCCAAGCACTTATGACAGTTTGAAAAAGCAGCTCTTTGGAAACAATGGGCCAGTGCTGGTGAAACACTGAAGGGAAAAAACAAGCCATCCAAATTAATGGGATGCAGCCATTCCATTTGTTCTGCACTTGTCCTTAGCAGAAATATCAGGAAATTTCTTTAGTATGGCAAAATAAATTGAATACAGACACAATTTCCCCTTTTAAATAAACAGGGAACTGATCATTAGTACTTTAACTCTGCTGACTAGTTTATCTCTATATAGATAAAAATTTAATTTGTTTTATGGTATTATTTAGATTAACTAGCTGGTGCTTGCAGGCACTCTAAACATGTAGAACACAACAGATGTTCACACCACAAGTTGGAAGGGACCTACAAGGATCATTTTGGCCAACCTTGGCTCCACACAGCACAACCCAACCTTCAAACCTTATTCCTGAGAGTTGTCCAAACACTTTCTAGAACTCATTTCATGCAGCTTGGAGTAGTTTCAGAGTATTTGACATAAAAGGTTAAAATGTTCTGTACTCCATTCTTTTCTTTGCTGAGGATCAAACAGATGTTTCAGAACGATAGCTTAAGTACTGTCCAATAGTAAATGTAATAGGACAAAAAAAAAAGTTGCTTCAGACAGACAACGTTCCACGTTCACACATCCCACACCTTTCCCTTCCAGGTAAATCTCTGAGAAGAAGCTGAAGTCAGTATTGAATTGCTTTTCAGTTACTTGCTCATTTCTGCTTTGTAATTAAAATATTTATTGATGACCCCTCCTGTGTGTTAAGTCCTCAAAGAAAAAAGGCTTTGGGATCTTTCTGAAAGCAAGGCTTTAAACCTTGTGTTATCTGATTTTCAAGGAACTATGAGCATATCTTCTTTCCTTCCATAAGCTGTGCTTGTGTTTTCCCTGGCTGCCTGTATTTTGCATTATTCAGCCTCTTCGTTTGCTTCTTAGCAACACATTTTCAAAGCAACAGCACCCACACTTTTGCCATTATGCCTCAATATTCATTGTATAAAGACAAAAGAATACAGTTTTCAGTTTAGTTGATCTTTATGTCATGGTAATGGTAAGAGAATCAACTAGAGAGGAAATAACAGCATATCCAGGTGCAAGAAAGAAGCAATGCTGACCACCTAGAACCAGAAAAAGCATCCCTGTCCTAATTCTATTATTATATAATTGCTGGAGACTAAGGAGTATTTGGGCAATGCTCTTAGACATAGGGTTTGGATTTTGGGTGGTCCTGTATGGAGCCAGGAGAATGGTTCCTGAGAAAGACTTCCTCTCCAAAATGCTCAAGCACCAATTTAATTTAGAAGGCTCAAAGTCTCTTCCCTTTTCCAGTAACACATTCACTGAAGCCCTTGGAGACATGCTTACATCACTGATGGGTTCCCATTTCCCATTTCATTCCCACTTCCACTAGTATTTAAACTGTTCTGTCACATGTTCTTCCCTTTGGTCTGACTTTGCTCCACTGTGCAGAGGCTTCAGCCAAAGACCTTGGGCCTGGGCAGATTGAAAAAGGGAAGAAGTAGGCTGTGCACTAAATAGAGAAGGAAGGAGTCGGATGGTCCAGTTCCCTCTTTGCTATTTTACTCCAAAGCTGCTCAGTAAGAAATACAAAAGAAGTTAATAATGCCAAACCTTGAAGTGCTTCATTGCACTCTTTCTGATGCAGAGGTACCAGCTGCAAGGTGGCCCATACAGAGCTTCTGGGAAAACAGAGATGTGGGCTGATATTCATTCAGGCAGGGACTGGACTTGCACCTCCTCCACTCTCGAGGTGTGCATTGACCACAGAGTGGGGCAGGCAAAACTGGGGGAAGCATTCAAGGAAGGTGTTGTGGCTTGATTTGAGGTGCCACTATGGATTGGTGCTCACAAAGACACCCTGAGCAGCAGGTATCTTTTCTGGCTTTAGAAGGTATAAAAGAGCTACGATTTGGGTATAAAAGCATTGTTTTTCTGTAGTTATGCAATGACATATTCTAAATGAGGCTGTTGCATTGTATGAACAGTGACACCAGGCTCCATACACGTGGAGATTTTTCCTTGTATAACCCAGGCCCTGCATGTAGACCTGAAAACTACCTTGTGTACCAGCAGGTAGTGTCATGGTAGCTCCGCTGTGTAAAGGACTCTCGGTTCTTGATTTCTTCCTGCAGACCAGGAGCTGGGAGGCACTGAGATGGCAGGAAAAAGAAGCAGCATTATTGAAGAGTGGATATGGATGTGGAAATGGATTCACTCTCGTCTGCTTCACAGACCTCACAGCCTAGCTCCTGAACCGGGAGCCGTAGGTCTACCTGTGGACTGGGAATTAGAGATAGGTGCTTAAATATTTTATTCACCTGTAAATGCCAGCAAAGGCTCTTTGTATTTCCTTGCACACATCTGGAGTGGCTTAGCCCTCAAAGGCAGCTTGACCTCCAGTCCTACAGATACTGCTTCTTCCATTCCAGTCTGATCTCCACTGTCTGCTGTGAACCTGCGCTGTCATGCATGGGAACACACACCTCTAAAAGGTTTCCTTTGGGCTTAATGAATGGTACACACTGGCCTCACTTAGCATTTACACAGCATTAACAGACAGGAGACAGAGGATATTGCTTTATGGCTAGAAAGATACAGGGAAGGCTGACAAAGATGATCAAAGGTACAGAGAGACTTCTGTGCATGGAAAAAACAAGTTGAGAATGCTCCTCAGCCCCCACTCCCTTCCCCATTCCACCCCCCACCCCTCAAAATTGTAAAAATAAAAATAGAAAAAAAAATCAGAGGAGTTATAAATTACAATTAACACAAAGAAGATGAAGAAGGAATTACTTGTCACCTCTTCTTAATGTGAGAACTAAGGAGATTCAGAACCAGCAGGCTGGAATCCGCAGAGAAAACAAGAAGAGATTTATGTTATACAGACTGGAATTTATGCAGATGCTGTGTTTAAATCTGTGGAGCTCCCTGTGACAGAATATATGGTAAATGTACACTGGTTCCAATCCATTTTGGACATCCTCATGGAGAAGTCTATCCCATGTACTGAGACCCCAAAAGCTCCCGAGCCATAAATAGCTGCATGCTGGAACAAATCTACTTTGAAACATCCAATTACTTAGTCTTAATTTTCCTTGAACCACTTCTGTTGGTTTTCTCCATTTCAGTAGGGCATCAACACAACATTAACAAAACTAAACATCCTTCTCTCTTCAGCCACCATTGGGCAGAGGACACTGGGCTGTCTGGCACCTGTTCAGTGCAGCCATTCCTACCTTCTCACCCTGCTTTAGCATCAAGCAGGCCTCTTCTAAGTATATTGAGAATGGCACAGTGACTTGAGGAACTGGGTCAGGGAACTCCCATGATACCACTTTACAGCTGCTATACAGACTGCTAATAGCAAATAATCATGAAGCTGAAAATAGGATTGAACAGAGCTGTGCTTTTACCATCTAGTGACTGGCTGTGCTCCTTGCACCCTGAGATGCTAAGGAAGGGGAACACAGCCCCCTAATCTTAATCCTCTCCTCCTGCCACCTCAGCCCCAGCAAAAGGCAGTACAAGCTCCTTAATATATGATTTCCCCTTTGCCTCTCCATTATCTCTTTTTCTCACCCACATGCTTCAGAACATTCATGCTCAATGGCTATCATGGCAGAGCAGCATCCACTAGGCCAGCAGACTTTTAGAAGCAGATGGCCAGTGATGCTGGGGAAGATAAAATTATTCTGTTTCTGCACAAAAACACGGCAGCAAGGAGCTGAGCACTGTTCATTTTCTTTCCTATTTCCCCTGAAAGCAAATACTCTGCAACATCAGCAAAACGTCCATTATATTTTACCCTTGCAGCAACCTATGATCACAACACTCATGATGAGTAAATCCGCTGCAGTTTGGCCTCCAGCGCTGGCTTCTCAATCCCACCATTTAATACAAATGTTAAGATGTAATCACCATCCTGCCTGAGCTGCCCCCATCACTGCTCTCAGTGTAGCTGCCAAGAAAATCACATCACAGGAGCTCAAAAAAGCAAATGTAGCTGTAAAATGGAGGTTTTGGGTGAGGACAGCAGCTGTGGGATCCCACAGCTATTTGACACCTCAGGAGCAGGCACAAACAGACATGGGTTTGCTTCATTTATGGTGAAGCTGTTTCTACTGCAATAGCAGCCACCCAGCAGCCCCCACATGACCAAAATCATCGCCTCAGTGCAGAGCAAGGCTCGTTGCTTTCTGTCCCTTTTGACCAAAATGCTGCCTTGGAGCTTGCTCAGGCAGGAGCTCTCCCATGCAAAGGAGACACAGTGGTGGGAGGCTGTTTTGGAGCTGCTCCAGGAGCCATGCCTACCTGCATGTCACTGACTTGTGGCTCTGAGGGTTAGAGGGCTCTTGTGGTTAGAGGGCACGGTGGTGATGGCTGGAATAGATGATCTTAGAGGTCTTTTCCAACCTCAATGATTCTACGATCCCATGGCTTCAGTACTGAGTAAGATAATGCCTGACTCAAGCTCTTCTTCCAATTGGAGGGTCCATAAGAGCCCTCCCTTGTTCAGGTGCTTTGTAGTCCAGCAGGCTGAGAGCTCAGCTACAGCTATTTGCTCTGCAAGGTTACCTGGAAATGTCATTGGCTCTATCTGGCTAGATATTTTAATGACACTCACAGAGACACAATTTTCTTTGAAAGCTCTGTCTCACTGCCAGGTCAGGCTGAACTCAGACCAGTCAACACAGAGGGGACACTGAGAACTCAAGTATTCTGCATGCTCTAACCAAACAAGGATAATTGGTCATCACAAGAAGCAGCTTCCCAACTTGGACACACTAAGAAATGCCTTATGTGGGTCTGCTCTGAGTAAGTATCATCATTGTGGTCATGGGCAAAGGACAACCTTACAAAAGTGGCTCATGTCAGCAAACCAGAAGGAGTGCTTGGGAAAGAGGGATTAGGATGTAATATGATCTAGATGGACTGCAGAAATGGTCTGAAATAAGGATTACATTCATGTAAAATAATGGGTAGTTTGGCACTCCTGAGGAAGACAGCTGAAGATTGTATGGCAAGAGTCTTCAGGCAAGTAGCAGGTCCTTACAAAGTATAGCGTGTATATTCTGTCTCTACCAACAACAGGACAAACTAATCAGGCTTCTATGAATACTGTGGCACACAGGAACACTTCAAAGGCTCGTGCATCAGGTTGTCACAGGATCTGGGTGTACATTCCCTTTATTTGACAATGCCTTGGTTTTGGAAGGATGACCAGGTACAAAGGAGCTGTCACTTATCCCAGCAGCTCCTAGCCTCACTGCTCACACCCAGCCTGGTATAAAAAGCAATGTGCTTTTGAAATCAGGACTTCTTCCCTTGGGTTCTCACGACTCAAGGGAAATTGTAGAATCCATATAAACACCACAGTAGGCCAATTGAAGGCCTTTGAGAAATAGACTAGATAAAAAATAAAATAAAATAAAAATCACATCCCACTACTTTCAACTTCCCTTTGACTTCAGGAAGTCATGATAATGCTGGGAACTTCTCTGTTAATTCTGTCAGTGCTTGGAAACCAAATACCTTGGGGCCTTAAAAATGCCATCATCAGACCGCCTAAATAGGTAAACAGACATCACGAACCAGAAAGTTGGCAGGATGTATTTGGTAGAAAAGTCATTAAAAAAGAGATTGTCTTTAATAAAAGACAATTATAAAAACATGTGACCATAGCAACACCAAACAGAGCTGCAGAATGGAAGAGGTAAATATCGCCTTTAGCAGATGGATAGCTCTCCTGTCTTCCATTGAAACTGTCTGCTGAAAGGCTAACATCAAAGATTTGTTCAGAAAATTGTTATTTCTGAACTCCCTGTGCACACACATTTCCCCTGGGCCTTGGAAAATCTGTTTTTCTTTTTACAGTGTGAGTGCTATTTCATGGGGATGTATTTGCATTAGTTTTTAGATAGCAGCCTTGGGAAATCTGCAGGACAGCAAGGCTCCCTTTTGTTCAATCCTGCAGCAATGAAGCCCGGTCTTCCCTCCCTCCAGAGGGAAGATCCCCACAGCTCATTCCTTTGAGTAGCTGTGAACAGTGTTTTGGTCTCTAAATTTCTGCTTAACATTGCCAAGCTGGTGTGAAGAAAAAAAAAAAGAGAAGAGAAAATGTCAACAGGAACAGGGAATTCTACAAGATATGAATAATCTAGGTGTTCGCTTTGCTCAGTGCTGCATTTGTTCCTTCTTGAAAGAATGAGTTTATTTTCCTGTGAGAACCAGAGCCATCAGCCACGAGGCCAGGTTCACCACTTCCACACAAGCAGAGAAAAAACTGTCCTACTAGTCCTGTAGGCCTTTGGTTCACTATTTACTTTTCCCTTTCGTTTCCCTGCATGAAGTATTTTCAGGTGACCCTGTGCGGGTCAATAAATAATATATCATCCTCTAATGAAAAAACCTAGCTACGTCAAAGGCGCCTTTCAGTCTGAAGCTGGCTGGAGTTTATCTCTTACCTTCAACTGGCAGTTTAGAAACATTACGACAATCAGATAAACAGAAATGAATAAGCACTTCGATGGTTCAATATCTCACCCCACAAGTGACAATAAAAAGCTCATAACTTTTCAAAAGGCACATTTATACATGCTGCATGCAGAGGAAGGGGACTTGCCTCAAGGAAGCAGAGTGGCAGTGAGCTGTGCTCAGCCCAAGGAAGTGGCACACACTGCCCACATGCAGCTTACTCAGCTGCAGCTAAAGGGAGAACATACAAACCCTGTTCTTCACTGGATGGTTAAGTCCCACTGGTAGGACTTCAGACCACACAGCGGCTAATGCTTTTACCCGCAGATCTCATGAAGCTGTAGAAAAAAGAACTCCCTCGTTCTTACTGTTTTGCTGGTGGAAATAATGAAGGTGACTTGTAGGTGTGGCAGGACAAGATCAGAATCCAGAACTTGTGAACCACGGTGCTGTCCCTCCCTGTGTTCCATGTCTGCTCCTCCATCTGATTAGCCTGACTTCTCATGGGACCTACAATGGGAGTTTTATAAAATCTCAAGGAAATGGGTAAAGATATTTCAAATAAAAGTTGAATGGTGTGGTTTGTAACAGGCTATGATCATCCCTTACGCAAGCAAGAGAGTGGGAGATCTGCAACAGCCCTGGCAGCCATGAGCTTAATTTCCCTCTCTGTAAAGATGTACTGCATATAGTCAGCAATACTCGAAGCAGAGGAGATGACAATCTCACCATGCTCCAAGAAGTGCTCCTTGGGCTAGTGCAGGAAGTATCCTGGGTGAGACGTTCTGTTAGGGTAACTCCACTGGCTTTAAGAGATCTACAACAGAAAAACCTTTTGTCTGCATTATTGCTAATTCATTGCTGACCCCCCTCA
This sequence comes from Cyrtonyx montezumae, assembly GCF_038088225.1. NCBI lineage: Eukaryota > Metazoa > Chordata > Aves > Galliformes > Odontophoridae > Cyrtonyx > Cyrtonyx montezumae. The sequence continues at coordinate 17,037,447 of NW_027071848.1, forward strand.
GCACCTCCACCTCTATGAAAGAAAATGTTATACACATTATATAAGCAAAGATGTTGATTTTCAAAGCAACCTGTTCAGGTTTAAGGTGTGGGACAGGTTGGTAACTTCTTGAATGGTAAATGGGAACTGTTTTTGTCATGTCTAGCTCTCCTCTTGCCAAACAATGGTGTTAGTGTGACCCTAAGTCAAGTTTCTCACCAAACTGATGTGCAGTGGGTTAAGACAAGATCACATTATACAAGTGCATGTGTCACACTGTCCATTGCTACAACAGAGGATGTGGAGATTAGAATCACAGAATCATTAAGGTTGGAAAAGACCCCTAAGATCATCCTCATCCAGTCCAACCCCAAACCATCCCCTTCGCACCCACTGCCCACATCCCACAGTGCCACATCCTCATGGCTCTTGATCCACAGACAGTGACTGCACCACCTCCCTGTGCAGCCTGCTCCAATACTTCAGCGATCTTTCAGAGAAGAAATAGTTTCTAATATCCTACTTGAACCTCCCACGGCACAATTTAAGGCCATTCCCTCTCGTCCTATTGCTGACACCCGGGAGAAGAGCCCAACCTCAGCTCGGCACACCCTCTCTTCGGGCAGTTGTACAGAGCAGTAAGGTCTCCCCTGAGCGTCCTCCTCTACAAACTGAGCAACCCCAGCTCCCTCAGCCGCTCCCCATCAGACTCGCGCTCCAGACCCCTCACAGCTTCGTTGCCCTCCTCTCGACACATTCATCACACATTTTAACGTGCTCTCCAGGCGCTGCATTTCCAGCAGTCCTAAGTCCAGTATCGATCCGCAGAAAGTACTGAAGCAGCACAAGGTTCCGCGGGCACAGCCCCGCCCCGACGTGGACGGGGCAGCTCAGGGTGGCACCCCCTTTCGCTCCGCTTTGTCGCTGCGGGTCGCCCGCGCCCTTTGGACCGGGGTGCGACCGCTGAGCCGGGGGGAGGCGAGCACAAGGGAGCTGGAGGCGAACCACCCGGCCTGGTCGGCCCCGCGTTCCCCCGGGCAGAGGTCCGCTCCAGGCCGCGCTGCGCGCCGTGGCAGCGCCGTCTGCCGGCAGGGGGCGCCATTGCTCCGCGGCCGGGCGGAGGCGGCCCCGCAGCGCCCTGGGCCCGAGGCGTGCTGCTCCTCGGCTCGGATGGCACAGCCACGAGGGTCGCTGGCACGACTCGCATCTCTAATTAAATCGCCTTCCTAAGCTTTATCCTGCGGTTAAAGAGGGGCTACAGCTGTTCTTACACTCTGTTGCTAAGGTGGTCCCAATGCAGGGCGCGGTGATGATGGAGCATCTCCCTCAGGAGGAAAGGCTGGGGACGTTCAGCCTGGAGAAGACTGAGAAGGGGTCTCATCAAAGCTTACAAATATCTGAAGAGCTGGAAGCCAGTCGGATGGGGCCAGGCTCTTTTCAGCATTGCCCAGAGGCAGAGCGTGGGGTGGTGGGCACAAAGAGGAACACAGGCAGTTCCATACGAACACAAGGAAGAAGTGCTTTTCCTGGCGGTGACAGAGCACTGGGACAAGCTACTCGGTGAGGTGAAGAAGTCTCCTTCTCTGGAGACACTGCAAACCCACCTAGTTGTTTTCTGGTGTAACCCGCTGTAGCAGGGGGTTGGACCTGACGAGGTCCCTTCCAGCCCTTGTGACTCTGTGATTCTCTGAGTTCCCAGTGGCCCTGGTTCAGAAGAAGCTTGAAGAATTTTCACCCTTTGGGCCCATCAGAGCCGCAGTCACCCAGCCCTTCTCCTCTGGCCCCTTCAGAAAAAAGCTGGAGTTGTACTTGTGACTTCAAGCTGTTTGCAGGACACCTCTTGCTTCTCTGACATCTCTTTTGGCCTCCCAATGGCAGCAGGGACCTCCTTTTGGGGTGCCAAGTAGGGTGGTGTGAGTGGCTATGGCCTTCTCCTGCCAAGGACACCGAGTCCAGTAGAGCTGCCATGAAAAGAAGGAGTTGGAAGGCGGTGAGGCACTGGCACAGGCTGCCTAGAGAGGCTTTGTATGCTCCATCCCTGAAGGTGTTCAAGGCCAGGCTGGATGGAACTTTGGGCAGCCTGATCCACTGGAAGGCATCCGTGCCCATGGCAGGAGGTTGGGATTGGATGAGCCCAAAGGTCCCTTTCGACCCAACCCATTCTGATCTATGAGTCTGTGAAAGGACTAATACATAATAGCATGATGTTATATCTGCACATCTGCACACACATGTGCATACTGACCAATCTGAGGGAGGTAAAGGAGAATGTTAGCAGACAGAGGAAGAAAGAGAAGGGGAAGAAGAAAGAAATCAGCACACTGGGAAGGCAGAAAATGCTTCCTAAAAACAAAGGTGGGTGGCCAAAACCAGGTGGGCACAGGAAAGCTGTAGGGAAGACAAGAAATAGAATTTAAGAGGTGTGGCTTCCTAGGGCTTGTGGGGAGACAAGTGGTTGCAGCTGGTAGATCTACCTCCACAAAATAATAATAATGAAGATAATGATGATGATGATAATAATAATAATAATAATTAATAATAACAATTTGGCTTTGCATTGTTTCTGTGGCAAAAACAAGCACAGATTTATCTTGAAGATAGGAGATGAGTATGTGAGGTCTAAAATGTTGTTCTGTTACCTGAGCATTGGTCTCCTTTTGAGACTGCACCAGCACAATAAATGCACCTGCAAGCAGAGACCCATTTTCATTTTCAGCAACTGGGAGTCTTTTCTGGAGAATCACAACAACTTGTTGAAGAAAAGGCCAGTAGGTGTTGTAATCTGTCTTTCTGCCAGTGCTGGATTATTCGTAGAGCACATTCCTATAGCTTTATTTAGCTACATTTTAAGTAGTCAATAAAATAAATTTACTCTCTAATCCATCTTTCTGAAAGCTCTGCTGATACGCAGCTTAAGTTTGAATTTTGCAGCTCCCACAAGTATTTCTTGTTTTCTTTGAGATAAGTTGGGTTTAGGACTGAGAAAAACAGGAATAAAATAAGTAGAGCACTGAGTTCTCAGTTTGGATTTTAAATATTGGCAAAATACTGCTGTTGTTTAAGTGCACTCTGTTGCATAGTAATGTGTGTGGAAAATACTCAGCATTGCAAATACAAGCAGTAGGAAAACAAGGAAAAAGTCAATTAACTCTGGCTGCCAAGCTGTTGCTTCTTTGGGGAATCACCTATTAGCATAGAGGATGCCCTCTGTTTAGTGAGTGATGGATACTTGCTTTTGGAAAGCCCAAGAGTCAATGGACTTGAGCTTGTCTAAATTCTGGTTCAGGTGTCTCTGCTTGAATGAGGGTTGGACAAGGTGTCCTCCAGAGGACCCTCCCAACCTCAGTCGCCTTTGTGATTCCGTGAGAAAGAATAACCTGCAATGTAGGTGCAATACACTGACAGTGGAGGCGTAGGCCACTTGCCTAGGAGGGCATAAGTCTCAGTCTCCAGCAGAAGGCAACCAACCAACCCATCTTCAACATGCACACACTCATACACAAAAAGGAAATCCAAAGAGAGAAGATTGCCAGGTAAGACACATGTCCTGGAACTAACTCTTTTCCAACACTGGAACAAAAAATGCAGGTCAAATTGTAACTTCCTGAAGAATCAGAATTGTTACAGATACCTTGATACCTGTATTAAAGGGCAGAAAGTCTGAGTCTTATATGATATTTCAGGACCTCAAGATAGAGATGATGTGATTGCATATGTGCCCATAGGAGTAGGAGTTCCTGCAGCTTTTACAGACAAGCACCAGGTGCTTTGCCCCATCTTCAGATCCGCAAAGACTTTCAAACCTCTGGCAGTGCACACACAGATATGGTAATGGAAGGGTGGGACTCCTGCTGAGGGAAAAGCTGAGAAGAGGAACTAAGAGATCTGTCTGTGTCGGGAAAACCATGCTTTCATCAGCTGCTGATAACCTTCAGTCATACATCACATGTACTAACAGTATTCATAGCAGAGCTTAGTGCTTTGGACGTGGTATAGGCATCAATTCCACCTATGCTGCCTCTTTAGAAAACTTGCACCACCACCAAATATGGTATAATTAATTATTGGAGCCTTTAACGATGTTATTTGAAATAGATTTTTTTCTGTATGGGTGGCAAAAATGTCAGTCCATTCTTTATACTATTTCCTTGAAGTACACACAAGTACTTTTGCTCTCCTGATAAGGCCACTGCTTGAGGAGCTTGGAAATGAGGAGAGAATCTGAGCACACAGGCAATTAGTTGAAAGTACATCTTATCCCTTCAAAAGCTGGTCCTATTAAACAGTGCTCAGACCACTACACTTAACTCCTGCAGGAAATACTCTGAGAGATCATTTGAGCAAATTTATTATTCAAAAACAACATGTACTGAAACCAGTCATGTAGAAGAACGTTCAGGTTACTAAGAAGCTAGCAAACATCAACTTGAAGGCTCTCTGCACCAGTTAACTCTTGGAAGTCTTTGTTCCTCCCAGTATCCCCACGCTCCATGCTTCCTCCCGAACCATCCCGTGTTTCTGCCTCCTCACTCTGGCACTTCACTGGCACCATTATCCCCAGGTCACTGGCACGGCCAGCCCTTGTCACCTGAATCCAGGCACTTCAACCAGCCTCCTCTGCATTCCCACAGCTGTTCTCTGATCCCTGCCCGCAGCCCTGCTGGGGCAATTTACTCCTAGAAAAAAACAAGCTGCATCCTGAGTCAGCCAGCAGAGTCGTGGGGTGTCTGGGGAGAACCTGCTGGCTCAGAACTCAAGCCCAGCCTCCTGGGATGGTGACTCTGGTTGTAAGGGAGGAGCTAGCAGTGGATATGGGGATGTAAATCTGTGCATGGGGTGTTTCTGACCATACCAGGCTCAGGGAGCAGCCAGCAGCTGCTCTAGGGATGGAAAAGCTTCTCCAGAAGCTTCTCCAGAAGCAGTAGTTTCCCCTACTTCGTGCTTGGGAATGGAGTGGAACAATTTCAGCTCAGTTTGTTCCGAGAAGTACACCTGAATATAATGCCAACCGTGAAATAAGTCGGTGTGGAGTTAAAGCTGATAAACTGAGTCACAAACAAAAGCTTAATGACAGGAGGTGTCTGTACAGCAAGGAAAGGCTCAGCCTTGCCTACAAGGACTGTCCCAGTCAGAGGCAAGCCTTCTCAAACAAGTAGGAGGATGAAGCAGGCTGCATTGATGGAAATCCAGCAGTGACACTTAGCCTTGTTTCCTTTCAAGGGATACGCAAGCCATGAGCAAGGCAGCAGAGAGATCTGCAAAGCAGGGATCCTGCAGTGGGGACTGTGGCATAAGAATCTCATTACTCAGAGGGACAGTCATTCAGGGGTGACTCAGCAGGGAAAAATGTGCTTTCTGATGACTTAATGAAAGGCTGTTTAGTTGTTGTGTTGCTTTTTTATTACAATTTTTTTTCCTGGACATTTAAATAATTTCTGTTACTGACTCAGTGCTAGTGGATGTCAAGGACAAAGCAAGCATTATGGTACTACTTTATCCATCAGACTTGTAGCTATAACTCCTGAGCACCTTCCAAACACTGCCACCTCTAGCTTAGGCTCCCATTTACACTATCACCGGGATTTTGGTGGCCTTACAATTCTGCAGGGCTGAGACCATTTGAACTGAATTTTCCCATGCTGGTAGTCTGCCTCGAGCTCATTGTTTGTAGAAGGACTGTGGTGTTTCAGCTGTTTCCAGGAACCAGATTAGAAGAAAATGCTTTGCAGATGATTGTTTTGTATATTGCAGGATGTAATAGCTGAGGTCTTGGGCTCATAACACCACAAATCATCAAAGTTTTTGAGATTTATGAGCCTCCAATTTCTCTTTCCTCATGTTCCCCAGAGAATTCTTAGAAATCAGAGTATCTGGAGATATTTTATGCCTACATTGGTCCTGCAGTGCCCCACCATGTCCCTGGTGCATTGACTATCCTGTGCACAGGCCACCTCGCACAGACAGTGACCTGTGCTTGCTTCACAGGTCAATGTCTGAGCAGGACTTCCTGCACTGTACTATATTTCAGCTGCCGTGTGCCATGGAGCAGAGGCTGAAAGCCTCTCAATCCTCTGCTTTTAACACTTCCCGTGTTGGCACAGAGAAGCAAGGAGGGAAAGGAATGATCTTCATTAGCATGCCTGACAGCACTAAGTTCATCCAAGGATAAAAGGTGTGGGGGGAGGAAGGCACTAAGAGGCAGACAGACTGGAGACAGCAGGGGCCAGAAGGGGTCAAGCTTGCTTGGAGGGGATAAGCAGATGAAGAACAGCGTGTAACCAGCACAGCACACTCCTTTCTTGAAACCTGGAACAGAACGCAGTACTGGCAAGTCTTTACATTCCTCTGCAGCCAGCAACATTTCTGCCATCAGCTGGTGGAGACAGCATCAGGTTAGCGGTCAGGCAGCACGAGCATTGGCATCAGGACATCCCCTGTGGGCTCAGCATCAGCATCCTGGCCACACATCCATCCAGTTGTCAGCAGCACATCCCCACTGAAAGCTCGTGGGAGGCCCCTGGGGTTCAGTGCAGTGCAATTGCCGCTGACACATGCTCAGAGGAGGAAGGGGAGGAGAGGATGGGGACAGGGTGTTGTACAAATTGCTTTCATACAAGCCCTGTGAAATGACAGAGAAGGAACAGCTGAGCACAGTAATAGCATCTGGGAACACCAGCACCCACACGACCTCCATTCCATTCCTAAGAGAACAGCAACAATTCTTTTATTCCTTATTCAAGTGAACTGGTTCTTCATCCAGTACATCTGAGTGACTCCAGAAGTGGAGGCCTACAGCTGTCATAGCCAGCAGTTTCTTAATCCTTCCCACAAGTCATTCAGGCTGCATTGTACCACAATTCAAGTTTCGCTTTCTACACACACAGGCAGACTGTCCCAGACTGCCACTTTTCAGAGCACTATTCAAATCTGATTGCCAGCCTAAACTTAGACAAGCTCAAGTCCATTAACTCTTGGGCTTTCCAAAGGCAAGTATCCATCACTCACTAAACAGAGGGCATCCTCTATGCTAATAGGTGATTCCCCAAAGAAGCAACAGCTTGGCAGCCAGAGTCAATTGACTTTTTCCTTGTTTTCCTACTGCTTGTATTTGCAATGCTGAATATTTTCCACACACATTACTATGCAACAGAGTGCACTTAAACAACAGCAGTATTTTGCCAATATTTAAAATCCAAACTGAGAACTCAGTGCTCTACTTATTTTATTCCTGTTTTTCTCAGTCCTAAACCCAACCTATCTCAAAGAAAACAAGAAATACTTGTGGGAGCTGCAAAATTCAAACTTAAGCTGCGTATTAGCAGAGCTTTCAGAAAGATGGATTAGAGAGTAAATTTATTTTATTGACTGCTTAAAATGTAGCTAAATAAAGCTATAGGAATGTGCTCTAAGAATAATCCAGCACTGACAGAAAGACAGATTACAACACCTACTGGCCTTTTCTTCAACAAGTTGTTGTGATTCTCCAGAAAAGACTCCCAGTTGCTGAAAATGAAAACGGGTCTCTCTGCGAGTCCATGACAAATGTTTCCTCATGAAAACCATGATAAACATGTTTCTCTCAGTTTCTCTTGCCAGAGTTTTTTCATTCTGCAGCAAAAACTTAAACACTCTTTTGGGCTGACAAGAACAGGAAGAGGAAGCATAAACCCCTCCAGAGCTTTGCTTGACTGCCTCAGAAAGAGATATGTGCCATGCCAACCTCAATGAAGTTCAAAGTACCTGTGACATATCAGCCTGTCTACCTGAGAATACACATCTTGAATCCTGTACCAGTTAAAAACAACAAAAGCAGCAAAACCAAAAACATTAGGAACGTCTGAGACATGTTAGACAAGAGATCTGTGGAATTCCAAGGTTAACTGTGATTTCACCCGAAGAAACAAAGGTTTAAGCTTAAGGAAGGACTTCAAGTTGCTCATGACATTTGTTGCTGTGCTTCCTTTCTCCACAGACCATACTGTAAACAGCTCATTGAGTTCTGAACTGAGACTTCTCTGGAAGGAGGTATTTTCAAGGGCAGAATTGGCCATGATTGTGAGCAGCTGTTCCTCAGCCCTGGATTCCCCTCAGAATTTCTCTGCCTGTCTCTGCACAAGTAAATCTTGTCCAGTGCAAAAGAGATTGCTGGCTGGTTACTGAGTGTGTTCATTTTGCCAGCATCTTGTATATAACTGTCCTTATCAGAATTAATAGCATTTTCCATATAAAGGAGGAGTGTTCATGCTTGATGTGAGGTCACAAATACTCCTGTTTGCTTGTTCAGTGCAGCAGAGCTGCTGGCAGCCCGCATCTCACACGCATTGCACAAACCATGGCTCTGCCAGTCCCATGTGCCTCTGGTGGGGAGATGCATCCCTGCACTGCCCATGTTCACGTGGGCAGCATCTGTGGGCACAAGGAGGGCTCTGGAGCCCCATCAGAGACCATGTGGGGCTTTCCCTTCTCAAGGAACAGCAGGAAGAGGTGTTGTGGGGGGAGAGCGAGGCTCCCTGCACCCATCTGCTACCTGCAGCAGGGGCGAATTTCCTGCACAGCTCCGGCACTTCTGAAGCTGCTGAGAAACCATTTCCTAATGAGTAAATGTGCTTATGGAATCAAAACCATCACCTGGGTCCCTGAAAGCAGGAAGACACAGACACAGTTTAAAGTCTGCCAGTTATGAGCAATGTACTTCACACCTCCAAAGAATGCAACTCAGGGCTTACTTCTGAACCCAGAAAGCTCCAAGTAGTATTTTCTGTGGCATCATATTCTTGATAGAGCTGCTATGCACCCCCACTCCTTGCTATTCTTTCTGCTGGTGAAAATTATTAGTTAAAATACAGTTTTAAAAAATTCTAAGCAAGTAAATGGAAGAAAAAAAGCCATGACATCAGCAAAACATACTAATTGACGGATATCAAAGGGATGCTGCCTTCAGCCACACTCTTCAAGTACTGTTGACGTCAATTTGGGGCATATTTTATCCTCCAGTGCTTTGCCTTTAGGAAGCTGAAGCCCATTACATATAATTGGTTCCACCTACATGTAATTTGTTAGGAGGAAGGCAACAAGATGCAGATTCTCACCAGGACTGCAGGCACGAGGCGTGTTCCCAACAGCCTCACAGCTCTCCTGCAGACCAGCCTAGGTGGGTGCCCACGAGGAGCTGCCAATGCCTCGTGGTCGTTCCCTGCCATTCAGCTTGGAAGCAGAGGATGCAGCATTTCAAACATTACAGATTGCAGAAGGAAATCCTGATATCACCTAAGAAGGCCCCGATGCTGATGCTGGCTTGATCATTCTAATCAGAAATTAGATTCGTGGTAATAAGCACTGCTGCTGTAGTACTTAGAACCTCACTGATGTTGTCCTCCTGCAGATCCATGAAGAGAAGGCTTGGTGTGTTGTGGACCAGGGCTCTGATTTCACACCCCAGCAGCTCATGGCCTTGCTGGGACCAGCAGGAGGTGCAGGCAGGTCAGACCTTTAAAAGTGATGATAGATGTGGCACTGAGGGACATGGTTTAGTGGGCATGGTAGTGTTGTGCTGATGGTCAGACTAGATGAATGAGAGGACTTTTCCAACTTCAATGATTCTATGATTCTGTAAAAAGCAGATCTTTGGCTGACTCTGAGGAAGGAGGAATGAAGCTACGTATGTGTTGAACCTGACCTATGCAACCAAACAGCCTACTGCAGGCACCACATTATAATATTATTGCCTTTATCTTCCCTCCTACAGACTCATAGTTACAAAAAATATAAACTCTGAAGCCCCTCCTGTAAGTCTTCCTGAATCTTTTACATGTCTGTGCCTTAAAATAAACATACTGCTTTAGTGAAGCTGGGTTGGATCTGAGCAGCCAGTTTCTTTGGGCAAAGTCTTACTAATTAATGCTCAGGATGGGAACACTGCTGCCCTCCCACCAGGGGAGATGCTCCCTCTCTGGATGGGAGTGTGGCTGCCGAGGGGGGCACCAGGCAGCAGCAGGGACCCTGGGGACATAGAAATGCTCCTGATATGTGCCCACCCAGATGGCCTTTGTAGGCACTCACAGCACCAGACCCACTTGTTCTTTAACTAAACCTCTCACATCATATACCTGATATAAAGACATGTCATGTGAAGTGGAAGTAATACACAGGAAGCTCCCTTGAGTGCCCAAGGCACTTGCAACTCAGATTCTCAGCATCTGTGCCCACTTTCCTCTCTGTTCCCAGCAGAGTAAAATGAGCAGGGCAGGAAAAGGTTCAGACACAGAGCTGCAGGTCCTGCCTGCCCAGCAACACACAGCAAGCAGAGAAGGCTGCAGGGAGCAGCTCCCAGCATTTCCAGTACAGTCTGCTGCTCAGAGAGGCTCTGCCAGGGGAGAACATGGCCAGCAGCTGTGCTGAGAGCTGTTTGCTCAGATCAGCCCACAGGCCTTTTTTTTTTTGCTGTTGTTGTATTCTACCTCAAATAACAGGATTGTTCATCTTTATGTCCTGGTAGTTTGTAAGACATTGGTCAGTTAACTAAAATGTTAGCTGACCACGAGGACCTGGGACGTGCTGGCCTGTTCTATCGCTGCCTGCGGGACTTCTCCTCTCTGCCCTGGCGCTTCCCTGCTCCTGCTGACCCTCTAGAAGTGTTTGCCAGAAGAATGGGTTACGTAAATCAGTTAGAGAGGGGAAACATTGCTGACTGCGATGTCAGTGACACTGACTTCTGCACAGGGTTTGGAGGTAACGCCAGCTTCTGTCAGCTGGGATATTTGCCCTCATAGTTGGTTCAGGATGTTTGTAGGGATTGAACACTGCAGGGCAGGTTGGCCAGAGCTCTGGCCTCTGTGCTGATAGCAGCATCAATATTTTTGTATCAACCCAGGAACCAAAACATCCTGTGGTTAACAAGCCCTGCCCCACCAGTGGCCATTCTAATGGAAGCTTCTCAGAAAAGACCCAGCATAGTCGTAATGAAAGGCTGAATATAATCAGCAAAAATAAGCAGTGATGTATGTTTTCATAGAGCTATTGGAGGAAGAATTTCTTTTTAATGGAAAATACACTCTAGGATGGAAAGAACATGAGATTCAGCCTGCAAAAGCACAGGTACTTCTTGACTGGGGAGAGTGCTGTAATAAAAACCTGAGCAAAATGCAGAGCATGGGAGCACAGTGATGTGCAGTAGACGGCCTTGGGCACCCTGCCCTGGTTGTCCCTACTGGAGCAGAGGTTGGGCCAGGTGGGCTCGAAGATCAGACTCTCCCACAAGATGCTGACATCCGTTCTGATTGGCACAACAACAACTAAAACTGTCACAGCGAAGACCAACAGGCAGTGTCTTCAATGCGACCTACAAATTAGAAAGTTGCACGTCTCTGCTGGAATTAATGCCAGGCAATTAGCTCGGCCCTGCAGTAGCGCTGCACAGACACCAGCTGGCGCGATAAATTACGGCGCTGGAATTGATTTCCCCAACGGGGAAGGCAGGCAGCACAGGTTGGGGCTGGAGGTTGGATGCTGGCCAGGAGGAGAAGGAACACTGCTGCCATGGGCCGTGGGGAAATAACGAGTGCAATTTTCAGTAACTGTTTATAAGAGATAGACCAATGCGTTTTTGTTTTTCAGTGTAATTGGAACAAGTCCTCTTGACTTTGCCAGAGACTGCTTTTAGATGTATAACGGCTTAAAACAAATGGGTTTTGCCATAACTTTAAGTGATTATAACCAAATGTCACTTTATTTATAATCCAGGGTGGATTTGTCAGGGGAATAATACCATGTTTTCAGTTATCACTGCAGAGAGAGGTGCTGACAACTGTGCCCAGATTTTTAGTACCCAGTTTGCCCTTCCTCCATTGAAAAGCACTGTGTCCAACTGGAGCAGTGTTTGGGCTGCACTGGCACTTCAGCACACGCTGAAATAGCAATGCACTCCATTGAGCCAAGGATTGGGAATCCCATGGTAGATGGAAATCACCGCCACCACCACCATTAAGGGAGGTGGAAATAAAGGAATCAGAAATAATATCAAATTGGTATCATCACAGAAAAAAAAAATGCAGTTTTCATCTCTTTGGGGTATGGTGGGAGAAGGAGAGGTAATTGTCATGAACTAGGAAGAGAAAAGCTCAGACTCGTAAAGAGAAAACTCCATGGTGAGGACTTTCAGGCGGTGGCATGGGCACAGGTTGCCCTGCAGGGTCCCAACCTCGGGCATTTTCAAGATCCAAATGGAGAAAGCCCCAGGAACCTGGTAACGCCACAGAACCTGAACACAGTCCTCATTTGTTAACCAACTGCTCAGTTTTCTAGAGTTCAAAGCAAACAAGAGGCTGGCATAGGAAAATTAGAAAAAAAAAATCCATAGGATAGTGAAGTAGGGAACCTCCTCCTCTGGCCTGGGGAATCAGAAGCTTGCTCCAAGTTCAACTGTTTTCTTCAGAAAGTCACAATAAAGCCCACAAGCAGCAACACGTGGCTCATCTCTTCATTCCAGACTGTTCAGAAGCTTCTCTTGCTCTGTTATGCCTGGAACTTTCACACAAACCCACTGTTTCCAGTCCTAGTGAGAAATGACGAGCATCTCTGTTCCTCCCTGTGTTGGCTCTCATTAAAGTCCAGAAAGCTACTTCAGAGAATAGTACCAAGTTTGCAAAGTCAGGCATGCCAAGGGCAGGAATGGGAGGCAGCCTCTCTTCGTCCAGCTTCCAATGCACACGCAGCAACATTCAAATACTCAGACTGAAGCAACTGTAGCTGGTAAGTAGCTTAAGCCACCCCAGCAGCCTCAGGGTGTTTACAGAGGCTGAAAGCCACATGAGTACCTGACAGCTTGGTGAGCTAAGGGCTCCACCAGGTGGGATCTCCTGATGTTGAAGTGTTCCTAACAGAGCTATGCCAGAGCCCCAAAATGTGTTCTCCTCGTAACCCATCAGATGAGCTGGCAGACAAGTAACAGACTGCGCTCCGAGCTCTGCAGCTGTTGCAGCAGAAATCGGTGAATGACATTCCCACAAAGCATTTCCGTTTTCACAAATGATTAATTTCTGACAAACTCCTCTCTGCTGTCCATTTCCTACCCAGTTTGAAAAGAAAACCACACGGCAGTGAGGAGCTGTCCCTCCGCAGAGGTGCTGTCCCCACTGGTAGCGTTTACTCTGGCTATCTCCATCACCGTAGGCTCTGATCAGAGGAAGATCAGATTTGAGAAGCGTAGACAAATTCCATGGGAGCTCTGAAGATCACAAGCAGCGTACTGGGCCTGAGCCAGCACCGTGCTGCTATTTTTACAGTGGTGGGTGCTTGGTAGGTGGCCCGCTGCACGCCCAACAAGCCAGAGCTTCTTCAGAGCTCCCTCCTGCAATTCCACTCTTTGCCCAAGCAAACTGACACTGAAAGAAAAGAACATGTTTCAACAGAATGAGACCCCCCTCTTCTCTCCGGGCTTCTTGGGTAGCTCTGCTTCTAAAACCACATACATGAGGTGAACAGAACTGCCTTTTGTTTGTTCATTTCCCCTCACGACAGTGATCTAAAACAAGCAAACAAAAATTCCTACAATAAACATTGCCATCAGAGAAACTGCAGATGACATCCGACCACCCGCACCATGCGCTGTGCCCTGGGGGGACGGGATGTCCTCGCGCCCACAGGCACCTCCTGAGCCCTGCTTCCCACCTCCCCAGTTGGCTCTGCTGAAGGCTGGTCCCAGGATGAGCCTCCTGCTGCCTGTCTGTGAAATTAGGAACTCGGCACATCTGCTCTGCAGCCGTAGTGTTTCAGTTGGTCTTGTTCTTGAATACCATGGGGCAGCACTAAACTTTGAGACGGAGCACGCACGTCGCCCACAGTGTCCTGTACGCCTCCTCGCCTACCAGGTCTAGCACAGCAAGAGGAACACCACTACATTTTGGTTTCAATCTTGGGCCTCTTTGAAATAGCACAAGAAAGGCATTAGAGAAAGGTCAGTATTTACATCTGGCACCCAAAACACCGTACACGACCAAACCAAACAGCGAGCACCCCCATCAGCCATTCTACAGCTCAGAATCACACTTCATTAAATTATCTTTATTTCAATATTTTATCAAAGACATACACGGTTTCCCAATTACGTGTATATTTTTGTAAAATTATCGTTTTTAATTTAGTTGATTACATGTTGCAGAAAGGGAGCTTTTCTTCTCTAACGCCGTATGTGCTTATCAAAGCCAAAAACCTAAGGGCAACAGTAAACAGGAGCAGCACTGCTCTCGAAAGCACTGTTAATTCAGTTCTGAAGCTTTACATTTCTGTTTGCAATAAGAAAACTGTTGGTGAACTGTGAATGAATTAATCATAACCACATTTGGCTTTATTCTCCAACTCAGTTTTAGTTCAAAAATCGTTGATTTGCATTTATAAAGGAACAAAAAATGTTTTCAAAGAGACTATTTAAAGAAGACCGAACTTGTCTCCCACACGGAGTATGCGAAAGCTCTTGCTGTTGATGTTGGTATTTCTGTATGAATAGCATTAATCATCCATAAACACAAATCTGCGCTCACATAGGTTTGAATGAGCTGTGCAATTATGGCACGCAGAACATTTCTAAGGCTTTGACCACTGCTATTGTTTCCCCAATGATTTTAAGAAAATGAGGATTTAATTACACAAAAAATTCTTCTCAGTCCTACATAGCTGTGCATTTTCATTGCAATCCATGAGTTTAATCTTTTATCTGACGTGAAGCAGCTGAAAATTCCTATTAATAGATCAAGACTGAATTGCCAGGTCTATACCAACACTTGTGCTTTTTTATTAATTACACGTTTTTATTAAGCACCTACATTGGAATGACCTCTGACCTCTTTCAAAGACACTGAAAGAATGTATGAGGGCTGCTCCAAAAGTAATGCCTCCATTTTCATGATGTTGGCCCGCAATGTAGAGGTGAATGTCGGTGGTATGGCAGTAGAGGTTGAACCTCCCCAGTATCCTGTTATATGTTGTTGCCGTGTGACAGATGGCAGCAGAGAGACAGTCTGACACAATGGTGTCTGACATGGAAGTGCAGATGGAGCAAAGGTGTGTCACTGGGTTCCTCCATGCAGAAAAAGCATCACCCACTGACATTCATCAATGCTTCCTGAACGTTCATGGAGGCCAAACAGTGGATGTGAGCACAGTGAGGCAGTGGGTGGTGCGTTTCAGCAGTGGTGGCAGTGACAGTGGGGCACCTCTGCTGGTGCAGATTGTTATGAGCACTCTTTTGTTCACCGCTGGTGAAAATGCACCACTTATGGCGCTATGTTGAAAAATAGTGCTTTTAGCTGAGATGTTGTTCTACCAGTGTCATTGTGCTCTTTGTATCTGTTGCAGTTTCCATAGACACAGAAAGGCAGCATTACTTTTGGAGTGACTTACATGCCTACTTTTCATGCCAGGGGATTTTTATTGTAAGCACTGAGAAAACATTCAGAATGTTAACTCATGGTGAGGCAGTTGCCTTCTGACACTTGGGTTTCACAAGTTTTTGTGTTTAAATACACAGCCTGTGTGCCAGTATAGAAGGAACAATTAGAGAACATCCGTGTTGAGACACTGCAGAGTTGAAGTGTTTGCACATCTACAACTTACGTTTGCACGAACACGTCAAAATGTTTTTTAATTCCCCTTCATGCATTAGGAAAAACATTCAGGAACTGACAACTGTGTGACATAACCCCCAGGTTGGCCATTAGCAAGAATCAGTGATTTCCATATAATTATCCAAACCTCCACAAAAGACCGATCCACCAAACACACGGAATGCTAATGTGAACGCTGACTTCCCATCTCCACATCTCCCTTCTTATAATTAAAATAAAGCAATGGCAACAGTGAGAAACTAGCACCGATACGAGCATATCTCGAACTTGGTTCACCAAAATTAGTAGTCTAAGAGAGTTCTTCAGTAAATTACTGATCACACAGCTCCAAAGCAATTTTAAATTCAGTCTTAAAATGACAGAATAAGAAGAATGTTTCCTTACTTTTTGTTTCGCAAGGAAAGCTGAAGATGTTTGCATCTCAAGGATGAGGCACGGGGAGAGCTGTAGTTCCATGAGGGTCCTTGTGCTCCTGTGGAGCACTCAAAACGTTTGTTCTCTCAAACATTCGGGAGCACAGACTTCATTACTCCTAGCTTCTGCACTGTGCTCTGTTCTGTATCAACAGAGGTATGCAAAATACCTAACTCCTACTGAATTTAATGATTAATTGGATTTTTCTAATCTCTCTACATGTTGACCCCTACAATCTCTGCCTGAAGGAGCTGACAAGAAAATGCAGTGTTCTTAGCACACACATAACTAGCCACAAAACACCAGAAAATCATAGAATCGTGGATCAGAATCCCAGAATCCTTAGAGCTGGAAGGGACCTTTAAAGGCCATCTAATCCAACTCCCCAGCAATGAACGGGACACACAGCTCAGTCAGGCTGCCCATGGCTCATCCAGTCTCATCCTGACAGCCATGAGGGACGGGACATCAACCGCATCTCTGGGCAACCTGTTCCAGTGCCTCACCACCCTCACTGCAAAAGACTTCCTTGTATTCAACCTAAATCTCCCCTCTTTTAACTTGATACCATTTCCCCTTGTTTTATCACCACTGACCCTGCTACAGAGTCTGTCCACTTCTTTTCTGTAGCTCCACTTTAGACTGAAAGTCCTTCGTATTCATCTTCTGCCAGCAACGGGCACTGGAATCAGAACATGGTGTAATAACATTACGTTCGTGAGCAGATGTTAAATATCCCTCATGAGAAACCACCAAATTGAGCGTGTTACAGCAATGATGACTTGAATGAAAAGAAAAAAAAAGAAATCCAGCAAGGATGTACCTAAGTCCTCAATGCTGTTATAACTGTTGCACACAAGCAGAAGAGAAAGCAGCCGTTTATGCAGCATTGTGCCCAGACTCTCTGCTAACTTTGTAAGTGCTGTTTTGTAAGACAGAGTTTTTAACGTGCGCTTCATGTAGGGGCACAGCATCAAATTCAGCAGTCATTGCTGTGTTAAGACTACAGGCAAGAGTCCTCAGCAGAAGAGCAGGTTGAATGGTTGCACTCAAACCTGGTGATCAATGGCTCGGTGGCCAGGTGGAGACCGATGCTGTGTTGCGCTCCCCAGGGGCTGGGATTCAGATCAGTTTAATGTGAGCTGTGAGGTCCTGCAGTCCTAAGCACAAATACAGACTGTGTGATGAGTGGATTGAGAGCAATCCTGAGGAGAAGACTTGGGGGGAGTGGTGGATTCAACCTGAGCAGCAATGTGCCCTCCCAGCCTAGAAAGCCAGCTGTATCCTGGGCTGCATCCAAAGCAGCGTGGCCAGCAGGGAGGGGGAGTGATCCTGCCCCTCTGCTCTGTGCTGTGTAAGCTCGCCTGGAGCACTGCCTTCAGCTTTGGGGCCCCCAGCACAAGGACAAAGGCTGTTGGGCCAGGTCCAGAGGAGACTATGAAGATGAAAAGAATAAAGGCTTTAAACTAAAAGAGGGTAGAATTAAATTAGATGTAAGGAAGACATCGTTTTCTCTGAAGATGGTGAGGCCTTGGCACAGGCTGCCCAGGGAAGCTGTGGATGTCCCATCCCTGGAAGCATTCAGGGCTAGGCTGGGTGGGGCCCTGGGCAGCCTGGCAGCCGGCCCTTGGCAGGGGATTGGGACTGGATGAGCTTTAAGGTCTCTTCCATCCCAAATCATTCTGTGATTCTGCAACACTAAGCAGCCCCAGAAAGCCACAATTTCTCTTTTTTGGTGACACATGGCAGCTGTGTTTTCACATTTCTTACACTGAAACTTTTGTGCAGTTAAGGACAAATATTCATACATTGTAACTGCTATCACAGATACATCCTTCAGGGAAGTTTCCCACTGAATGGAAAGCAGCAGCTGTGGCTGCTGTGTCTGGGTGTATCATAGCACACACCACAGAAGATGCCAGTGTTTGGACATTCTGGCCTTCAGTCTGGCAGCATAGGCTGATAAGTCTGTATACTACGCTCTCCTATCAGCCTGCACAGTCAGCTTTCTTTTGCCCCCATCCCAGATTCTTGAGTCTGTAATACTTAGTGAAAAGCTTACAATATTCCTGTGAGCTTTATCTTTAAACGTTACCAAGTTTAGCCAAGGGTGACATTCTGCTGCTTTATGTTCTTTAACAATTACTATTACTCACTGAAGCACAACAATTATCATGAATATATATTTTTAAATGCCAAAGTTCTTTTTTAACCTCTTTTTCTCCAAATATGTGTTATCTTGCACACAAACCCACCATGCAGAAAGAAAGAAAAAAACAGCTTAGAATAGTGGCTTTTGTCTCAATTCTCCAGCAGTGAATTATGAATTTTCTGCAGGTAACGTAATAGCAGAAAAAAAAGGCTAATTAATGTTTTGATCTGTATGTGTGGAAAATAGCTCATGGTCTTCAATTGGGACCCCTCCTCCTGATCTGCAATTTAGAAAAATTTACCAGGAAATTACAATAAAAAAGTGAGCAACCATCACAGCTGCATCTTCAACACAGCCTTCCTGTTTTCTAAAAAGGGAAATGGAAAAGCGCAGTGTCCGCTCTCCAAGCCTCTCATGCACACAGCAAGCACACTCCTGCTGAGAGCACGCTTCCTCCAGACACTCACTGAAGCTTCTTGGTGGCTGCTCCATGAGTACTGTGGGACCACTGTCATTTAACATCTCTGTGCCATCAACTGTATCCTGGGCTGCATCAAAAAAAGAGTGGCCAGCAGGTCAAGGGATGAGACTCTGCCCCTCTGTTCTGCCCCTACGAGACCTCACCTGGAGTACTGCATGCAGTTCTGGGGCCCCAGCACAAGGACGTGGAGATGTTGGAGTAGGTAAAGAGGAGGGCCATGAAGATGATCAGAGGGCTGGAGCACCTCTCCTGTGGGGACAGGCTGAGAGCTGGGATCTTCAGCCTGGAGAAGAGAAGGCTCTGAGGGGACTTTATAGCAGACTTCCAGAACCTGAAGGGGGCCTACAGGAAAGCTGGGGAAGGGCTTTTTAGAAGAGAATGCAGCAACAGAACAAACAGAAATGTCTTTAAACTGGAAAAGGGTAGATTTTGACAAGATATAAGGAAGAAATTCTTTACTGCGAGGGTGGTGAGACACTGGAACAGGTTGCCCTGTGAGGCTGTAGATGCCCCCTCTCTGGAGGCACTCAAGGCCAGGCTGCATGGGGCTGTGAGCAACCTGGTCTGCAGGGAGGTGTCCCTGCCTACAGCAGTGGGTTGGAACTACATCATCTTAAGTGTCCCTTCCAGCCCAAACCCTTCTATAGAAATACACCTTAGTAAAATCTGGGTCCCATTAGCTTATATTCTCTCTCCTTGGTATCTAGCTCCTACTGGTAGTGTTGCTCATCCTGTTAATACCATGATACTGCCATGTTGCCATGCTGAACTCAAGTGAATCCAAAAATAATCTACCCGAAGGTATTTTCTATCAAACAGATGTTTCATTTTCCAAATATGTTTCAGGTTCTGCAACAATGTTAGGGGGAATTACAGAATGGCTTCCACGGTCTCTTTAAAAATATCACAAAAGGGGTACATCGAAATGGTGGCATTTATTCAACCCTGTGACTCCAAAAAAGTGCATTTGCTTTTGAAGAGAAACTTCACCAGAGAGGCATGGGGATTAGAAGACGAAACAGCTCCAGCTCTTTTCAATGAAAAATGTATATAAAACGTAATAAAATTTCTTATCTTAAACACTGATCTCCACTCTGAAATACAGCTCATTAATTTAACAGACCTAAAGAACAAATAAAACACACACAAAAACACCATTCTTTAATAAGGAACGAAAGTCCACAGCGTGGTAGAGTGCTTTGAATACCCCCTAAATCCTCCAAAACAGTAGAAAACTCTATTAATATAATATTTTACCTCTTAGGAATTCTTGTTTTTTCATCTAGTATTTTCGTAAGTAACTGCAAAGATCTTCTGCACATTCTCTGCAAGATCTGAGCTAGGCATCCTCTCCCCTGGATTTGATAACCTGTGGAATGCAGATCAAAGACATGATCCTTCCGTAATTAAAGCTCCCTGATGTTGCCAGCAGGAGCTCTACACAAAGAGCAGACAGCATCTCTGCACTTATGTGAGCCCTTAAAATCTCTTACGCAGAGCCAATCATCACAGGCTGTTATAGGGAAAGGAAAAATATCACACATGAGCTTCTGGGAGGAACCTGGAAGATATTATTCAGTTCCTTTTACCACTGGTGATATTTGCAAACAATCTGCCTTATACATCCAACGTGTACTTAAACAAGCTCACCCAGCAGGAACTCATCAGCCACTATAGCAGATAGTGAGGTTTAGCTCACTTAACAAAGGAAGAGGCAGACCATCCTGCAGATGTTTTGAATACAGATCAAACAAAGCTTATTTCTGCCTCATCAGACTCTATTATTAGAACTAGAAACTGATTTCAGAGATCTCTGTGTTTAAAAGATGTCTGTTGGCACCGCAGCTGACCTGCACAGCTCAGCTGTATCAATCAATCAGAAGCAAAGCTCCAGTAAAACAAACAGCCCTTGAATACAGATGATGGAGAATATTAATGTCAGTAATAACTGAGCACCTGGAGGCTTGCATGTAAAGAGAATAATGTATTATACATCTCACATCATTCTGTGAGAGGTTAAGAGGGCTCTGAAGCCTCACAAGTTAGAGTCCATAAAATGTTCACACTGCATTACCAAAAGGGAAAGCAAAGGATGATTTAAGATCAGCTCAGACAAACATGAGGGGAAAAACTGAACAACTTAAAACTGGAAAGCCACTCCATGAGAGCAAATGAGCTGCACCTGGATCATCTGCATCTGGATTAATTAAACTTCCAGAAGAAACAGACACATACGTATCTACTTCACTTCAAATAAAGCTAAGTAATTTTTGCTGAATAAGAGCTGAAGATTTCACATATCAAAATTTCTTTTAAGTTGCCTTTACTGCTCATCTTAAACCTACAGCTGAGAGGCTGGGCTGAATAACACAACAGAAAGTTCTTTTCACTTTAATACATTGTGAAAGTAACAGCATTTCAAAACACTCCCTCTTCTCTACCTCAGAAACCAAGAGTTGACTTAAAAACCAATTCTAGAGAAGTACACCACCAAAAGCACGACTGCCACCGGACTACTTCAGGAACAACAGATTGAGATATAAAGGCACTGTACTCAAACACACTCAGCTTCACAGCTCAGGGCTGGCAGCCCAACACAGCATCTCTGGACACTTAAGATTTCAAAACATGGAAAAGCACAGAAGACAGCAGACTGACCACGAGGGCTCTGCAAAGGGTGCAGTACTTACCTTTAGAGAACGTATTTTATTTGATAGAAGTTTTTGTTGCAATATACAAAATAGAGGACCATAGTCCCAATTAACATTTGACACAGTTACACAGCAAATCATTTCCACCATTTACAACACCCAACGACTTTCCCACACTCCCCACTGTATCACAGTCAAGAAATAATCCCATACTGCTTTACATACCCAACAGTTACATTTTGCACTTCCCTGCATCTTTACTTTTTCTAACAAAGTTGTAGTTTCTGATAAAAGTTTAAATGAGAAATTACAATTATTTCAGCTGAAAAAAAAGTGAAATTATACATTTGGAATACTAATCTCAAAAACCCTACGCAAAATAAAAGTCAGTGTCTTACAAAAATATGTTGCAGGAGTAAAACCAGTGGATAAAACACAAGTGTCTCGTGTTAGGGTATAAAGTATTTAGCAACTAGCCTCAGCTTCAAGCTACACCACAAAAAAGAAAGGGAGCAAACATTTATCAATCAGTGAAACAGAGACACAACAGTTCTTTAGTTCTTTTACAATACTGTACCTTTAGTATGCAAAGGACTTCATCCTTTAACGTGCACCATTAACCAGCTGCCTCACCTCTTAGCCCTTTTCCCACAGAAAGCTGAAAAAAGGTTTTAAAGTTATTTAATTCCTCAGGAAAAATCCAATCGTATTTTCTGCATCCCCCACAATATTGAAGCGTTACTTTACAATGCTGGTACTTGGACAGTTTGATCACTATAAATGATTTTATATAAAAGCAGCCCAACCAGGGCTTCAAAAACTTTGTTTTACAAAAGCAGTTTGTTACAGTATGACAGTTGCTAAATAGCCCAATTTATTCAGTGACCCTGTTAAAGATTTGTTCAACTGAGTGAATAGGTGAAGTCATTTCCTGAGCTAAAAGATACAGGTAACTAAATAGATATAGCAGCAGACAGGAGACATTCTTTTTAGAGTTTGCAACAGTATCAATAAAATAACCTTAGAAAAGTATAGTAAGGTACAAATCACTGGCAGAAGAGGGGCGACAAGGACATCCGAGACTTGATTGCCATCATCTGGAATGAATATCCCCTGACTTTCCAGAAGTTACATTCAGCTACTGTCAGACAAAGTACTGTTAGTTAAGTGGAAGAATGTCAAATCACAGTAGTTCACATTTATTACAGACCAGGTGTTTTGTCAAGATTTAATTCTTAACGCTATTTCATAAACCTAAAGCAAGATATAACCAGCTGGTTTCAGATTTTTTCACCGTAGAGGCGAAACATCCTCTTTATACTACTTTTAAAGGAATGTAGTATATCTGCAGTCTCACGAAATTCTAAGCCTAGCTCTTTTCATTGCTTAGACACAATCTGTACTTGAGACCTGGAGTGGTTTTTGAGATAGTCACCCACGTTACAGGTAACATAAGTGGATCCATTTTTAGGAGAGGGAATGATATTCTGAAAATGGTTCCAATTTGCTTAGAGCACAAGGCATTAACGAACAATTAAAGAACTATCAAGCCTGGTGTACCACCACCACACCATCTTTTTCTTCTGATATGCATTCTTAAAAGTCTTCTACGTATAACTTTGATCACTTTTTTTCCCACACATTAATGGAAAGATAATATTCTAATTTAATTAAATAAAGTACTTAACTTAGATACCAGTTTCTCCAGAAGGAAATCTCTCTACTCATTTTTAAAGACATTGTAGGCATTGCTTTTAGACTTTATATTTCTTTCTTTTTTTAAACATTTAAACATAATTAGTTTTAATTCAAACTAATATATAAAATCCCCAGTACTGGCTAGAATAAAGAACAATACACAAGATCCTAAGATACAATAATTTATAAATAAAAATATACTATTACAAACCAAATCTTTCCCCATACGGAGACTAAAAGCCATAATCTTGACTGATTGTTCCCGATCATACATCATAAATAATGTAAGCTTCTTCAGAGAAGCAAAACATACTTGCCTCCCTGACACTAGTTTGTATCTTCAGTCAAACTACTACCATCAAGAAGGCAATTGGGCCCAGATATATCTTTTTGCTTACACGGTAACGTTCCGGCCTTGTTCTTCCAAAATAAAGCACAGGAAATTAAGTTTACAAAGAGTCCTTTACCTCTTACATGTGAAGTCTGTATAAAATAGAGATCGCTAATGCTCCTATTGCACCCATCTGGCAGTGCTGCTAGAATCTGATTCAAACTGCACTGAAGTCCATGAAAGGTTCTCCAGTGACCTTAACAGGCTCAGAATTAGGACCATGGAGCCAGCGTTTCCTAACAGAAAGCTCCTGCAAGAGTGGCTGATATCTGTTTTTGCTTACGGGACACAGTGGAAATGTGTAGTCAGCATGATACCTGAGCAAATAAAATGAAAACAAGACAAAGGTTTTAAAAATCCCAAATTCTTTGCTTGGTCGTGTGCAAACCACGCTACTGCCCCTGGAGCTTCCCGCTTCCCTCTGTTTGCAGTGCTTGCTCCAGTCCAAGAAGACGTGAGGCATAACGATCTCTTCACTACAGCTCCCCCTCAATCCCGAGACTGATAGAAGAGGATGTAACCAGACTCAGAGTTCTTTGAGATGTCTGATGTCAACCCGTAGAATTCTTCAATAGCTTGTGCATCAATCTTCTGCATGTAAAATCCCAAACGTTTAATGTAAGTATATAATGCATAACATATATCACATTCAGTTCCACTCCAGAAACTGTTTTCAAACAACTTGCACATATTATATAAAGTTATGAAATCCAAATAATTATTACAATTTATTAGATTTTGGTTTCCTATCTGTCATCAGCTGCACAGATGGTAGCAGATATACAGATTCATATATATGTGTGTGTGTGTCTGCGGGTGTTCACTTTTAAGTTAAGTTCACTTAAGTGAACCTATGAATGCAACCAGAGATGCACTGCTTGCATAAGTTTCACATGGACTAATCTTAAAGGAAACAATATTGCACTGAGACTTTCAATTCACTATCAAGAATGTATGTGCAAATTACCATTTCTAATCCTAAACACTGGACACCAATCAACTGCAGACAAGAACAATTAGAACTCAGAGGATGAAGGCTAACTTTTTCTCAGTTCTTCATTCCATTTTTGTGGAAAGATTTAAAACATCTGGAAAGTGAAAAGAGTATATTCTGGTTTTCACTTTCATCACCTTTGCATACAAAAGAAACAAAGTAAAAGCAAGCTACCTTGCCACGTTTAAACCCAGCACAATTTGGCTACAAACAACAGAAAGGTTGAAAATCTTCATTCACTTCGACAGACTATTGAATCTCACTTTTATTATAAGAATGGGAATCTTTCTCAGGAAGGAGCACGTCATTCGAACTTGTCATGGGAATAACAGACAGCAAGATGCTTAAGATCTGTGAGAAGATTCTTTCCTTCCTTTTCAGAACGGTTCAGAAGGAAAAAAAAAGAAAAAAAAACGTACAAGAAATTTCCAGGTGTTACTACTTCAGAACTGAAAAGACTGTGCTTTATGTTTGTGAGATTATTTGAGACCTACCACAGCAGCTTCTCTTTTCCCTGGAGGAAAGTGAACTTTTGACTCTTATCAAGGCATTTCAATTTACAGTGCATCTTGATAAGGCATACAAGCAATCCTTTTACTTTCCCCAGCAACCCTGCATATTTCCACGTTCAGCATTTCCTATGTGAAAAACAATCCGTAATATGACTTAGCGATAAGAAATTCTTACTATCCTTGAGTTGTCGTGCCAATTAACACCCTTAATCTAATACCTGTCTCACTCATTTTTCTTCTTTTTAATTATGCAGTTCTTGTATACTGTTAGGAAGAACTTAAATTATTCATTGTACAGCCTTAATTAAATTTAATAAAAGACTTGGACAGCATAGTCATACTTCTGCTGCTGCATGAGCAAAGACAAGGTGGAGAAAA
This sequence comes from Cyrtonyx montezumae, assembly GCF_038088225.1. Lineage (NCBI taxonomy): Eukaryota > Metazoa > Chordata > Aves > Galliformes > Odontophoridae > Cyrtonyx > Cyrtonyx montezumae. The sequence continues at coordinate 17,062,714 of NW_027071848.1, forward strand.
AGATAACAGAACAACTGAAAAAATGGAAACAATCTACAACGCAGTCTGCTCTTCCCCTCAATAAAGGGTAAAAGGTGACTGATGAAATAAATTGGCAAAGTCAAGACTGTTGAAGGAAATCCACTAGCTCCAAGAGATTAGTTAATAAATACATTTTAAAAAGCTTTTAACTTGTTAGGAATTCTTGAATTCCTAGAAGCATAGCTAACATTAGCCAAAATACTGTGTGCAAAAAGGCTCTTGTTTCAAGGATTAACTGTGAGATTTTACATTGCAATCTAACAGGTTTCAGTCTACTTTGACACTTGCTGCAGTTATCTCCAGGACTCTCCATCTAACAGACTGATCCACTCCAATAGCTCATAGCTTCTTAGTAGGAATAAATATTGTGTACCAGCAGCTTGCTTACTCTCAGAGCAGTGGTAAAATCCTTTCTGCTGTACCCCTATGTGCCATACGCGGCGCCAAAGGAACAGATTACCAAATGAAGGTGAAGGACACTGGCAACAAAGAAGCTTACTTTAAGAAGTATGAAAAGCAGAACACAATTCAAATTACTGTACAGTCAAGTAGCAAGGTGCAGCTCTGCTCACTCAGTTCTTGCTCATTTAGAATGGGTGTTAACATGACAGTCTTCTATGTCATCAAGCAGCAAATAGGGGTGCAAGTGCTCTGCTAAGTACAAGAAAAAAATCCAGGGTTACTCAAAGCTTACCTCAACAATATCATCATCAAAAAGCAACCAGAAATCATGACTCTTCACTATTGCAATATAATGTCCTCTGTTAGGGCCACTGGAAAATACAATTAAAAAATACAAATCATAAGACACACAAACGTACAACTATTGTTCAATAAAGTGTTTTTTTTTTCTTGTAGAAAAGTGATATTTAACACTAATTAAAATGGCTACCAAATGATTTCTGTTTGGATGTTTCTTTTCCTTTTCTCTGCCAACTCAAATAGTTTTCATAGCAATGCTTTATGCACGTATGTTTTACCTATAAAATTAAGGACTAAGCAGCACAGGCACAAAAGCATAAATGAAAGGAAATAAAAGAGAAATAGAGACATAAAATAAATAAATAATTCTGATGCTTCATAGCAATTGAATAGATCCCAAAGCATTTCATGGTCTTCATAAAGAAAAACACTGAGTTCAACCACAGTCTCAATATGATATCTCTTTATCTGTTTGGCTGTTAAGGAAAAAAAATAAAGAAAAAAACCAACTTAATTAAACTGATAATTTAGGAGTTGAAAAATCCTTACAGCAATGAAAGGGTTTCCCATTTAAACTAAAGCAATTACAATGCACTGATCTTTAGTTTATGACAGAAAATTCTCCACAACTGCAATGGGAACAAAGAACTCTAAGAGCATCCTGCTTGTTAAACAGATTTCAGGTAAGGAAATGATACACTTACCTGAACCTCACAACTGAAAGGGAACGAGCATTTAACGCAGTAGTGGAACTGCCTCAGCCTGCTACCAGCACTCACACAATACTTCTGGATTAGGCAGAAACTGCTATTATAGAGTAATATGATATGGGATCTGTTTTATTTTTCTTTTGAAACAGTTAGGCTCGCTCAAATTCTCATGTGAATACACTGTAACTGCTTTCCAAAGTGAACTGTCATGGCAACAAGGCCATATATCGTCAGGATTAGCAGCACCTGCTCACAATACCTTCTTTTCTAAGAAACTTTTAGGAGACCTTTCAACGCTGTTAGAGTTATGTGACTTGGGGAGGGTTTTTTTTTGTTTTTTTCTTTTCTTCATGAAAAAAAAAACAACACTTTAGCTTTTATATAAAAATCTCTTACATAACATACTGTTATTACCTTCCACAATGAACTACCACGGCAACGAGGTCATACATTCTGTCAGGATTGGTGGCATCTCCTGAGGTGTTAAATAAACGAAGCTCTAAAGGAAAAACTACTCTATAAGAGAGCTTTGTGTATCTATGCAGCTGATCCATGTATTTAAATCTCTTCAAATGGAGAGCTAGAATCATAGGCAGCTTCTTTACTTTCATCCTGAAAAAAAAAAAGAAACAAAACAAACAAAAATAGTATTTCCAATATTGAGGCAAACTGTTCTGCTGACATTAACAGAGAGAACTTAACCACTGAAGCCTTGAACAAACTTCTGCAAGTATTAAAAAGGCACTCAGATCATCATCCATGTAACCAATACTGAACTCATCCTGCATTGCAAAACAAAAATTGGATTTTAACAACTGAGATAATTGCAAATGTAATTGAAATTGAAGCTAAACGAGTACCTGCAAACAACCCACACGGTGATTTAGACTTTTAGTAGGTCTACACAGCAACAGTTTGGAAATGGGTGGGCTGCAGGGTGGTCTCTGTGAGCAGAGCACAGCACTGCCCTATGTCAGATCAGAGCCATCTCCAGCTGCTCCAAAAGGGAGCTGCTGATGGCCAAAGCTGAGCCATGAGCAGTGCTGGACACACGACTGGGAAGAGCAGATGTACAACAGCAACTGGGAGAGAGGAGTGAGAAATGGGAGAGATGCAGCCCTGCAGCCCCCAAGGTCAGTGTAGCAGTAGCTCCCTGCAGCCTGGGAGAAGCCCATGGAGGAGCAGACTGCTCTCCTGCAGCTCTTGGGCACCATGCAGAGCAAATCTCCAGATGCAGCCACGGAGAAGCCCACAGGCAGCATTGGATGTGATCTGAGGGAGGTACAGCCCACAGAGCAGCAGCCCATGGAGAGGAGTCTGCAGTGGAGCAGGAGGGCTGGGGGAGCTGCTGCCTATGAGGACCTGTGCTGGAGCAGTCCCAGAAGGATGGGCCCCATGGTACAGAGTCATATTAGAGCTGTGCTAGAGCCTGTTACAGTTTAATTTCCTATTGAATTGGTCAACTCGTACAAGCATTTTAGAAAAGGCAATACCACTTTGTCACATTTATATCACTTCAGGTTTTCATATCAAGCCATTCATTTAACACTGTCAAGGGATACAGACAGCACACTGTTATTCCCCACACCTCATGCTGCCAGAACAAGATAATGCTAAGCACTAGCACAGTAATTTGTACACACGTTGCAGCATTATCTTACTGAAGCCAAAGCCTGAAAGCAATAAGCTAGTTTCCCTGACAGCTTGCTGGTCCTTTCCCTAGTCCGAGGTAGTGTGATTTTACATCAGTGACTACAAATTCACAACAGCCAACCACAGCTGACTTGGCAACAGAGCCTTTAATTCTCTGGGAGACACATTTGCCCATATTAATAGCAACCAAGCTAGATTTCTCTGCTCCCATGCCTTAGATCAGCACTGTACAGAATTTTATCAAACTGCCTTCAGCCATCAGAAGTAGCTCCACACCATCAGCAGTGCAGCCCAATGAAGGTTTCAGATGTGTCTTACTAAGACTGTATTTTTGCAGCGTCAGTAAATATGTTTGTACAGCATAATCCTTTTTGGAAAGATAAGGGACGGGGAACAAAATCCTTCCTTCTCTTTTTTCATTAAACAGACTTGATAGTAACTGTGGAAACCCTGCTAGACTCAATTTCTCTCCTTTGTCTGCGAGGAAACTAGGAAATGAAAAATGCTGGAGAAGGGCTGACAGATGACAGAAGTACAGTTACTTTTTATTACATTACTGAGATACGGATATAATTTCTGCTCTGATTCTTTTCCCAAATTTAAAGTCCTCTTTTAATAAAGGAATTGCGTTTGATAATAGGAGCTCTTTCAACAGCAAAGAAAGTCACCTTTGCTAGTAGAGTAGACACTATCAAGGATAAACTTTATGCTACAGAGACAGAAGAAAATTATGATTGCAGTCAAAGTGGTCACACTGAAAAGAAGAAAAGGCTGTGTTTTGCCATTAAGACCATACCTACAGTTCAGGCTTATGTCAACACAATTTATTAATGGTTAGGGATCCTATTACCTCCCACACAGAAAAAGAGCAACAGAAAACAACAGGACAGACCTTACTTCGCAACCCCCTTGCACACATCAATTAGTAAGCTTAGGCAACATATGAATGCATACTTTGCAGATGAGACATGCCAAAAGCCACGTGTTGAATCTATGGTAAACTGAGTAACAAGAACCAGCGGTGTAACCAGTACAGCACGTCCCCATCTCCATGTTCCCATCCCTTCAACTCATCTATAAGTAGACAAATACCTTCTCAGATTAAAAAAAAACCAATACAGAACAGTACACAAAACCAAGAGTCTTTCTGTCAAATGTTAAACATTAGACAGACAAGAAATATTTTACACAATGCTTTCCACGACCACTGCCGTGCAGATGTTTACCACGGCTAATTAAAAACTCAGTTAAAAAGTGATGTTACAAGTATAATTCTGACTGAATTGGTAAGAAGTCTTACCAAAGCGTTTCTTGCAGCAATTATAAAAGTTATTAAATTATTTAGAGGAAAAGAACTGCAAAGAGTCCCATAAAATCAGTGAAATTTCACCATTATCCACACTTCTCCCTTAATCACCAATAGTCTAACCTCTTTTTATCTTATTTTTGGTCTTAAGAACATTTAGAATGAGAAAAATAAATAATGATCAAAGGCCTCCCAAAACACTCTCATTACTCACTGGAAGGAGGCTCACTGAATTCAGAAAAAGGAATGCAACCAAGTTAACGTTTAGAAAAAGAAGAGAGAACATTTAAGAGAGAAAGCACTTTCTCTTCCTACCTCAGACACACAGAAATACAAGAGTATTTTCATGCAAACATATGTGTTATGTTTTTCCTTCTGAGTCTGACCTACCTTTTATGTGCTTCTTGCTTACTGCGACATTCTTCACAGTAATATTTGTATTCACTGCACAGAGTTTCTGTATTGCTGAAACCCCTGAAAGAAAAAAAAAGGCATCACAGCAATATGAGCTTCTTACCTGAAATATACATATAAATGCATGCAAAAACATACAAACAAAATACCATTTAATTAAGTTTACATAAACTAAAATTTGCTAAGTCAAATGACCATGAGCTTTTAGTTTGACTTCCTTCTGTCAAGGTCAAAAAAAGGTAAAATATAGAAGTTGAGATTTTTGCATCTACCTTAAGCAGTGAGTAATTGAAGTATTTTGTTCTACATCAACAGAAAGATCTAAGAAGTCTTCATCTTTGCTGCTTATCTGTAGGGAAAGATAAAGAAAGAAAAAGATGAGCAGATTAACAGGTTTAAACCTGTTAAACTCATTCAACTCTTATTCAGCACCATTTTCTCCTGACAGAATATATCTTCTACCTTATAATAGCTGTCTAAAAACCATTACAAGTGAAATGTCTCAGCATGTCAGACATTTCCTAGATCTCTGTTTCTAATTTTGTTCAGAAAGAGGAAGAGGGAAATGCGTATGTATCCAAGGAGGAAAATGTAATCCAAGAAGAAATTTGATCACAAGTCCTGAGAAGTGGTGATGAATGAAATCCCTAGTGGTTCAGATCATCAGCAACATTATCACAACGTTTATGAAACGCCTAGTGTTTCCCCTTTGTACCTAGAGATACACAGTATCTCTAGTGAGAATGCCTACTGCTGTTTATGACTCTTGTGTACAAAGGTGAATGCCTTCAGAAAACATGCCTGGTAGCTGTACTGAAAAGTTGGTGTCTGACTCAAGAGACGAGAAGGGCACAGTCCCTAAAGGCAGCATACATGTAGAATAAAATAACAGCTGTCAGGAAAACTACTTCTGGGAAATAACATAACTGGTGAAACAAGGAAGCTTACGGAGCTAAGATAGAACCTGCTGTTAATACCTGTGAGTGGACTGGTGAAAGACTCCTCCCACTCTTCTATAGATAATTTTTCCAAGAATAAATGTACATACGGAAAATGGACTGCTATGCCAGTATACATCATGTCTACAATATCATTTAAATTATAAGGTTTAGACTTTCAGAAATTTTTCAAGATGCTTTTATGGTGTGAAAAAAAGCCTCCTGCATCTTCAGCAAGTTGCTAGTTCCCCATCTTCAGGGACGTAATGCAGTTTAGGAAGTACAGAGATGAACCATGTTTCAAAATAAACCATTGCAAACATCACTTTCAGAACTACCAAACTTGAGAATGGTACACAAAGGAGTCCACTGGAAATCCTAGGGGAAAGGGACACAAACAGGACAGCTGACCTAAACCAGCCACGAGGCATTATGTGAAGAAAACCTATAAAACTAAGGAGGGGTGGGGGGAAGTTGGCCAGAGGGGTGCAGCTGCTGCTTGGGGACTGGCTGGCTATCAGACAGTGGGCAAGCAATTGTTTTGTGTGTATACATGTATATTTGTGTATATATTTATAATTATTATTACTTCACTCTTCCTTATCTGTTTCAGTAAATAGTTTTTATCTCAACCTACAAATTCCACTTATTTTTTCCCACTGGGAAAGCTGAGAGAAAATGAAACTCTGCACAACCAGCTGTTGGCTCTTTGTGATCTGAAATGAGCATTAGATGGTTTACCAAGTGCATTTTTTTCCCATCTATATTGATAGATTAGAAACTACTATTTTCATTTTTAAGACTTTTCAGCCATTAGTATTTGAACTGCCAATTAACTCAGAGTTTTACTAAAAAAAGAAAATTTTAGAATTAACCTCCCACTCTAGCCATGACCCCTTCTACTCCAGAGGTTCTATTTCCAATAAACATCACTACTGTATCATAAATCATGCATTTATTTCCAATAAACATCAATTCCTCAGACTAAAATAATCTTGTCTTCAATGCTATATACTCCAACTGCATATAGGATGCATAAGAAAGATGGACGTGGTCAGAAAACCCCATCATTTGCAGAATCAAGTCCCAACCAGTTCAAAAAGTGAGTGCTCCTAACACAACATATGCAGCAGAACAGTGGTGAAGAACTGAGGCATTCCAACATTTGTAGTGGAGGTCTCTTCCAACCCCCACAGTTCTGTGATTGTAGCTAAAGGGACTGTACCTCATTCTCACATCCTGGACACAATTTTGCATGCAGATTGCTCACCTGTAGTCTGATGGTGAATGCCACAGACAAAAACTCAGAATGCTAACAGAGAAATCTATTTTACATTCTATTTGGAATTTCACTTGCAATTTACACTAGCTCACAGACAAAAAGAAGCTTTTGCAGTTGTAGGCTCCCATCTACACTAAGACAGAAACTATTTTTCAGTGAAGCTGAAAGAAAGGACATGATTTATTGAGAGGAAGGGAGAAAACAGGACATAGCTAAGATTTTGTACTGCTCCTGTAAGAGAAAGCATCAAGATTTTCCTTATTGTTACACCTCAGCTCAAAGTTGAAGAACTTTCCATCTTGAAGAGTTATACAAAAACAAAAGTAAAACCAACAGCTGAAAAAGAAAACAATGATCAATTCAGTCTGATACTTTTGGCCCAAGACTCCTTCCCCTTTGTCAATAGCATTATTTTCTGGTTTACTGATACTTTTTCCTGAAATTTTGAGGAAAAGACTATAAAACCAATGAACTTCTTGTATTTTTTTAATCAACAACAAAAATGTAATATTCACTTCATATCTTTAACAAGGTAGGGGAAGGAATCATGACAAAATGTCACACCAAAAGAACATAAAGAGAGCTTTCTATCTTCACAGAATCACAGAGCTGTAGGGGCTGGAAGGGACCTCCAGAGATCATGCAGTCCAACCCCCTGCCAAAGCAGCTCCCTAGCCCAGGTTGCACAGGTAGGCGTCCAGGCGGGTCTGGAACGTCTCCAGAGAAGGAGACTCCACCACCTCTCTGTGCAGCTGTGCCACTGCTCCGTCACTGCACTGGGAAGAAGTATTATATGCTTATTTATTGAGTAGCTTGATCCAAGACTTTTTAGTTACCATATCTGTTTTTTATAATCCACTCTATCCCGTGTTTAAACTGAGGATAAATCTCTAGAACAGCCAGTTAAATGAAAGGGCTAATGAGACTGTGCATCCTGGAAAGAAGCTCTTTTCTATAATCCAGTCAACTACACTTACAATGAAATCTTGCTACATTGGTTTTTCAGAAGATTGCACTGTTTTGAAATGTCAGATGTTCATTCCCATTTGGAAGAAAAACGGAACACAAAATACATCTAAATATGCATTAAATTCCATGTTTATATTAAAAACAAACAAACAACTAAGGTTATTGTCTTATCTGAGAAGCACTAATTCATTTCTTGCTGCCTAACCTGCTGCACACCATTTTAAGATGCACTTCTAAAGAACTCTAAATGCCAACACCTTCAATAAGCATGAAAGCAATCACATATGCTCGTGGTATTTGAAAATAAGACACTATTCAAAGTAATATTACATCCTTACTATGTCTAAGTGTGTTTCTTTCTAAGAGTCTATTTTCAGGTCTGTGTTTTAATCAGACAGAAGCTGACATACTTCGTAGATAGATGGCTGATAAAATAGTTTCCAGATTATTAGGGGCTGGAATACACAAGTCCTAGCATACAAATAAACAATGTATAACAGAAAATTTTCTGCTGTGACATTCTTTAAAATTCAGCTAGTCAGCTTTGAGCAGACGTGGCATATCCCCATCAGCAACAGCAAACAGAAAAACAGAACTAAGCAATATCAGAAAAGCTCGAAATTCTGATAGGTCTGGAAACTGATAAAATAATGCTAGCAAAGAATCTTTAAGCTATTTTAGATTGCTTTAAGGACTGCACACAGATCAAAATCCTGACAGGAACAATTCACAATGCCACAGTGAGGAACAGTAATGACATCAGTCCTATTAAAATACTAAAATAAACACATATTTAATGATAAAATAAATGAAAAGAAAAAAAATCAGTACAAGAATTAAGAAAAGTAATTTACAGTTGCCATGAGGTAATAACTAGGGAGGAGAAACAAGAAATAAAAGGTGGTAGGCAGAAATCAGCACTTAAAATTACTCAAAATATCAGGATCTATTGAAGTCTGCAGTTGCATTACATATGACATTAGGAAGCTTTTTTTCTGTTGATTTTTTTTTTCCACATCAAAGAGATGATTATTTCTAGACGACAGAAAAAAAAATTCATGTGAAGTATATTGTTTTCATCTGACTAATTCCTACTTTCCAACGTCGTGCTGAAATATGTGCATTATATAATTAAGGAAAATAGGTATAGAGTCACACAAAAAAATACAGCCATTCAGCTTTTTACAATACCTAAGGCACAGACCATGAGAGAATTACTGTAATTTTCATATTGTGCTGCTTTTTCTCAGGCAGGTAAAATTCAATTATAAGTTTTTCTCCAAAAATAGCTTATTCCTTTTACTGTAAAACTACTCTCCAAGAAAATTTTAGCACAGTTCACTTAAAAATGAAACTTATTTCTCAGGGTCCAGTAAGAGAAGAATTTCTGTGAAGAAAAGTTCAAGAGGAAAGCACAGTACTTTGATTTCAATTTGAATTTCAGAACTAGAAGTCTATGGAAACCTATTCAGAATATATACTTCTGGAACGCATGACTAAATCTGACATGAGTCTTTAAGACATTACGTTAGATAAAAACTTCCCACCCCTGTGTGGCAGGCTTCTTTGTTCCTACAGATACAGCAATCTAGACTTCTCTAATCTAATTATGGCTACAACAACAAAATTCAACTGGGCATCTTCCTAACACTGACCAATACCATTTTTATACAAGTCATCCATCTGCTGCTGGAAATTTCTCACTGACAAAACCAAAAACAGTCATACAAATAAAAGATTTCTGAAGAAAAGAATGAATGTAATCCATTAGTCTGTTGCGACAAATGAATCATGAAACATAGTTCTGGAACAGGAAGAATTTGCTTTATGAAGTAAATACAGACTTACAGTTTCACATGTAAGACATCTGGTTTCATTTGTTAATGTTCCCTGAAAGATCTCATGAACCCACGTTGGGTCTGGAGGGCTGTTATTTTCATTATCAATATTGCCATTGGGTAAGCGACCATTTTGCTTCTCTTGTTTTCTTTCCTCTTGCAAGATATCCGCAATTGTATTTAGTAGGTAGTTTAAGAACTCATGTGCATCCTGCTGCATGTAGTTATCAAAAAGCTCTACAAGATTAAAAAGAAAGAAGAAAAGAAACAGATTTAAAAAAATGAATTAGTTAGTAGTAGTAAAAAAAAAAAACTTGCTTATAGTGTAAAGGAAAATTTCAATTTTTTTTCTTTGTTTCAGGTCTTGAATCACTTGTAACAAAACAACACCAAAATCAGAATTTCATTTACTAAGCCAACAATGCTGGGGGGTTAAGAGTAATCTTACATTCATGTAAATATCTCAGCTGATCAGAATTACCAGAAAAGTGATCTATTCTACAAGAAAACTTGGCCATTACTCTGCTACCTAAACACTGGTGTACATATAATAGTGCCACCTGAGATTTCATAGCTTGCTTTGGTCTATCCCTCCAGAAGGCAGTCCATGAGGATTGGGATCTCAATCAGGGTTATTCTACTTCTGACAAGCTTAAACCACGTCTTGGATAACAAATGGCATTTCAAATGGCATTAGATGTTGATATTTTCACAAATGAACTCAGGACTTGGAACATATAAACCACTGAAATATTTTCTCTTCTATCACGATTAACATGAACAACAAATGTTCAGAGCATTCCTTTATTTTCACTTTCAGGGTTTTAAGTTCACCATTGCTCTGTCAAAAGTGTATTGTCATCAGAACAAGAAACAAACATAAGATGAACTTAAAGATACTGGTATTTTTAAGTGACTATTACTTTTCTCAGATCTCTTCAGGTAAGGCAGTATTTGCATGAGCCATGTCAAACTAGCCTAAATATCTAGCCAAGAACAAGCTTCAAATTAGGCCTTCAAGTAATAAACAGACTTGTCTTTCAAGATCTGAAAAACTGCTTCAGGAGATAGGTGTATAATGAAAGTATGCACGTTTATTACTGACAGACCTGCTTTACAGATAAAAACGGTGTCAGGATGTTTCCCATTTAACATTGGTTTGTTGACATTTCTAATTGTCACAGGATTCATTCAGTTGACAGCAAATAGCATCACTGGCACATACTTGCAGTGCACAGTAATGCTATATATTAAAGCAAAATTCTCCTTACAAGTCTGTTCTCTTGTTTATGCTCATGTTGGTATCACCCTGAAAACATAAGGTGGTATTTCAAGGAAATTCAATACACTGAGACATCATCTGCTTCCACAAATCCTTACCTATATGACTAAGAAAAACTAAGGGCACTGAACTTGATTTATTAACAGTTACTTTTCCCTTTCTGACTAGGGGTTCTTAACAAGGAAACTTACCTGCCAGATTAAAAAAACATTCTACATAATGGGTTAATATCACAGATGTCAATTGCTCCAACTTGCAATTTCCTTTTAGTGCAAGAATATACTAAGAGACAGCCCTTCACTGAAGGGACAGTTTTCATGATTGGAAAGATGAGTTTAAGTTTAGAAGTGCATACAGGGACTACATCACAGCTTTGCCATCCTTCACTTGATTGCATCCAGGAGTAAACTTTAAATTGAAATTAATAAATACCAGAATTACTAGCAGATTAGGGAAAACGTGATGCTAATCTGTATCATTTGGAGAGGTGCAAAGAAGCAGCCAAGCATATGAATCAAGTAGCTTATTTAATGAACACCTACAACACTATTTTTGAGAAGGAAAAGTTCAACACTGAATCTAACCACCTACAAAATCTTTATTTAATCAAGTACACCAAGGCTACAAGTCTCTCAAGGACTTGCACTCCAGAGATTCTTCATTGTGCTGCATTACAGATCTCATAGGGATATCAGCTCAGTCGGTAAATTAACAAGTACAACACATTGTTCGTTTTGTGATTAGAAGAAATTTAAGCAAACATAACAGTATACCTTCAGCTGACTTCAAGACAGTAGCTGCTTCCCAGCCTGTTAAGCTTCAAGATCATTAACAGATGTATGTTGGATTCAGTCTTAGAAAACAAAGACTGAATAAAAACTGAATAGCAGCACTGTAATGTGGAATACATGAAGATTATGTTCTCAGTCATCACCCTGGTACCACTGGATACTGACTGGAACAGAATGTTGGCTGGTATTGCATACCTAATCTGATATTTTCATCAATTAACTCTTTTCTAAAGCTCAAAATTGTACACCTTTACAGTAAGCAAATAATAGCATATATGATGCCCACATTACCACTGATTAAAAAAAAATTACCTGTTTAATTCTATAGAAAAGGTAAGAATATCAGCATCAAGAGACACAAAAAGCAAACAAGGGCTGAACTTTCACATCAGATCTCTCTACAGAATATTTTCCAGTTGCCTTCTCCTGCTTAAAACTTTACTGTCATTAAATAATTGAGCATTACAAGTTCATTAAAAAAAAAAAGTAATGGTTCCTGTGGTTTACTTTCTGCTTTCCATCTGAATAATTCTCTACATTGTTGTAGTTAGTCAACATTGATTTAATAGTAAAAGAATAATGAATTAGTAAAAGAATAATGAATTGCTCCTACAAATGCATCAAAATACAAATACATTCAAGTACACTTACTGAAGAACTAAATGAGAGTTTGCTATTCTGCACAGGTCAGAGATAAGAATCTCTTTTTTTGGATAAAAAACATAAAATGTTAAAAATATCTGGAAACCTCTTAAAATTTGGGATATTTATTACATTACAAAGTTAGATAAAACTACTTACTAATTTTAAATTGCACTAGTTTTTAAAAAGTAGTTCAAGCTAAGTAATGCAAAAAAGCTAATAATTTAAAAATGTATAAGATTTTAGGGTAGATTATGGCAGGGATGCCTCAGTTTGCATTCCATACAATCGATCTGGCAGACTGATCACTGCATTCAAAGCAGAACACTCTTTTAAGAACAAAATAAAAGCTTCAGAGTGAATTCTGATGAAAAATATACAGTTCTTAGACAAAACTAGCATGCAATTTCAGAAGCAGACACTGACAAAAGCTTCAGTTATACACAAAGAGATGATTCTTTCTGAACAGCTCACAAGTTACACTCTTATTCTAGAGCTACCTCCACTTTACACTACAGCACAAAGAACACTTTTCATCTCTAATATGTAGATATTCCACCATTTAAACTTCAAAACTAAGTCATACTTGCTGTATTATACAAGAAAAAAAGAAGTTACCATTTTCTTTTCGTAATCTCGTTATAAATTTCTTGGGAGGTATAACTCCAACTTTTTTCTTCTGGGTGGCTATACTGTGGAAGAGGTCAGCTAAGCATGTAAGGAGATTCTCTTTCTTCCTTGGTTGACTCTTGTATGCTAAGACTTTGTCTCGAAATGGACGACAAAAATAAAGTGCCTGAAGAACTGAATTGCAGTAGCATGTATTCCCAAACTATAAAATAAGAGAGAGATTTGTTAGCTTGCACTGTATTACTGTAGAGAAGTAAAACTAAAGTACAAAAAAAAATTCACATGGGCAAATTTTCTGCAAGTCATTTCTTCTTGACTTTTAACACTGCAAAACAGAAATATGCTTTACGATCCTTTAAGAAGTATGTTGTCCATAAATGCAAAAAAAAATAGTGAATTTAATCAATACCATACTTTTATCTTCCTGTAAATTTATTAATAGAATTATGTATTAACTTCTCTTAAAACAAATACCACCAATTTCACAGCTCTCCAAATACGCCCAGATGAAAATATTTATTCATTTATCACATCTATTCATCTAGCAACAAGAGTACAGAATAGGTACAGTGTGGTTTTGTACTGTGAGAAGAGACCTTCTCAGACACTTCAGAAAGTATTTCTTCAAATCTTATTAGCTGTGATCAATGTCAGAAATATCTGCTTTATCCTCTTCTTATGTTTTCAGTTCTTAGTTTAGGGTGACAGGACTGCCACTCTGGAGTTTTCTTAAAACACTCAGTCGCGGCTTATTGAGAACGTGAAGGTATGTCAAAGGTATCAGTCTCAAATGGAGACAGAAAGGAAAAGAACGGACAATTCAGACATGGGCATTTTCAATGAGGTAGGTCACTGAACTGAAATGGTGCAAAATGAGACAGCTCTAAGAGCATCCATAATTCCTTCTGTGCCAGGACACTGTACATTCCTCTTCCCCAGACTCCTTCCAGGTCTTAGACACAGCTTCCCTCAAGTCTTGTAGTCGCTTACACTGTCTCTAACCCACTCCAATGTGACAAACTTCCCCATCACTTCTGTGAAAGCAACATGAATTGTTAGTGGAGAGTCGCTCTCATTTTATGCAGCCCTCCTGCAATAAAACCCATTATCTAACACAAAAAATTATTATTATTAAAAAATTAAATTTTTTAAAAATTATTTAAAAAATTATTATTAAATTATTCCTGAAAACTAATCATCAAATTGAACCATTCCGTATGACTTTCCACACTTGCTTTTTCCTTCAGGCTCAGCATTCTTTAACATCTCAATAAAATGGCAGACATGAAGACCTCACCAACAGTTTCAGAGATTTTTTCCTGTACTGTATTTATCCAGTTAAGTTGGCATATTATCAACTACAAACCATAAATTTTAAACAGTGTTTTGTTTTTTAACAGCCACAATTTAATTGCAAGAAAGCGGTTTAATAACTACCCTGTTAGAAGTAAAATGAAATAAATTATTAGCTCAGTTTCAAGTATTATTTCATTAAGGTATTTTAATAAATATGCTGAATGTTTAAAAACATTTAAAAACACATATTCAATGACTACGTCAGTCAGTGTTTTAACTATTCACTTAGTGACAATCTTGCAATTTAACCAATCCAGTCACAACATTTCAAAGAAATAGAATTAGGAACTGACACTTACATTAACTAACCCAAAATAGTGTTCATTGACTGGAAATTGTTCTGGACCAATCTCTTTCTCCAAAGCTGAGGCATTGGCGCCCTAGAAAATCAAAAGCAGTAAAATATTAATGTTGCAACTATGCACGCAGTGAGTTTAACTAGCTGAGAAAAAAAAATCAAGTGAGGTGGTTTTTAAGTAAGGATAAGTGCCTTTCCTCCAAAGTACAGCAGTGAACAGCAGCTCACACACACTGCAGGCATCTACAACACAGTCACAACTATGAGTCTGACCACAGCACACACATGGGGAAACAAGGCATTGCTCCAGAATCAGGTGTTTTGTCAAAACACATGAAATGTGTCATTGTATCTTAGTACATGACATTTCAATCTTGATTCTCCCATGTGATACTGTACAGTTAGTTCAGTCAAAGGTATTTATCCCCTAGCAATTGTTGATTTACTTTGACTTGACTACACACACACACACACACACAATTACTGATTGCAGCTGTAGACCTCATTAACACCAAACCTGTAACGTTAGATGTCAGATTGTAAGACTTAGGTTTTGCTAAACTTAGGTATGCAGAAGCAATCCCTCTAGTCAGGGCGTAGGAAAATAAAAATAAAAATAAAAATAAATTGGAGTGAATGGATGAAACACTGTCGTGCCTGTAGCCTGAAGGGTGGAGGCAGTGCAGGTTGTGATCCAATTCATCAATCACATATGGCAAATTAACTAAACATGTTTAATTATCCTGTTTCTTAATCCAAAGGCAAGCACACAGGCAAGATAATATTAGTCATGAATGCAGGAAAACCAGTCCTTTGAGTTCAGCTGATTTGCACTCTCAGGATGTTTAGATTGGCCACAAAGCCATTTCACACAGATCCCAAAGCAGACAGGTCACCCAGCAAGTCTTCTGTGCCATAACATAATACTTCACATGTTCACAATAGAAGAATCTATCACTCTTTCACTAGCTATTTAAATATAACCCAAAATGTTCTAGAGATGTGGGCTTCAGAATATGTCCTGTTGAAAAACACCTCAAAGTTGTATCACTTTTATATATTTTTAAACTGATTTGGTGTACTGTACTTCTTCAGCAACGATGATGTTAATACAGTACTGCAAGGCAGGGGATGCAAGGCCAAACAGGGAGCTCTGCTCCACTCCAGGAGTGTAACTCACATGCTATGCAACATATCTCACAGAAGTTAAATGAAGATCCCTCAAAGGAAGCATAGAGACAGGGCTGCTCCACTTGCAACAAAAACACAAGGTGCTCCAAGCGCTTTGTTACAGACCTTGACTTCTGGCCTGCACTAGAAATGCTGTAGGCATTACCCAGCAAATCTGTTAGCTACAAAGCTCCAAGAAAAGACAGAGAAAGTAACTTCGGTTACCCCCTGCTTCCAACTGATGCAGCTGGTGCAACGAACAGTGGAATTTCTTTTTAATTATTATTTAGCTATAAAAACCTGCTCTCTGGAAAATTAAGAGAATAAACATCTTTCTGCAGGTATTACACTAACTGCCTTTAATAAAAATCAAATGTATGCAACAAAAGTGATATAGGACTGGATACAACATCTGTCTCTCTCCATATAAATAGGTACACACCTCTTAGCAAACTACTGTATGAGCATATTCGAGTGTAAAGTCAGCCTTAAGTACACCAAAAATAGCACACACTATACACAAAAGAATCTTAAAATCAGGTGCAACTCCTTCCCAGCTACATCTTTTGTTACATTAAAGACACAGCAAATGGCTATGGACTTTGTATCAAGAAAACTGAATGCTCCATCCCTGGAGGCACTCAAGGCCAGGCTGGATGTGGCAATGGGCAGCCTGCTCTAGTGCCTGGTGACCCTGCCCAAGGCAGGGGGTTGAAATTAGATGAGCTTTGAGGTCCTTTTTAACCCAGGCCATTCTACAATTCTATGAATCTATGAAAACTGAATCAAAATCATAAAACCTATTTTAATGCAGTTTAAGATTTCACAGCTGCTCTCAAATGGTGATGTTAGTGGTAAGGAAAAGGGGTATAAAATCTCACTTAAGATTATAGCACTCCATGAGTGAATATTAAACACTTGGCTTTGCATACTGAAATACACCCCTGAGACCTGACAAGGTGGATATTATTTACAAACAAATCAGGAAAAAAAGGAACTGAGGAGGCCACTTATCCTACTGCTCAAATCTCCACTTCATAAAAAAATAAATAAATTCTAGAACAGGTTTTTAGGAAATTCTCTGTTTTCAAAGGGTGGAGTGGCTGCTTTATTCTAGCTTTGGAAGGGAGAATACAGTGATTGAGACTTTGATGTTTCTGTTTGTACAGATCCCAACATTATATTTAGATTTCTAGCACAATAAATATCCTGACTTGTTAGTAAGGAAAATATGCTAAGATATGAGTATATTAACAATACAGATTTCTCATTATTCAAGGGTATTTCATTCAAGGTTCAGACATTCACATGATTTCAGAGGATGACCTTACTCTCATTTCAGTGCAGTTGTTTATAAAAGTTTTATCAGTACAAACCAGCACGGATGTTTTAAAACAATATAAAACCCTGTAAGCTACTCAGACTTCCCTATGTAGCTCTCTTTTTTTCTGTCATAAAGGATGCTGTTCCTTCACACAAATAATTTACACCGTGCACAGCGTGTTAGTTGCAGAGGCAGGATACAGCATGCAGCAGGAGCTTGAAAGTATGTTAGAAATGACACAAAGCAACTATTTTAATATCTAAGTATTCTTCCCTCTGAAAGGTTTCTTGTGGACAACTACAGTGAGCATTACCTGTCTCAGTTGATACTCCCATTATGAAAATACAGACATGGAGGGGAAGCACTGTGATACCAGCTATAAGTGCATAACATAAGATCTTTTGGACGAGAGGTCAGCAGAGGAATAAAGCACAAGTGGAGTCATACCTCTTTACATCAGCCATGACAGACTGAAATTGGGATCAGGCCTTGAGAGATTTCACTCAAAGATGTCTGTGGCAGAGTATAAAAGCACTTCCTCTGCCATCTAACCTGGATGCAGGAAGATCCCAAAAATGATTCTCTACTTTTTGGAGCACAGTGAGCAACCCATACAAAAGGTGCTCAGTCTCCCACAGAGCAGCTTAGCTTTGACACTGCGCAGATGAGAAATGGGAACATCAACTTCAGTTAGTACACAGAAGATGTCAAAAATCAACCCTAATAGCTAATAATGCAATCCTACTGGTATTTACTTTTTTTTTTGTATCATATTAGTACCTTTGTATCACCACCACCTATGTGTCATCATGTCAGCACCTATATACACCTATGCATTCACCAAACACTGCTTCCCATCATCTGCCTTCTGGCACAGCGACAATTATACAGGCATACAGAGCACTGCACACAGCATGGCTTTATAGTGAAAACTTCAGCAAGTAAGGCATGTAAGAACATAATATGAAATCTTAATGTGCACCTTCCTTGGCATCCTACAGTTTACCGCTGGAATAGGTAGTAAGACCAAAGCTTAACTAAGCTCATCTGAATCAGACCGTTCTGAAGCACGTGTTAAAAGAACAGAAGGAAAACAACACCATGATGTAACAGATGGCTGAAAACACCAAAATATCAACTGTGATCTATCAAATTCTGAGATTATTTCTATGCAGGAGAAAGAACTACAATAAACACCTAAGAAGCCAATTCATAACAAAACAAATTTCAAGTTGTGTACTTGCTGTTAATTGTAAAGATAAACTGCACTATATCACTATGAAGGCACAGTGAAAAGTCACCCACCTTGCTGAAGCAATAATGATGCTAACTATTATTTTCACTTTTATTATTGCCTTTTCTTGCTGCCCCAGTGGTCTCACTTTTGGGGCACCATACATAGAAATACCACTCCTGAGACCAAGCTAACAACTCAAAGATGCAAACCAACATATGGTAAAATTTCAGTGGCTGGAAGAATCAAATTAGAAGTGCACACACCTCACCTGAGCTAGCAATAATGTAAAGGCACCTAATGTTTTTAAGGAAAAAAATAAAGACTAAGAATAATAGCTACCCTACATGAAAATACAGTCTAAAAACAAGTCAGCAAGCAGGCAAACCATAGTACTTTGAAAGGGTCCTGCCTTCTTGCTATCAGCTGATCTAGTAGACAGCATTTCTCTCACACAGACTTGACTCATAACAAGCCTACCATGCTTGGAAGATTACACTGGTGTTAGCCCTACTGGAAGGGGTGCTGATCCATCCCTTCCTGGATTAAAAAAAATCAGTTGATAATACGGTGGAGAGTTTGCAGTTAACAGTAGTTAACAGTTTTAATCTTTAGCTCACTGAGTTGTAAAGATTCCTCAGTGAAAGAGAAAAATAATTTTTAAAAGAAATTTCTTAAAAAAAATTTGTACTTATTGTCAAAGTTCTGTGGATGTCCTTCTCCTTTAACACATGCTAGAACCTTCCCTGCAATGCCCTCCACCTTCCCAAGAAACAAAAAAGAACCAAAGTTTCTGACATAATTTGTCATGTTATGTACACAGATGTAAGCCGAACTTTTCAAACATTACTTAGCTATGGGTTAGTGAGCTTGAAGAAGAACACAGCATTAGTGACTGAAGGGCATTAAAAGTGAGAAATTCAGTAGCAAGGCATGTTTTCCTCAACAAGGAAACACTGCAAGTGTAAAATTAGTTTACTTACCCTTTGTAAAAGTACAGATCAGAATATAAGCACTGAGTTATAACAGAGCTTTCACTTTCCCCCTAGAAGTATTTGAAGACACTCCCCTGTCTGTGGCACAATTAAAGGCATTCAGCTCACAATTCCACAGTCAATATTAATTAGTGCACTGTGACTGATGGAATCTTCCATGAAAGATGAAATACAAAACTCTCTACAAATCACATTTTATTAGAATACATAAATTCCTATTTTTCCATGTACCTACATTAACAAGGCTTAAAAATAATCAGTATAGCTATATTAAATCAGTTTATAACCGTCATTTCAAGCGCAACTAAAACAGAAAAACGTTTCTTAAGAGTATTTCTGGCCCAGGAAGAAGTGAAATATGCTGAGTGGGCTTCAGTGATACTCAGTGTTCGTTTCTCTGCAAAAGAACATGCTTTAGTAAGACATAACTTCATAGCCTAGTATGGAGAGTTTCAGTTCATACTTCTGAAATACTTGCAGTGCTATTTTTCTTCACTAATTGGCTTAAGATATAGTCCTAAGTATTCTAATCACATGCAGCTAAGAGGGAATGTTTTCTTAGTGAGCACAAGGTGACACACCCCTGCATGCACGAAGATGGCAACAGCACAGCACAAAATAACCTTCACATTTGTTATGTCTACTACACCAATCTTTTTGAGCCCCACTGAGCACAGATATTCTGTTTTCTTTCACAGTAGCTGGATAGACAACCATACTTCCTTCCGTTTTGAACATTGAAGGCAAAGATAAATTACTCACAAATATGAACCTGAGACTCAATGAATCGGGGCTCAGTACTTGGTCTTCCACTGAATGAATCTTCAAGATACAGAAGGATGCAATTCTTCACAAGCTGCTGCCACACATACAATACATGTGTCAATTACCCTCCATAGAGAAGGAAATCATATCACAAAAAAAAAATACTGCCAACAGTATAAGATGTATTTATCTTCTGTAATTCCAGAACACTCTGGAGAGAACTATGTTTATAATACCTGATGATTTTACTTCAGCTTCCTCTGATCAGAAGGACTTTAATAGCACCAGTAGAACACACCTCATCATAATGCTTACTAAGCAGGACCCCTAAAGGTCAACACTACTACCTTCACAGACTTACAGTGAAAGGTTGAATTATACTAATGGACCAGACAGGAAGTCTGAGAAATGAATTTAAAAGAGGATTTGATGGTGACATTAAAAATCTTTCACTGCCTAGGGTGAACAAGCAGTTAGAATCATAGAATCAGAGTTGTAGGGGTTGGAAGGGACCTCCAGAGATCATGGAGTCCAACCCCCTGCCAAAGCAGCTCCCTAGCCCAGGTTGCACAGGTAGGCGTCCAGGCGGGTCTGGAACGTCTCCAGAGAAGGAGACTCCACCACCTCTCTGTGCAGCTGTGCCACTGCTCCGTCACTGCACTGGGAAGGAGTTCCCACACACATTTGTGCAGAACTTCCTATGCTTCAGTTTGTGGCCATTTCCCCTCATCCTATCACCACACACTGCTGAGAAGAGTCCAGCGTCGTCCCTTTGCCTCCCACTCCTTAGATATTTATAGACATGGATCAGATCCCCTCTGAGTCTTCTTTTCTCAAGGCTGAACTGCCCCATGTCTCTTGGTCTTTCCTCATAAGGGAGGTGTTCCTTGCCCTTTATCATCTTTGTAGCCCTCTGCTGGACTCCTCCAAGGAGATTTCTGTCTTTTGTGTACTGAGGAGCCCAGCAAGAAAACCTCTCACCAAATCTCCCAAAACACAGAGGAGGAAAAAAATACAGTAACACATTTGCTTGCTTTTGTTAATAAATAGCACACTATGCAATGTTTAAAATACACTTTTAATCCACAAAAACTGCTGTTTCATGAAAAATAAATATATGTTGCTTTCCCTATTTTTATAGACTCACTGAAACTTCTTGAAATTATGAAAAATGGTAAAGGTGTTCTTCAGCTCCGGTACATTCATACTGATGCATCTTTTTGATGAATTTATGCTAATACACTAAATCATTATGGTTATATGCTACAAAAATTATCTAGGGTTGAGTGGCTTTTCTTCTTCACGTCTTTTTAAGATCTCAAATCAGATCTGTCTGATCTTTCAAGACATCATTTGTTAAAAGCATTTTACTTTAAGAAACTTCCTAAACCAGGAAAACAAGTTGACCCCTCCACAGACTTTCTATACTCTTCCTTCCTTCAACAGATACATGAGAGAAACATAAATAATCTTAATTAAGGGACAGACATCCTTCTACCACATCTTTACAGAATCACTCCTAAAAGTCTAGATGTAAATTACTTGTTTAGCAGATTTAAAAGGTTACAAGCCCACATAAACGACCATCTGAATAATGAACCTTTGTGCAGTGATGGGATCAGCTGGTCCCACTGACACAGCTAAAAATTCACTGTTGGCAAGGCTAGAGTCCAATTGGTATTCCATTGTTTCTTTGTGCTTAGAACTCAATAAATGAATGTTTACATACAAGTCAAACAACAAAAGCACATTAATATAATTGAAATTATCCATCTAAGTAATAAGCCAACTAAGTAATTCTCTGTGCTGAGACAAATATTCCTTTATAGCTACACAACTTCAGTGCTTTTTTCTTCATGTCTCCTTTTTCACATCTGTTTTATATGAATTTTTAGTTACATCTGAAGTCAAATGTGTCTAAATTAATTGCTGCATTTTAAGCAGTGTCCCAAACCCAAACCCAGCATTTTAAACAGCAAATGTATAGCTTTTTTTTTTTTACTATATTGCAACATATTGCATCTACAAAAATGATGATAGCAAATGCCACAACGATGGCTTCAGTCTTAATGTCATAATCATTATGAAAAATTCACCCAATTGCAACTCCAACCAACGAGTGAGCCTTCCTACAGTGGTATAGGCTCTCAAACTAACTGTCTAACACACACTTCTCCAAAACTGAATGGGCTTGCAACAGAATTCTGCAAACAGAACACATGCCAGAACACTCCAGCCCACTGATCAAGGCAGATTCAGGTCACAGTGCCAAAGCAAAATGGACTGGCTGAGACACAGCACATGTTCCTTCTTGCCAGCCCTGCTACATAAGCAAGTCAGACAGCTGGATAAAGGAACACCACAATGCTGCTATTTTCCTTGTGTCAGCTCTCTCACCCTTTGCTTTCTTTTCCATCACCTCCTCACTTTGAAGCAATGTTTTCCCTTGCTGCAACTCTCAATTCTCACTCCTTTGAGCACAAGTCTTCCTCATGCTTTCCTGCAGAATCTGTAAAAACTGATAACTGATTACTGTTTAAGAATTACAATTTGTGCTTGAGAGGAGAGTGCAAACAAAAGAAACAGGAGTGAGTACATAACAGCCATTTCCATCTGACTGCAAGCCCTGGCAAACATCAATTGACATTAAGTGCACATTTCACAATTAGGTTTGAAAAACCTACTGTAAACAAATAGTTCCTTAAGCAGCAATGAAGCCCATACGTGCATAACTATCTCAAAGCATACTGTAAACTCTGACTGCAATTAAATGTTTTTTTTGTTTGTTTGTTTGTTTTTTTTACAAAACCTGCCCACTATGACATCTGAGGCAGGTTGCACTGCCACCTTCCCTAAGCTGAGCACTCTGTTTCCTCTCAGCAGTCTCTTTCCCCACATGCTTGTATTAACATTAGCATCTACAAGACCTCTCCACCCTTGTTAAATGTGACTGAATCAGGCAGAAAGGTACTGGTGAGATAAAGAGAGAGGCAGGAGAAGAATGGTAGGCAGCCATTCAGTATGACTGGTGCATGCACATGGTGCATTCAAAAATAAACCTAAAACCAAAAATGTGTACTGTAAGATACACACAAACTCCTCAGGCAGAATACACTATAGCATCACTAAATCTACATTTAGCTACAGACTATATGGTTGATGGTATTTTTGGAAATCTGAATTAGTCACTGAAGTCCTTCTACAAGCAATACTAGCCAAGTACACTGACCCTGCATATAAGATGCTAAACTAGAACGCAGAGAACATTTAAACAAATGCCTGAAACGCTAAGTAGAAGATTTTCATGTCTAATGCTGACAGATTAGCATCACATTTAAATTTCATTATGGTTTTTCAGGTCGTGCTAACATAGTCAACCAATTTCTAGAAGAAAAACTGAAAAAACAAGTACGGCCCTACTATCATAACTTCCTTCTGTATGTCTCAGGTGGACACCTCCATAGCTTTTAATCTACAAAGGTAGTCTATATCCTCTCAACTCCAACCACTAGAAGGCCTGACACCTTTCAATGACTGCCAAGTGTTTGCTGGATGCTAGACAGCAGAAGCAAAGTCAGAAGCACTATTTTCAGCCTTAATTTTATGTGAGTATAGCTTGGAACGCATCTTGGTTGCAGGTTGCGTGGGTTATTTTATCACTTCCCAACCATGGATAAAACCTCCTATCATTCAGACAATTAAGATTTGGATCACAGCTTAACACATGGACGAGGGTAAAATGCCAGGTTCTACTTTTACTGCAAATACATTTAAACAAACCAACCAACCCACCCAACCACCCATGTTCTTCTCCATTTTGCAAGAAGAACAGTGCAGTACATAAGCCACCCAAGAGCAAAGTTGTTTTCCAGTCCTTTTCTGCAACCTTGAGCTTTGTAATTAGGACTTACTACAATATAGTAATGATGACACAGGGAAAAGAAATGCAAAGAAACCCAAAGGGTGGCTGCGGTACCACTGATATAAACACTGGAGTACAGATGTAGCATGAACTAATGAAGAAAATAAATCCTTTTGTAGAAAGAAGGTACTTCTGCAAGATCATCTCAAAAGGCACTGTGGCCTTTCTGACATCACTCTTCATCACACCCAATCAGTCAGTGCTGGGAAATTCAGTTTATTACTTTTCAATATTTAGAACTTGAACAACAAGGAAAGGGTGCAATAAATTTGAGTGAACAGCAGAGAAATTGGAATTTGGATACAAAAGTCATGAAATGCAGGACTGGGATGGAAGAGCTTATTCAGCATAGCTCCAGATAGCTCTGTTACAGACCACGAGTATACAACATGTGTTAGGTTTGGGAATGCTTTCTGCCTCATGGCAAAAACTGCCTGCTACAGGTTTTTTACTAACAGACATAAGGTGAGGATCAACCACCTGAGAATTAGGCATAGGAAAAGGCGTTCTGATAATCTTTGGAAAACTGTCTGAGAGTTTATCAAATGGTAGGTCGTCACTAAGAAGAATTGCCAGGAAAAAAACTCAGCATTTATGTTCTTGTTTCTGCAAAACTAACACTTATGCATGATTATTATGATTTTTGTAACATTTAAAAAGATCTCCTTACCATAACCACACTGTACTCAACAATTTCTATGTAAATATCAAGTACCTCTCATGCTACCACCCTTGAAACAGCTAATCCCTATGTTAAGTACTGCTAAACTTTTACAGGGGGTTTCCTGCGACAGCCTGCAATCACTTTCAAAGAACTATTTATAGAAGAACTATTTAAGCTTAAGCACCAGAAAAGAAACAGGAAAAATCTCACGTAATCCACCTCAATGTACACAATTTCAACCAGCAAAGAATTTCAGCTTCGTGGGTACGGACACTCAATTAATCATAAGGTTTTCAGTTGAAGAAAGTTCTTTAGGTACCGACCTGTATGCCAGTGACAAAACACCACTTCTAACAACCACACAAACAGAGGAAATCTTCGACTAGACTCTTGGGTGATCCAGACCTACTCTTACAAGTGGAGAAGTGAGGTCCCATACTGGGCCTAAAACAAGGGATCAGCACTAAGTCTATGATGACACAACGTCCAGTGGAAAGCTGTGGGTAAAATCTGTTAGCTACAACTGCAGTAAAGCCAGACTGTCCTAGCTCAAGGATCAATCGCAGTCTAGTCTGAAATGTAACTGCTTCAGAGAATGAGAACTACCGCTCCTTCATGTGGCCATACAAAGAGCCTGGAGTACCACTCAGGTGTACGGAATCGGAGCCCTGGACTTGAAATGAGGAACTGCCATCTCCCGTGTTGCAAAGAGCACAGCTCCAGCGGGTGGGCGGCCACCTGAGCCATCTCCAGGGGCGTTCACTCCACATTCTCCCAGGCCACCTCTGAAACGCCTGCTGCAGACACCGAAGCCCTCTCTGCGGTAAGGCTTAGGAAAAAATCAGAAATCAGCGTCCAGAACGCACCCATCGGCGTTTTCCGCTGCTCAAAGTCACGGGACGTTATAATCCCAATCCAGCAAATTAACAACCGGGATGGCTGAGGGTATTTTTCCCTTCTCTCCGCTCCCTCTTTTCCCCTTCCCCCGTGGGAGCAGCGTGACGGCAGCCACGGTCCGGAGCGCGGGGCCAACCGGGGGCAGCGCGAGCCGAGGGACGGAGCCCAGGAGGGACAGCGCTCCGCGGGCCGGGATGGGATGGGCAGGATCCCGAGGAGACCCCGTCCCGAGAGCCTCCGTCGGAAAGGGCTCCGCTCTGCCCAGCCCAACCCCGCCGGGTTCAGCCTCCCAAAGCCGATTAACTGCACTCGCTCCCGATCCCCACCCACGAGGCACGGCTCTGCCCGCAACGCCCGCCCCACGGACCCCTCCGGTCCGGTCACTGCACACTCACCATGGTACAGATGGAGGCGATTTTGGAGACTGTCATTAGGATTTCCATCCGCCCAGCGCCATCTTCCGCCCAATCACAGCGCCGAGCGGGGCCGGGCCGGGTCTGGCCGGGCGGGGGTAGGAGGGGATGGGGAGTGCAGCGCCCAGCGCGGGGCTCAAGCAGCCCAACGGGCCCAGAAAGGCCGTGCAGAGCGGCTCACAGCAGGCTCCACACACACACACTCGTACAGACTGCTCAGCCTCACCCCACGCCAACCCGCCCCGCCTCCCGCCGGGCCCTCGCGCCGTCGGGTCACCGGCCGCCTCCCGCCCCTCCGCCCGGCCCCGCCCCCGAGCCGGCTCCCGCCGCGCCGGGTGCGCATGCGCGGGGCGGGGCCTCGGGCGCCTGAGGCGTGGGCGTCGCGCCTCGGTGTGCGGGGCTGGATCGGGTAGCGTGGGCTCTGTCTGCGCGCTCCAAGTTTTGCTTTTCCGGGTGTTTCTGTCCCTCTCCGCTTCTCTTTTTCTTGAACTGTCCCTAGATTAACGGCTCCAAGGTTTCAGTGAGTGGCTGCCCTGGCCTCGGTCATTTCCAGAATAAAGCTGACCTGTAGAGTCGTTGCTTGCATCAGCTCCTCAAGGTGTCTGCTTGGAAATGAGATGAATCATCTCCATGTGTTTCTTCATCCGTGGACTGCAGTGGCAATCTGGATGAGGCGTTCAAGGTGTTTATATCAGCTATGTTCTGCCCTGTCTTCTTTCATATATGGGAGCCATGGAGCAGATTGAGAGCCATTACAGTTCATAGTGGTATCTAAGAACAAACAGGTCATAAAGACATACTTTCACTGCAAAATAATAATAATAAATATATATGTATGAAATTAAATTATACATTTTTCAGATTGGAACAGGCTGCCCAGGGCAATGGGCGCAGCCCTGAGTGCCAGAGCTCAGGGAGCGTTTGGACAGCACTCCGACATTGTGTTGAGATTTGGGTGGTCCTGTGTGGAGCTAGGGGTTGGACTCAGTGGTCCTTGTGGGGCCCTTCCGACTCGGGATATTCTGTGATTCTATGATTCCAAGATCCTTAGAAGTAAAGATTCCTTAGCAACTAAATTAATGGGAATAAAGAATAAGTTTTCCTTCAGCTAAAACATAAAAAAATGTGACTTCTAGAACTTCTTATGGCTGAATTCTTTATTGCAACCTGAAATGTTCTTGAGCTTTTATGTAATAACTTTGGTTTAGAAGTGTGTATTTCAAAGCTACAATATTTGAGAAAATGAATGCCTCTTGGATGACTATGTTCAGAAACTGTTGCCACAGAAACAATGGGGGAGGACAGCATCAAGGGAATGAGAAATAGAAACAAAAGAAGTGGATTGGCCATCAATGAGCAAAAATAAAAGGAAGAAAAGATGTTTGACCAGCTAGACATGTCAAGCCATCAGGTATCCAGCAGTTCATGTACTGAAATTCAAAGCTACAAGATAAATTCGTAGGACTCCTTTAAGTATTAGTCAGACATGCTGCAAGAGGTATTCCTTATAACCCTGGGTGAACAAAGTGTTCAAAGGTGACTCAGAGACACTGCAATGGCACTGAAGCAAAACCACAAAATGTTATTTTCTATAGCAGAAGTTTGTAAGATTAGTTGGGGTTTAACTGAGTTTGCAACCAATTATGTGACTTTGAGTGAAACTGTGCAGTCCATAGAAAACTGAAAGAATCTTGAAAGGCACTCATGGAAAGCCAGCGATTTTCTTGAAGTTTCTAGCTGGGGTGGGGGGGAATACATGTCTATGCTGGCCTGTATCTGACAGGTGTGAGGCTAATTGTGGCTGGAGAATAAGCAGGGAAGCTGGAAAGATGTTGAATTAGTACAGACATTGATAAAAAACAGCAACACTGTGTAAACCAAGATGCTGCATTATGATCAAATTGAAATCATGTAGAGATTGGACATTGTCACTTAATTTTCATGGTTAAGCTGCTTAGGGCAAATGGCATTTTAAATTACTATTTCATTATAATTTTTTTTACCAGTTTAGGTAGGGTAGACCAGGATCGTGTATGAAGGTGTATGCACATGCACATGTGTGGAGATGGAGCTTTGAGAGCAGCTACAGAGTTCTGATAGTGCATACAGATCAGCACAGTAACGAACCCTGACTGAAAGAAGACATCAGTTGTATCCCCAGGGAGAGACAATTCCACCTGATAAAGCGAGACAAGAGTGTCTTTCCCCACTGGACAGCTGGCCTGAAGAGAACTTTCAACTAGGAACAGGGAAGGGAGATGGCAACACATAGGGAAGAGAAGAAACAGTCAGGGGTGGTAAGAAAATGGTGCAGAGTGCACACTGGGAATAAGAGACCTCGGGAATGATGAAACTGGGTGTGAGAGGCCACCCACCTCAAGGGTATGCACACAAACAACCTACAGCCTGGGAAGCTGGGAGAAACTAGCGCTCTTGCAAGCATGATGTGGTGGGAGTTTGTTACAGATCAGCTCATCAGGCAAATTAAGTCTTCTATAAGGAATTCGAGGGAGTCTCAGATCCCAGACTGATGAGGGATTTCAGCCTACCTGACATCTGCTATAAGCACAACACGTCACAAGGCAAGCAGTCAAGGTTTCTGAAAGGTGCTGAGGATGATTTATTGATACTGGATGGACTAGCCACAGCTGATTGCAGCTGGATCTGCCACGCCAGCAAAGCAGAACCATGGCATGTGGCAGCTGGTGGCTTGCTCATCAAAGCCTTTGCTGCAATGACTGAGGAAAGGTGTTTGTGATCCTGAGGAGGCCAAGGGAGGATAGCAGCAGACTACAGCCCCTGTGCTTTAAAGAGCAGACTTCAGCTTCTTTGGGAAACTGGTAGGTGGGATCCACTGAGCAGCAGCTGGCAAGAAAGCATGAGATTGTCCATTCTAATGCTGAGGAAAACAAACAGTATTTTCAGCAACAGGAAAGCAAAACTGATGTGATCTAAAGAGAAAAATAGTGGCTAAATTAAAAATTAAGGTCAGGGTTATCGTGAGATCTGTATTGCTTGGTAAATTCATTCCAGTTAAATGTTTTAACACGGGCACAAGCAGAGTTACTTAGAAATTTGGTGAACAGGTCACACCTGCAGATGTGAGCTGTGTTACAGAGAGCTGAATGAAATTAAGACTTCTCAGTGGCCACGCCAGCAAAAATCAGTTTCCAATCTAATGTTACAGTATGAGATGTGGCAAGGAGGATGAGATGTTATTTTGCCTGTGTGTGTGGCATTGGTGAGATTTTTGTCAAAAACGGTGTCCAAGTTGTCAAAATAATACTGAGAAATTACTTGAGGCTGGAGAAAATTCTTTGCTTAGAGAGACTTAAAGAGCACAGTCTGCTTGGCTTATCAAAAAGATGACTGGAAGGCTACTACAGAGATCTTTAATCTCACAAAGTGAGAAGCCTAACTACAAAAAATCTATAAACTGAATTGGAATTTACACACATTTTTAAACAGTAGGAGACTTTAATGGTTGAAATATTTTGTCATGCAAAGTGTACATTCAGTATCTCCTAAGGGTTTCAGTTGAAGAATAGATGCTTTTCTCAGAGAAATGCATTAGCTGAACAGATGGAATTATTTACCTGCCTTTGAAGTCTCTCACACTGTGGAGCCATTGTTATAAAATATTTGAATGACCATGACACCTAGAAACACAAGTCAGTGGCCGAAGCCCTTTCCCTAATTAGTCTCTATGTAAGACACTGAGAGAAAATCCATTCTGACTAAGATTTTATAATCCAAATGTAAAGAGGCACCAATTGATACAAAAGAGCAAGGAGAAACACGTAACAAGTGTGAACTGCTGCTGCTCACCCTGTGCCCCTCCTTGTTTCACAATCTCATGGTTTGGCAGCAGCCTGGATTACTCGAGGGTGTGTGGGTTCACTGGTTTTAAAAATTGAAGAGCAGAATGGTACGGGTATGCCTGTGCTTGTATCATCTCTGCAACACTTGGAGGCTTTGCTGACTGAGGAACATCAGGCTTTTATTGATGTTGCTTGTCAACAGGACTGGTCCCATGAATCTCTTTCCCCACCCCACTAACAAGTCAAACCACCAGCCAGACTCTTGCTGCAGTATCTGAATGCAGACAGATTGCATCTCTTGTTGGACTAGTATATAGTATGACCATCAGATCATACCATAATAGGAACATAAAATAACAGGATAATTCTGGTTGGAAGGGACCTGTGGAGGTCTCTGGCCCAACCTCCTGCTCACAGCAGAGTTGGCTCTTGAGTCAGAAGGTTGTTTTGTGTATATACCTCTCTATTTGCTTTGGAAACTCTTAATTTTGGATCCAGATAGTCCTTGCGAAAAGACCATGTGAATTCACCAGCTGGATGTTGATTGACACATAGCTCAGTGAAGGTCATCCACCATCCTCATGGTGGAGTAACCAGCCCCACTCTAAAAAGACACTTTAACTTGTAGGCAACAAGAATTACAAGATTTATGCTACAAGGTAATAAAGTGGGATATAAAAGATTTTTTCCACAATTTGTATTTCATAATTCCAAGAAAACCTGAAGCAGAATGCAAACTGTACAGAGCTGGAAGCTTAACACATTATGTAAGTGAAACTGTATCCTTCTTGGGAACAGGAGGCACAAACAAGAAATCTGTTATATCAAATCATCTCGGACTGACTGAAAATTATTAAATGTCTATATTAATAAATTAATATTTGTAAATTATGGTTCTAGTACATTTCCAGGAAATAAAGCTTTTTTCAGGACAGCTGTACATGCTGCCTGGGAGCCATGACAGGGAGTGATGGTAGGCAGACTGAAAATGGGAGGATTCAGGCAAGCAGTTCAAGAGGTGAGATGACACGTTTTATTTGTTGTTTCAGAATAATAAATTCAATATCACTTATAAATGAGGCATTAATAAATTGTTATCACAGAAAACTGTACAATTATGGAAAATTACAAGATTTATGAAAACTAAGCTTGTATTTAAATCTTTTATTCTTTATCACTTTTCACTGATAAATTTTGGGACATTTTACAAGTAAGTATGAGAAATAATCATTATTAGACAAATTTTGTAAACAGAAAATTATAGGTGAAGGGGAATTGTCTGGTGGAGTAAAACTGACTGCTGACATACCTTATACTCAGTTCAGAAGAACAAAGCTTTCCTCAATCAATGTGGCTTTGTTTTTAAGCAGGGAAAAATATTTGTTTCTTGCAGAGTTCATGGCTGAAGTTACTTTAATAGTTGCCTTTTTTGCAGCTGAACTTATACATGTCATCTTGCTACATATACAGCTGTTAAATAATTCACCTTTTATTACACAAAGGATTACCAGCATCCAAAGAGTTTAAAGTTTAAAAGAGAAAGTAAATAAAATAAATAAAAAATGCTATTGAACTGAATAAAAATTTCTATCAACAGTGCTTAAAATACGCATCAGTTAAGACAGGTGTCTAATAGACTGTAAAACAGAAGAATTTGGTTGTACTGAAAATAACAGTAGATTTCTAAAATGTTCTCACTCTTTGAGTCTCTACACTCCAAAAAGTTGGAATTCTGCTTATAAAAAAAGTCCATTTATATAGCAGTAAATTCTTTTGAAATCTGTTGTCGTACACTGCAAGAGAAATATGTACATTTTGGGTTTTGGTGATCTTGACAGGATGAAAGGATGCAAACTGGGCGTTAAAGCAGTAACTGTGCTTTTTGATATTGTACTGAATGGCTGCAGAGGCCTCTGAAGATTTCTTCAGAGAAATAGGGCCACTGTTTATTTAGAAATAAGGTTGTTTAATATTGTAATGAAATATTGTTATTGATTTTTTAAGAAATAATTAATTTGATCCTTGACACATGCACTAGAGGAGCCACTGTTATCAGCTCACTCTGTATGGAATTAAAACCTTTCAAGTCAGTGATAGTTCATTTGTGTGCTAAACCTAACTTAGGAAATCCGTTGCTAGAAGTGAGCTATAGGCTGCTTCACACAGTGTGTGTGTTCTCTATCAGAAGACCTAGCAAAGCTTCCCACTGCAGTCAGCAAGACAGTATTTTTGTGATCTTTGCAGCATTTCTCCAAAGGCAAGATTAGCTGTCATGTTACAACAACATTGACGCACAACATGACAACAGGCAGCCCCCAGGTAAAGAGTCTTTGTACAGTTTCAGCCTTCAGCCTCCTCCACTAATCAGTTCTGTACAGAACCAAGATGTAAAAGGAGCGAAGGAGGAATAAGTAAAACAGCATGCACATAGCAGATAGTACGTAGTGGAAAAAATGATCAATAGCAGGTGGATAAATTACTCAAAACAGCTTTGTGGAGATAATCAGGTTGTTAGAGAGCATTTACTGTTAATAGCCTATGTTTTTCATTAAACTAATGGGTGGTTCATTATTTTTGTTTTAATTGAAACATATGTCACAGTTAGCAATATTTTCTGCTTCCACAGATCTAAAGCTATTGTTCAAGTGTGTGTTGCAGTCAGTTCTCAAACAATGCTCTCTTTGTCAGCAATGCAGTAGAGTGATTTTAATTTTGTTCTCTTTATTTACACCCTGGCAAACTCATAGTTCCCCTCTTCACTTGCACGTGGTCAGTTAAATACTGTCATCTGGTTATACTTACAATTTAGGTTTTTCTACAAAGAAAAAAAAAAAAACCCAATAACACAGTTTGTTGATGTATATCAGAACTGACAATGCTCAGTCTTGTATGTATTAGCACCCTGTATCTTTACAGCGCAGTGACCCAGGCATCACCTCTCTGTACCTAATGACCTCACTGCCTCCTTCCATTTCTCCTGCAATTTTATTTCCTCTTCTCCCCCTGCAGCACTTCTTGCCATTTGCCCTTTATTTCTTTCTCCCTGTTTTGCCCCTTTTCCTGCATTGCCTCTTCCCCACAGATAAGCTAAGGCTGCCGTAGAACAGCACAGATGCTGTTTAGCTCACATTACTATTTTGCACATTCCATTAAGGGCTCCACAGTGTTTCACAGATATTTATGGACTTTAACATTTTGGTTGGTCGTAGCTTGGTCAAGCTTATCCTTCGTTAATTCTCAGTTTCACTTCTCCTTGCCTCACCATTATTTTGTTCTTTTCTGTCTGTACATACTTGTACAGAGCAGCTGCTGTCTCATTGACAGGGGTTGTCAGAGTTGGCTAACTCTCATTATGTTATCACAAGCCTCATGATATTTGATAGTTCCCTTCATAGACCCCAGTCCCTGGGGTAAGGTGATGAAGATTACTTGCGTTTCTAGCTCAATAAGCTAGAAAACTGAAAGATGTGATAATAGAATACTGAAATTGTTCACAAAATGTAACACATTTCTTTTTGAAAATGCAACTATTGTGGTGTATTTTGTGATATCATGCATTCTGTTATGGGTAAATGATTTAAGAAACTGACACATGTAGGACTGCAAATGTTAAGGATCATTTCCCATTTTGAAAAGGAGGGCAGCTGCAAAAAGAAAATCGCTCAATGAAGGCTAATGCATACTCAGCCCAAATTTCAACTCTGGAAAAGCACCTAGGAAAAAATATTAAGTGGAATTGTAATCATATGTGAAATGACAATGCGGAAAACAGCGTATTTTTTGCTCCTGTAATTTCTGTATTTGATTCTTCTTTTCTTTCAAGAAGAGTCTGTGAAGGCAGAAGAGGATTTTCTTTCCTTATCCAAAGATATGCTCGACTACAGGAAGACATTTGCTGAGACCGTTAGAATAATCTGCTCAACGCTTGACTTTGCAATAACTAACTCTGGTTACTTCATACATTATTAAAAAGAGCATTTGGTAGCACTTAAAATGAAAATCATTCAACTTTGTCTTTATGTACTCTGATAGAAAAGTGAATTTTATTTGGTGTATTTTGAAGACGGAATTAATGTTTACTGGAATTCAGCCAACACTAAGTAGAAAATGTTTGTTTACTTGAAATAAAACCATAAATATGTTGTAAGGCCCTTTCCTCCAGCAAGATTCTTGGTCACTTCATAAGCAATTAAAGACAGTAATGTTAGGGGCTCTGCTTAGAACAATTACAGAGAAATACAGAAGTCTACCTTGGATGCCAATATAGCAATAAAAATTCATAGATGGCTTATGAAATAGAGGATTATTCCACAAACATTTTTACTTAATCAATGTTAAAAAGTTAAATGTTAAAACAGATATAAAAGGTCCCCTTTGCCTTCTTTGCTAGCTGAACAAAGCTAGCCCTCTCAACTTCTATGTTCCTGTGCTTCAGTCCATGAATATCTTAGAGCCCCCCCCCACTGGGCTTGCTCCTGTGTATCTTCATCTTTGTGCCCCAAGGACAGAACTGGATGCAGCACTCCAGACGTGGTCTCACAAGTGCCAAAACAGAAATAAACAGATGCTTGTTGTGCTGGCCCATGTCCTGAATGTAGTTGAGTTTGCAGCAAGGGCACATTGCTGTTGTCTGCCAGGATCCTCAGGTGTTTTTCATAGAATGAATTATAGAACCATAGAATGGCTTGGCTTGAAGTGGACCTGAAAGCTCATCTAGTTCCAGCCCCTCTGCCATGGGCAGGGATGCCAACCACTAGATCAAGCTTCCCAGGGTCTCATCTAGCCTGGCCCTGAATGCCCCCAGAGATGGAGCATCCTCAGCAGCCTGTTGCTCACCACCTTAGTAAAAGACGCCTTCTTAACAGTTAACCTAAATTTCCCCTTTTACTTTAAAGCCATTTCCCCTTGTCCTATCACTGTAAGACCTTGTTAAAAGTTGGTCTCCTCCTGCTTGTTAAGCTCCTTTCATGTACTTGAATGCTGCAGTGAGGTCTCCCTACAGCCTTCTCTTCTCTGAGCTAAACAAACCCACTCTCTCATCCTGTCTTCATAGGAGAAGTACTCCAGGCCTCTAATCATCTTTGCGGCCCTCTTCTGGACCTGCTCCAACTGCTCTGTGTCCCTTCTGTACTCGGGGCCCCAGGCCTGGGCACAGTACTCCAGATGAAAGGAAGACTACAGAGGGACAATCCCATTCCTCTACCTGCTGGCCACTCCATGCAGCCCAGGATATTGCTGGCCTTCCAGGCTGCAAAAACACACGGATAGCTCATGTCCAGCTTTTCATCCATCAAGATCTCCAAATCCTTTTCCACAGGGCTGCTCTCAATGAGTATTTATCCCAATATGTACTCATACCTGGGATTGCTTTGACCCAAGTGCAACACCTTGCACTTGTATGTCTTAAACCTCATTAGATCCTTATGTGCCTGCTTTTCGAGATTGTCCAGCTCCCTCTGGATTGTATCCCTTCCTTCTGTCGTGTCAACTGCACCACTCAGCTTAGTGTCATCAGCAAACTTGCTGAGGGTACACTCAATCCCACTGTCTATGTCACTGATAAGTATGTTGAAGAGCACCATTCCCAAGACGGATCCCTGGGGGACACCACTTGTGACTGGACTCCACCTTGACATAAAGCTGTTGACAGCAACCCCTCTGGCTATGACCATCAAACCAATACTTTATCCACCTGACAGTCCAGCCTTCAAATCCATAAGTCTCCAATTTAGAGATAAGGATGCAGCATGTGATCATGTCAAAGGCCTTGCACAAGTCCAGTTGCCTTCCCCTTGTCCACTAGTGCTGTCACGCCATCACAGAAGGCCACCAGCTTGGCCAGGTATGATCTGCCCTTTGTGAAGACATGATGGCTGTCTTGGATCACCTCTTCATCTTGCATGTGCTTTTCAGCAAAGCCACTTTCCACGCAATCAGCTTTCATCCTGTTCTGTTGCATGAGATTATTAAAACCTGAGTGCAGGACTTTGCATTTGTATAACCTCAGTGTCCCTTTCATCCCATTTCTCCAGCCTCTGTCAGTCCCTCTCAATAGCAATGATTTGACCACATTCAATGACTATGTATCATGCACAAGCTTATCTGAGAACTACCATGAAACAAAAGAAAACAAAACAATACACTTGTGTTCATAATGTAGTTTCAGTGAGATTTCATCAGTCCAAACTCAGTGTGCCATTACAATAATTACAATGTTCTTATATACGATGCTCCATGTCATGTACATACACTTGAGGTGTCAGGTATGACATTTCAGCAGCATGTTCACATCTGTGTAAAGCTTGACCTCTTTTTCCTCCAAAGTTATGCCTGCCTTGAAAAAAATAATTGGCATAGGTTGTACTCTGTTAAAATTATACTTTATAGTGAATAAAGCAGTCACATGCTAGAAATCAGATAAGAGAAAGATCAACTAAGACTGACCCCTGCCAGCCAGCCTGCATTTTTTTCTTAGAGTGTACATGTTTTGCTTTGGCCAATCCATTTTATACTGATTAATAGTCAATTCTGTCCATGCCTGTTTATTCCTTACAGAAGAAAAAAGTCTTTAAAGACACCAAGAGTTTTGTCTAAGCAAAATCATTAATATTTAAGAACTGACTTGGTGCCACTGCCACCACCAGCAGGTCTGCCACTGCATGAGCGTCTGTCTAAAAAACTGTCTCTTAGGTCTCAGTTATCGAGTTAAGGACAATCACTGAAACATTTAGAGCCCAAATAAATAAATAAATAAATAATCAACCCTTGGAGCTTCATATTTCATGGATTTGGTAATAACAGGAAATGTCTCAGAAATAATCAGCATACTGTAAGATAGATGGATTGTTTTCTACAATTCTGATCACTGATGCTCAAGAGCAATGACTGGGAATGGCAGCAAATACCTGGAGCTCGCTGTGCATTTGGAGGCTCCAAGAGCCTGGATTATGTACCTTAGTGGAACAGAGGTGTAAAGGGAACATCATTCTTCTGTATAAATAATTACAGAAAAAGAATCAGGGCAAACATAATTGTTCTTCAAGCTGAGTTCATAACAGTTCAGGCATAAACAAACAAACAGAAAGCAGCAGTATGATTCCAACCATTAAGCCCCTTACTTTCCAAACTGGAGTTGGTGACTGCCCAGGAGGGTCAGAAAGGGCTTAAGGTCAAATGTGAAAAATTAGATTTAAAAATAAATAATAATTTAGAATTAATTATATGTTTCAATACTTTATATACTTCAGTACATTATCAAAACAGCATGCCAACAAAAATCCCCACATTATGCACATTTACTGCTGGCAGCAGGTCAGTTTCCTCTACAACAGAACAGAAAGAGGTATGTGGCTGGCAGAGCTGGTAATTACCATAAGTGGTAGTCACCTTCACTCAAAACTACATACACAGAGAAGCTGATGCTAACAACGAGGTGTTGTTTGTTCCTGGTTAGAAGGGTTGGGCTCAGAGGAGGTTACACAGAGATAGGTGACCTCAGAAACACAGCAGCACTTAGAAGTTTGAGAAAAATACTGCATTAATGAAACTGGTTTTCTGAGAAGGCACTCCACTAGTAAGGGAGGAAAGGGTCACTAATTGCTTTTCAAATGAAGTTTGATAAATGGTATACTCTCTGGTACCCATGAGAAGCTGGTCTCAGTTACACCAGTTCTTTGCATGTTCCTAATGATAACATTCCTAATGATTCTTAATGGTCAATAATGCAGGTTTTGCTGATTTATGTACATACATAGAAGGCTATGTTATTCAAATAAGCCCTCGGATGACAGAATTTGTTCAATATTTCAGATTTTATGCAGCAGTCATAAGATAATGATGAAATAATTTGTTTGGTTGGCTTCAGTATCTCTACCTCTGCCTGGTAGCATTTTGAATTAGCAAGTAATGTACAAGTAGCAGAGATGTTCAGAAAACCTTCACTGATGTGTGACATGCTGGCCTCACCACAATTTTTGGTCTCTATATCTTGCCTTTCCTTTTCTCCCAAAGGCACATTGTCCCCGTTTTGTGTTCCTCTCTCCATGAAATGTTTCACTGCCATTGCAGCTCAGTTACTGCACCCGCATTGGCACTTCGGCAACTCTGCAGTGAGCTGTTCAAGGAGTTTGTACAGTCACCATGTTTGGAGGCAGTTGGTTGCTTCAACACAAATGCTATTGACTTAAACTCCCATGAAACTAGGCTCTGACTTGTAATATTTACAGAATGGGTTTTGTGGAGAAGCTGAACAGATCACTATTAATAAGAAGGCTGTTAGAACCATAATCATGTAGGAAGTAAAGAGACCTATGAAAGGGAACAAAAGTATGACCTTGAGATACCATTTAAGAGGATCTCTTTGAAAGGAGAGAACACTAGAATGACAGGATCAACTTCAGAGCTTACACATAACTTTGGACAGCAACTTTTTGATCAACAGTGCAAGGCTATGGGGTAAACAATCCATTCCATGAGCTTGATTTCCAATATAAACTGTGGTTTTGCCTTGCCATCACATCAGAACTGCAGATTTCAATATTCTTTATTTGACACCTGATCTCAGTTATTTTTAAAATTTTTGCTCCAGCCACTATCAGCTGTTTTTGTTTCCTGCTTTGTTTTTCATATAATGAATGTCTTATGTGAGACACATGGGAAATTCCCCCCCTACACTGTACTGAAGGGGGATATATTTTTCACATCATAGGACTTCATGAACTCTCATTTCTTTAAATTCCTTACACGCTTCTGATGAATAACCTAACACAAATGGACATCACACTCCAGATCTTTTTACCATTTGGTCCTCTGAGATTAAGAACAAGCTAGATCCCACCGTGTATGCAGAAATTCAGTGAATTGGCAGCCCCACAAGCAGAATCATCATAGCTCTTTTATTCTTTAGAGAAAGCTGCTGTCCAAGCAGATGCTGCAAGGAAGCATCAGGGAAAAAAAAATAGGAAAATGGGACTCTCCCAAAGTAGATATCAGAATTCTGACTGTGGGAACTTGGTGATTGAAAATGTTTTTCTCGCATGTTTTCCTCTTAGAAAAATAAAGTCATATTTACCTAGTCCCCACACCTCTCACTTTA
The DNA here is from genome assembly GCF_038088225.1 of Cyrtonyx montezumae. Taxonomy (NCBI): domain Eukaryota; kingdom Metazoa; phylum Chordata; class Aves; order Galliformes; family Odontophoridae; genus Cyrtonyx; species Cyrtonyx montezumae. Next base: position 17,101,845 of record NW_027071848.1, read on the forward strand.
AATGCATCTAACCTTTCAAGCTCCTTTCCCCAGCAAGTCTGAAATTTGCTCCACTTCCAAGTCAGTGAGACAAGGACAGAAATTCAGTCTTATCAGCATGTAGCAATATTGCCAAAGGACAGCAATGGGTAGAGCACCAGCCTGGGATCTTCGTGAGATTTTAGATCTTCATGCTAAGCTGGGCGTTGCCATTAGTGTTCATCCTGATCTTGAGGATGCTGTGTTTCTGAAGCAGAACCAGCTTCTTACGTGCAGTGTAGGAGAAACTGGAATTAGTGTCCTACAATTGCAGTTTGACCTACTGCAGTTCACGCTAGGTCTCTGAGGTGATGAATCAGGGCAGTATGGGGAGCAGGTGCAGTCAGAATACAGAGCTGCAGCTCTCCCCTGTGTATCTGCTTGCCTGCTGGCTCCTGTTTCAAGACCAGAACTCACCCCACACCTTGCACACCTTGAATTGCTGGACACAGTCACTATTAACAAGTCCTTTTACAAACAACATACAAAGCTGCTGCAGGTTTTAAGTTTTCAGCAGACAACAGTTCTGTGAAAATGTATTCAATGTTGGTAGGTAGGATGGACTTCTGGATCAGACCCTGACAGAACAGCCAGTAAATGATTCGATGGTAACAAATCCTGAAATGTGTTTCTCTGAAATGTTGAGCATCAAAATAAATGTTACAAATGAGAACACTATTGAAATTTCAAATGAACCCACCATGCAGTTCATACAGGAAAAAAAAAGTAGCAAATCCTGAATGTCTGACTGGATCCCAAATAAAGCAGAGTTCAACTCAGTTCACAGTTGCTGCTCTGTACACCGGAATAAGTTTCAACGTGTGGAGTTTCTTTCCCACTCTTTCCTGCTTGATGTGGAAATGTATCCTTTATGAAAATCACTGGCAAGAGCAAGTTCAGCTCACTGAAGACAGCAATCTTTCTTTGTTCAATAATGCCTTAGGATTGGATTTGACCTCCCGTCTTCGCTCTGCTTGGTGTTCTTCCTGACATCTTCTGTTGCCAATACATTTCTTCACCCAAGAGCTGCTCAGGCTTCCTCTGAGCCTGCGAGTGTTTCCTGACACATGGGCTGAATGCTTAACCAATGATAAGCATTATCAAACAATTACACATTTCCCCTGCAAAGGTATCGTAGAGATCAGGTTGAGTTTTTTCGTAGCGTGGAGCTAGAATACAGTCCGTGTTTCCAAATGCAATAATGTAATAGATTTTGAGCACAGCCAGGGCCCTTCTGTGTCAGAACACTCCACCAGCAAGTTCTGCAGGCAGAACCTGACAGCGCCTCATCCTTCAGTACATGGCGGCCCGTGTGTATTAAACCTGTAAACGCTGATAGAAAGGGCTTAGGCAAGGCAGCATCAGAATAACTGTGAAGCCAGTCAGAGGATCAAACACGTTTTTATCCATCGCTTTAAGCAGCAACCATTCGTCCCGCGCAGTCAGGCACGCAGCGGGCAACCCACCGCGCGCTTTCCGTCAGGCGCTGTGTGGACAGCCCCGCCGAGGCCCCCGCCGAGGCCCCGCTGTTAAGGGCGGCCGCGCCGCCGCTTCCCTCTTTTCTGCCCGCGCCGCCATCTTGTGAGTGCAGGGAAGGTGTCTCTGAAGCGTGGGGGCCGCTTTCAGGTGGCTCCGCGGCTCCGGGGAGGCGGCGGGAAAGCGGCTGGAGGGGCCGTGGTGGCGTGGGGTGGCTGGCTTTGCCTGGGGAAGGAATCCCCGTGGGGGGGATCGCTGGGGGAGCGGGGAGGCTGCGGCCTGCATGGCGCGGGGCCGGGAGCTGCGGGGAGGGGAGGAGGGTTAGAAGGGCTATGGAAAGGCCGGGCCTCTTGGGATAGGGAGACTAGTTAAGTTTCAAGCTAAAATACGGGAGTTTTAGGTTGGGTGTAAAGTTCTTTACTGTAAGAACGGTGAGGCACTGGCATGGGTTATTTACGGGGGGGGGGGGTTCCCGACCCTGGAGGCGCCCAGAATCAGCTGAACCAGGCTCTGAGCACCCGAGGAAGCTGTAGGTGGCCCTGTTCATTGCAGGAAGTTGGAGTAAATGGCCTTTAAGGGTTCTTTCCAACTCGGAGGTGATACCTTGATGAGTGGCTTAAGTAAAAATGAGAGCAGCTCCAATTTTGTTGTAAAATCAGGCGTCCAAAGAAGCTGTACGGGGAGGCTGTGCTGTAGTTTGCCTTTATCCCTGAAGAGGATGAAAAATGTTCCCTTAAAAGGTGGAACAGCCAGGCAAGGCCCTCAGCACTGCATCTGCAAGCAGAGCTGGGTGACTAGCTAACATCTCATATAACCTGTTATAATCTTATATAGATATTGCATGTTTTTTTCCTTTCAGTGTCTGGTAACATTATTTGCTTTGACCCTGCAATTTGGAAGTGCTATCATTCTGAGCAGGCCCATGCATTTCATTTTTCTGTATTTCCTGAAAATGTTTTTGGTCACATTTTCAGTGAACCAGCTAGTCCTCCTGATTAATTTGCATCCATTTTTACAGTAATCCGCCAAAATGACGAACACAAAGGGAAAGAGGAGGGGAACTCGTTATATGTTTTCAAGGCCCTTTCGCAAACATGGTGAGTATATGTTGTAGTCAAAGCACTGTTTTCAGTTACTGACCTGCTGGATGTCAGCAGTCCACAGGTAGTATATAGAACCACCAGATCATGTCAGAAGGTGTCTGACAAGCTAGACCAAAACCCACAACATGATTTGCAAGTAAACCTGCAGCTCTTGCAGCTTACGTACTGGCATTCTGAGCACCATCATTTGAAAGTGAATTTAAAGGTGAAGAAAATACTTAAAAATTCAGATTTACATCAAACGTACAGTTTGCCTCTTAGCAGTGAGCAGCAGTAGTAGCTGTTTGCAGTGATAGAGTAAATAGATGTAAAGCTTTTTAATAAATAACTTACGTATTAGAAATGAGATTAAAGCTGTAATTTTTATTCAGCTCAATTTTAATTTTTTTCTTTAATTTGTAGTGTATGAAGAGGTATTAACTGCTTAAAAGAAGTTTGATTTGTTTTACACTCTTGAAATTTAATTGTGAATTTGATTTTGTTTTAATATTTTAAAATGTGTGATCTGTTCTTCTTTTTTCCTCCCCTATTTTTGAGTGCAAAATATGAGCTTCATAGTATCCACGTTTGTATCTCTCCACAGGAGTTGTCCCTCTGGCTACCTATATGCGTATTTACAAGAAAGGAGATATAGTTGATATCAAGGTACTTTCTGTGTTCAGTGTAATTAAAAATACTTGAAGCAGTATGATTGCTTTTTCTTTTGGGGTCATCTTTCTGTTATTTGTGTTGTGTGTGTCAGTACAAATACCCCCTTCTTACTTCTGAAGTAGTACTGGAACAGCAGTGCTATTGAGGCAATATGAATGTGTTGGTGTCGCATATTTTTATATGTGTAATATATATATTAGACTGTGAACTGTCAGTTCAGCTGAATGAAGGTGAGTGAAATATGCCATATCTAATACTTGGGTTGTTGTATTTTGCCTACTGGCACTGCTCACACAGCTGTCATTGTAGTAGTTTTTCATTTTGCCTGATTTACATGTGCTGTCGAGAAGAGCAGTTTATACTGCATAATTAATGTGGTATCATTTCCCATTAATATTTTCTAGTTTATTTTAAATGACGTGCCCTGTGCTTTCAGAAGAATGCTTTATTAGCTCTGAACGTGTTTCACTGAGAATTCCTGCTCTGTAGAATCCTTTGTAACACCAAGCTGTTATAGCAGCCATGCAGAAGCTGGCGTGTCAGTTACATGGGGGTTGACTCTTGGAGAACCATGCCGTTCAAAATTGCTGCTTCTTGACATTCTGGAGCTTGATGATGATTGTCTCCTATGATTGCTTGCTGAAAGCAAAGTGATCAAATCATTTCACCGGCACTGAAAGCACTGGAATGATCACAGAAGAACGGAGTGGTTTCTAGGTTTAACATGGTGTAGCTATAAATTCAAAGGTATGAACATAAAAAAGAGCACTTTTAAATAAGTATTGAATAATATGATATTTCTGCTTTAAATAACTTCTGAAAGAAAAGCCCCTGGCATTGCTTTAATGTTTCTAAGCTAAAGCTTATAAAGCTTAGCCTTCAATCTTGTTTTGCCTCTTAACAGGGTATGGGTACAGTTCAACAAGGTATGCCTCACAAGTGTTACCATGGCAAGACTGGAAGGGTATATAATGTTACTCAACACGCTGTGGGCGTTATTGTTAACAAGAAGGTTAAGTAAGTAACGAAATCCTTAGTATAAAAACTTCTGCTTTTGGGGAAGTTGATGTGTAGTGGTGCCCTCCTTTCACTTTGCCAGTTAGACACTTTTTGTCTTGATTGGTCATTCAAGGTGGGTAAAGTATATGTCCTTTTAAAACCCAAGCAAATGGTGGTCGTTTGTCTTGGATCCTGTCAGAGGAAACAGTTCTTTATTCTTCTGAGAGGCACTTAATGACATTACCTAATGAGGATTTTCAGCTGACTTGAATTTATACTGAAGACTGTTTTAAATACTACTTTGGCTGTATCCAGCTGTACTCAGCTGATTTTCATACACTTTTGTCAGGAAAAGATAACTTTTTTTCCTCAGGATTGGGACTGAAGTACAGTGGTAATAGTTAACTCATTTGTATAGCATAAGGTTAAGGTTACTTGTTCTCCAGCAATTTCATCCTAAATTGTCAGCATGTTATTGTATATTGATAAGCTTTCACTTACATAAATAACAATCCATGTACATCTGCAGCAGTGTATTCTGAGTGATTGTCATTTGAAGATAGATGATCTGCAGTTGAGCTTATAGTAGGGTTACTTACGTCAGTGCCATAAAGCTAGCTTTGAAATGGCTGTTTTTCAAATGCAGTAAATTAAAAGCTGATACTTTTTTCTTAGGGGTAAGATTCTTGCCAAGAGGATTAATGTGCGTATTGAGCACATTAAACATTCCAAGAGCAGAGACAGTTTTTTGCAGCGTGTGAAGGAGAATGAAAAGAAGAAAAAGGAAGCAAAAGAAAAAGGCATTTGGGTTCAACTGAAACGTCAGGTAATATTATCATTGTAGTTGATGACATTTTTGATTCAATTTGCTAAAAAGAAACTAAATGAAAACAAAGCAGAAAAACAAAAAACCACCTAGAACCAAATCAGTTGACTAAATGTTGATCTCTTCCAAAACAGCAAAGCTTTATGCTGTAAACAGAACTTTCTTTCTGTTTAAAAAAGGAAGCAACAAAACATGTTAATGGAGCTGAGATCCAGGTCTGTGGCAGATGGTGCAGTGCTGGAGGTGTCTGTAACCACCCTCACTTGTTTGTATTCCTTTTGTAGGAGGTTCCTTCTTTTAGAGCATACAGTGTCTCCATCTGAGCTGTCTGATATGCTTGCTGGCTGAACAGAGCTGTGCTGCTCTGGGATGAAAATGATGCCCTTGGCTGTGAGCAGAGGGACAGATGCTTCCTGTTGAGGCATCTCTATTAGAGGATTGCCAGTCAGCAGCAGAAGCTGTGGCTGATTTCTACAAGTGATGTTATCTTTGCTTTAGTTGAATTTAGCTTGCAGAGACTGTTAAATCTGGTTAAGACTGAATAACTGGACTTCAATAGCTATTACCTTCACTCTGCATCTGGAACTACAGGGTAGTTTTTGGTGATTGGGATTAGTAACTTAGAGGCTGAAATAGCTTTGTTCATTCAGCAGAAAAGTCAATCTTATAGTGAGTTCCTTTTCTTACAGCTAATCTTTGAAGCAGATTTTAGAAAAGACAGGAATGAGAAAATTGCTGTGATGTGTGTATAGTAATTCATTAAATTTTGTTGACATGAATTTTGTGAGGTTTCTTTTGAGCTTTTGTACCATGAGTTGTTTCTGGTTTTGTTTACAGCCTGCTCCACCAAGAGAGGCACACTTCGTGAGGACTAATGGAAAGGATCCAGAGCTGCTGGAGCCAATTCCCTATGAATTCATGGCGTAATGCACGTTTGAAAAACAAATTAAAGATCTGGTTTTGGACAAGTGGATGTGATTGTGGCTGATTCCTTTCAAGTCTTTTTTTAAACAGATTGTTAGAGAGCTTTTTGTAAGCTCATTTGTTTAGCTTGCATTACACAGTGCCTGGTTTTAAAGTCACTGCTGCCTTTTGCCCATGGCTTTAGTCATTTATGTAGACTGTAAACCTTGGGGATGCTGACATTTGCTATTGCTCAATGATGATCCTCCTCCTTTGATTACCACCTAGTGGGGTAATATGAGAGGACATGGAATCATTTCACCGGCGAACTGAGAGCAAATAGCAACAGCTGTACAGTGTCTCTTGAGGGTTTTTTTTTTTAAGTGGGGAAAACAGTTTCAGATGTCATCAGTAGAAGCTTTGGCTGAAGAGCTTCAGTTTAATACCAAGGGAAGGTTGTAGAAACAGTTTTTTCAAAGCACTTCTTGAGAAATGACTCTGGGAAGACAGTTGTGTTTCACCACTGTAGCTGTAAAAGATGTTTAGAGCATGCCAGGGTCAACGTGTGTTCTGAATAAATAGTCTAGAAGCAAAGCCTTAATTTCAAAACACTGTGCCTTCGTCATTTGTTTCTCATTTCTGTAATTGACACGTTTTGTATGTTTATTGCACATGTCTGGTTTGTGTTTGGAACAGTGGCAATGCACACTGAATGGACTTTGGGCATCTCCAGAGGGGACTCCACAGCTCAGATGGAGACACTGTATGCTCCCACCCTGCTCTAAAAGAAAACCACTGGGCAGCTTGTTCCAGTGCTCTGAATACTTCACCTTCCAAAGTCTGTCTAAAATATTTGACTTGTAAGGTGGGAGTTTTCTGTTAGGCTTTGTGACTGGAAGAGTTAAATGGGATGCTTTAAAGGGAGTGCTTTTAGGGGATGGTGTTTCTGTCCAATGTTCCTCATGCATGCTTGTGTGAGTTATTTTACACCTCACTGTCAAGACTGAAGTGGATTTGCTGTAGCATCCTAATGAACACATGGACGACCATGAATAGATGGTGGGTAGCTTTAAGGTTCTGAGTTTTTTTCAGCAGCTTGGAGTAATAGGAACAGACAGTATGCAGAGGCCTTATATGAGAGCCGTGCTTCTGGAGTTCTCCATCTTGCTGATTTTGAAGGTTGCTGTGCAGGCAGTAGGTGCTCATGAGTGCCTGCTTGGAATCTGTGTGGGCTGGGAGGAGCAGGATGGGGTGCTTGCCTTGGTCTGCATCCCCAGCAGTGATGGAAAATAAAACTGGGTTTGCAAGGGGAGAGGACCTCTGGGTTTCCTGGGATGTTTGGAAGGACAGGCTGGCAAAGGCTTCACCTTGCCCTGGGTTTGTAGGAGCTGCCTTTTGGTTATTGCTGGGATGCGTGGGGTCAGGCCCATGTGCTGTGATCTGAGGCTGTGCCTACCCAGCAAAACCCTGCAGCAAGTGTGCTTCTGTAACAGGCTTCAATGGGTTGTGTTCTCTTCCACAGTGATTTTGGAAAACGTCCTGGTGAAGATTGCAAAGCTGTGGGTTTCTGTGACAATTGAGCTAGTGCCATTCAGTTTTGCAGAAAGTACTGTTAGGAGTCCTGACACTCAGCATTCTGGAGCTGGTGGTCAGGTGGCCCCTGTACAGCACGTGGTGAGTGGAGTGCTCCTGGATGAGCACAAGCTGTTGCACTTCAGTGTGCTGCTTTGCGTTCCAGGCAGCCTCATCCACAGGTGAGGGCTGAAGTGTCTCAGTCCTAACTGCCTTGAACTGCTGCAGCTGATTCCCTTCCTCTGCTGAAAACTCAGAAGAGAGGCAGGGAAACCTGAGCTGTCACCTTCATCTTGAAGTGCATTGCTCACACCGGCATCTGAGCTTTCCTGTGGGCTGTGTGGGCAGTATTAATGCTGCATGGTAATGCTGCGTGTGGGAAGGGTCAGGGAAGGGCAGAAAGAACTGGGGAAGAGAATCTGTGCCTGGGGAGCAGGGAAAAGGGGGACACCTCTCCTGCTCCTGGGGGTTGGCAGGTAGGCAGGGCATCATGATCTGAAGGATGTTACCCTGCACGGGTACTGTGTTGGGATGGCCCCAGCTGGTCCAGAGGGTGCCAAGAGCTGTGTGACCACACCTGTTGGAGAACCTGATCCTGGCTGTCCCTGCACAGGTGCTCCCGTGCAGACCTCGAGGTGAGGTGGGCTCCCATAATCCATGTGGAGTGGACATGGTTCAGCTGGGCTTGCCATTTATGTGGAGTTACCTCGTGATTTGGGAGCGCTGGTGTTTCCCACAGTGCAGTGGCACTCTGCTGATGCACTTTGCCCTTGTGTGGGAGAAGTGTACCAATAACTTCCCTGATCTTGGGGGTGGGGTATTTTGCTCACTCAGTGGCTGTGCTGCCTATATCTACCTAACAATTAAGTTGCAGCTGGTAGGTTTCAAGCACCGCCTAGGGATACGGCTCCCATCCTCAGCACCCACACAGCTCAGGAACCCAGGAACTGCCAGCTCTGGGTGGAGCTCCTAATTTCATTTTCCACTGTGTGGCTTTGGCTGATGACTGTCAGTCACCATTTTCCCCCTCCAAACTGGCCAGCCGCTGACCAACGGGGATTGAGTGAGAGGCAAAGCTTTGTGGCTGCTGCTTATTGCCCCACATCTTCAAGACAATGTAGCCCTGCCAGCTGAGCCCAGAGCTTGTAGTTGCCATCCCCAGAGGCGCTCAGAGCCAGGAGTCCTTGGGACTTGGGGTGCAAATGTGGCTGGGACTGAGCAGTCTTTGTGTGAAAGGCCTGTGAGCTCTGCAACTGCCCAGGAACCAGAGCAGCTCAGGTTTTGGGGATGGTGTTTAATGCTGCTGCTCTCGCAGCTCAGCACCTGGCCATCATCTGCTTGGAATGGGTTTGTTTTAATGCTGTTCTTTCAAGGGCATGCTGGATGTACCCTGATAGCTCTTTTTATAAAGAAATGTTTAAAAATAGGCTGTTTGTGGTGTGCACAAGGCCAAAGCCAAGCGGCGGTGCAAGACAATGGGAGCAGATGACAATAGCTTGAACCTCTGGAAACCAAAAGCTTTTAGTGATAGAGGAGAAGCATTGTTTATGAAAGGAAAACTGCATGATGGGGAGTGTTGATGGAGAGATTTTAGAGGCAGACAGTTTCTGTGGCTAAAAATGGCCTTGATGCTCCTGTAGGGGTTCTTGGGCACTGGAGTAGTACAGACAATAACAGGCTTCCGCAGACACTGCTTTAACTGATGGTGTTAACTGCTGGAAATCACATCAGGCCCTTTAGTACAGGGCAGTGGCACTCTTACCAGGTAAAATTTCTGAGCCACAAAGGGAGAATTTAAGTGGGGTAGAATGCAGCTTTTGGGAAACGTGGTGCTGTGGGGTGCAGGGAGCCCTCCTCATCCTCGTCCCAGTGGTGCCAAGGGTTGGCTTACCTTGGGAGCACCTCTGTAATGCAGAGCACAGTGGGTGGTGCTGCTCTTGCAGCCTTACCATGAGCTCTTGAGTCACCAGGTGTCCCCAGAGAAGTGCAGAGCAGGCACGGCACCTGGGCTTGTGGGCTTAGGGAGGAAGTAGGAGGGAAGATGAGAGAAAGTCAAGAACAGTGTGACCAGCTGTCATCATGTACATCGTGCTCTCCGGTGGGGGGAAGCAACAGAGTGGTGCCCAGCATGTGAAGAAGAGGGGTGCCATTCTGTGTGCTGTTCTGCTGGCTTGTGCTGTCTCCCAGCTAACAGTAAAATTAAAGCATCCCTTGAATGAACTATTTAACTTGTTGAGATGTGATGCCCGCAAAGGGTCGTGTTGTAGGGGTGGTGTTGGGGGTTTGCACAGGGATTTGGGCTGTCGGTGGGTCTGAGGATCCTTTTAGCTGCCAGGCTGGGAGCTCAGCCCTGCAGTGGAGCACCTTTCCTTGGAAACTTCACTTCCCTTTAGAAAATCAAAGGGCTTACTTCAAACCTTAGGGCTATGCGGATGGTCTGGGGCTGGTTGGTTCCCGATCTGCGAGCTGGGACTCCAGGCTTTGGGATTTTGACACCGGAGAGATGCATCTAGCTGAGATAAAAGCCTAAATCATTTCCCTTGTCTAGTGACTCAAGTCCCGGGCTGCAGAGCTGACACATTAATGCAGGACCTGTGGGATTCAGGAGCTGGACGCGATGATCCTTCCGATTCTGTGACCCCACAGGAGTGTTTCGGGCTGCAGCCACGCCCTGCCAACCCACCGACCTCCCTCCGCTGCGGGCCGCATCGCTGCCCGTGCTTCCCCGGCATCCTCGGGGTCCGCACCCACCGTGCGCTGCGGGGATCCGCCGCGATGCGGTGCGCTCAGCGCGGGGCGGCGCTGCCGGGGGCGGCTGCGGGGCGGTGCCGGCGGAGCCTTTAAAAGCGGGCGGCGGGGAGCGAGCCGGGCGCTGCCGAGCCGAGCGGGGCCGAGCGGGGCCGAGCCGGGCCCCATGCGCCTGCCGGGCATGTCCCAGCCCTTCCTGCTGACGCCCATCGCCGAGTGCTCCCCGGGGCCGCCCGGCGCCGAGCTGCGGCTGGCCGTGCTGGGGGCCCGCGGCGTCGGCAAGAGCGGTGAGTGCTGGCCGTCCGTCCCTCCGTTCGCCCCCCCCCCCGCTCCGCTCGTCCGTCTGTCCGTCCTAACGCGGCCGCTCTGTTTCAGCGCTGATCGTGAGGTTCCTGACCAAGCGCTTCATCGGGGATTACGAGCCCAACACGGGCAGCCTGTACCGTGTTGGGCTCCGTAATCCGCTGAGCGCTGGTCGGAACCTCACGATCAGGCTGACACAGAGCCGGCTGCTATGGGCGGCTCCGGACCAGAGCCGCGAGGATCGGGGAGTGGGGGGGCCGAAAATCTTTGGGGTGGGCTCAGAGTCTCCCGGCGGTCATCCATCCCCACTAGCCGGGATGCACGGCTCAGAACCCTTGAATTGTATAGGGTCACGAAGCCGTGTTTTGTGGGCAGGTTTAGCTCTCAGCCCTTTTTTTCCTGCTACCCACTGAGTGACGTTCAGCTCGAGGGATGCCCCGTGCTGTGCTCTGCTCAACTTCGATCAGATTCAGCCACTCAAGAGCACGGCTTATGAGCCTCCGTTTCCTAAAAAGGAAACAGCTGGACCGAGTCCCCCAGGACGCAGCTCAACCCCTTTAGCAGGGCTCTGCTGGGCTGGATGCTCCCGGCCCCATGCCAGGTCCTGAGCCGAGCCCCGGCTGTGTCCCGCTACAGGTGCAGGAGGACTGCGTGCAGGCGCCAGACGCGCTGTTGAGGTGCATGAAGTGGGCAGAGGGCTTCCTCGTGGTCTACTCCATCACAGACCCCGGCAGCTACCAGGCGGTCCGGCCCCTCCACCAGCACATCCGCCAGCTCCACCCCGACGCCCGGATCCCCATCGTCGTGGTGGGGAACAAAGCGGACCTCCTCCACGCCAGGCAGGTGCAGGCCAAAGAAGGTCTGCAGTTGGCCAATGAACTGGGCAGCCTCTTCCTGGAGATCTCCACCAGCGAGAGCTCCCAGGGCGTCTGCGAGGTGTTCCAGTACCTGTGCCGGGAGGTCAGCAAGCTGCAGCACTCCGAGCGCCGCCGCCCGACCGTCATCCCACGGCCGCGCTCCCCCAACATGCAGGACCTGAAGAGACGCTTCAAGCAGGCGCTGTCACCCAGAGTCAAATAGAGCAGCTGCCGGGGTCTGGGGAGGGGGGTGCCATAGACTTTATATTTTTGTAAACTAGCGAATAAATAAGAATAAAAAAAGTCTTTATTTTTGTACTAATGCCAGCTGTATGGAGCTGTATGTTGGCGCTCGCGGTTTCCTTCTCGTTCTCTTTTGTTTGTGATGGGTTATTTTTACAAAAATAAAAAAGAGAGAGAAAACGCTGCATAGCAACTGAATGGAGGTGGTTGGAGAAGGGGATTTGCCAGGAGGTTTGGTTCTGCTCTCTTGCGAGCTGGGGTTTGCTGCTGTGCTCTGCTCAAGTACTTCTTTGGGCATCAGTTTCCTGCTTGTAAAATGGGAATGGTGCTGGTGTAGCATTCATATGAAGTGCTCAGACAGCCCTTTGAGGGAAAAGGAGAATTTAAAAAAGCCCTATTAAACATGAAAAGATAAAACTGTAAGAACTCTGGTTATCATAGGATCTCTTTCCTCCTTTTCACACCTGCACTCAACTGAGTGATCCCGCGGTGTGCTGGGCCACAGTGCTGAGCAGGAGGGGTTTCTGCCACGCATCACCACGGGACGAAGCTGAGCAATCCACAGTGGAGGTGTGTGTGGGACTGCTGCTGCTTTCTCTGGAGACACGCAATCAAGGGGACTGATGCGTGGGATCTGTTAGAGAAAATAGCTCGTTTAGAGGGAATCACATCTCTGTCCTCCCCAGGGCCATTTTGTAGCCATTAGGAAACAGGTCAGTCTCTATGCTCTGGTTTTACGTAAGCCCTACACCGATCAGAGTGTTTTTCGGTAGCAGTTTGCTGGCTGTCTGAGCACAGAACGTGGGCTTTGTGCTTCAAATGTGCCTCTGAAGTATGCGCGTTGTGTTGGTAAAAATAAAACTGCTCCGTGCTGAGTGGAAAATGTGGAAGTGGAGCAATCTGTGCAGGGGAAGGCTTGCTGGGCACGCATACAGAACTCTGCGAAGGGGTTGATGGCCCCAACACAGCACCCTTCCCAGGGCACATGTGCAATGTGAGCCCTATAAAGGAAACAGGAGGGATGAAGGGAGGCAGCTTGACACCTGTGGGGTCAGATCTAAACTGGGAATGCTGAGTGGGTCTGAACCTTGTGAGTTGGTTATTGGAAGAGCCCAAAGCATGGTGACAGCCCAGACGAGTGGAAGTACTTCTTGAAATACATTCGAAAGATTTATTTACTATGACAGCCGCTCTGCCAGGTGCAGGACTCTGGCCTGGGGGGCTAAAGGTAGCACAGCATGTGCTTAATGGGGATGGGCGCTGCCCTAGTGAGGCTGACATCAACACACAGGACACGTATTCATAAGGAAATCTGAAGAATCATGGCCTGAAATTGGAGGAACACCGATGTGTGCGTACAATATGCTGAATGTCTGGAGGTTGTCTGTGGACCTCTGCCTCTCACTGCAGTTGTCTGAGAATGAGGGAGAGCAAAGGGCACTGAGCTTGGTGCTTGCTGCCCCTGCCAAGCTGGAGCTGGGGATGTGGCCACGGTACTGGGGGCAGCTTGGGCAGGAGGTGGCCTCTTTCCCAGCCCTTGTGGCTTCAGGAGAATGGCAGGGCACAGCCTGGCCTTTCTTTGTGATCAGAGGGAAAAATGAATCTGTCTCCTTCCTCCCACCGCCTCCGCAATGGAACAGAATCACAGCAATTTCCCCCGATAGGAAGGATGAGTGGGTTCTCAGGGGTGGCAGCATGCACTATTATGGCTGCTACTACATCAGCATCTCCACCTGTCGAGCTATTTTGTCTAGTTATCTCTCAGAAATGAAATCATCCAGCAATGCTTTGAGACTTCACAGATTTTAAAATAGCTGATGCCACCAACCTGCCCCATGTGATTCCATTCAGGAGCCACAGGCCCCAAGGTAGAGCTACCTACATCCCCTCTTCTTCAGCCCTGGTCCAGCAACCTGGACCCAGGCTGCTTCCTCACTGCCTCTTGGCATGCATGGCGTTCAGTGCTGCACATCCACGCTGTATTTCTGTGGTGTTATTTGATGAGGGGCCGTGGATGAGAAGGGATCGTGAGCAAGAAGGACCATGGACAAGAAGGAGCACTCTGACCCCATAGGCAGGAGCTAAGTGCCAGCTTTGGCTGAGGAGCAGAAGTGGCCAAGACTTGTATGGAGGAACAACGAGAAGCGAATCCACACCCCCTGCCCAGACTTCTGATAAAATGTCAGTCCTGGTGGATTTCAGGAGCTTTTGGTGGTCATGCTGTTTGTTTAGGAAGGTCTGAACAGGCTCAAAATGAAGTCCTTCGGGGAAGGATGCCCTTTTGTGGCAGCAGTTGCACGTGGCACATGGGTGCATCCCACAGGTAGAAACAGGGTGTGTCCACTCATCCCTAAACCCAGGGCATTGACCATTCAGCAGAGATATCTCCACAGTGACAGCCCCAAAAGGTTTGTTGAGTTAAAGCACAGCTCACAAAATAGCGGATCAGCTTCAGTTTTGAATAGTAAGTGACAATTCAGACTTTCAAAAAAGCACCACTAAATCTAAGCCTTGCTCTTAATCCGCTTTCCTCTCTCTGCATATCTCAAAAAATAAAAAAAAATAAAAATAAAAAAGGAGAAATTGATTTCTTTTTATTGAAAAAGCTTTTGAGATAACCAGTCTATGAATTTTTCTCACCACATTCATTGCTTATTGCTCCTGAGCAGGATCAGATATCTTAGTACTTATCGTGGCTTGCTATGGCAGAGTGCATACTGTGGAGCACAACCAGCTGTACCCCATCTTACCACACCTATAAGAAAAAAGTGAAGGTATAGAAACTGAGCTACACTAACCCACAATATTTCATTTACAGCTGAAAGATGGTGTAGAAATGTTGGCACAATAATTACAGCACTCCATAGACACTACAGCTGTGGTGTTAATAGATGTCTTGGAGCTCTGCTATCCTGGACTGATGATAACAATCCATAAGAGAAACCTTCACCCAGAGGCCTCATGGCGTGTGATGCTGTGAACTGCTGCAGTCCCTCAGCATCCCCTGCCCTTTGCTGGGTAAGCATTGGGCCAAAGAGCTCTGCCCACGGTCCTGAGCTTGGTGAGCAGTGTTTCACCCTTGATCCGTGCACAACACTCCCATGAATATGTATCTGTCAAGGAAATTGCACAAGGTTATTTAATATTCAGCCCACATTACTGGGAAGTGGTAATAAATTCTACAAGCTGGAATATTTCACTTGTAAAATAGTTGGTTCTCTTCCCATTACTAAAAAACATCCTTTGCTCGGGTTGCCAATGGTTCTTGTAAACATTGCATCCCCTCTCGAGATGGTAAGCCAGTGTCAGCAAATATCCAGGCACAGGAGGCTGAGCCCCTCTTGCCAGGTGGATCACTGCACCCTTCCTGCAGCTGATGCCCCCCTGCCCACCACAGACAAATCCCAGAGCAGGCAAAATATCTCGAGAAGCCTTCCAGAAGATTTCTTCTTTAAAGGCTCTATAGAAGGTCAGGCTTGGAGGTTTATGCACCCCTCCAGCACAGACCAAATGGATGCAGATGGAGGATAACTCTTGGAGTACCTTTAATACTAAAATAGAATGGTACAAATATATGAGATAGTCTGAGTCTCATGTGCCTGTCTCTTGTCAGTGATCTTGGCATAGAAGAGCCCACTGAGAATTACGGGCTTTTGGTAGGAGGCAGAGGCTGGTGCTAATTTGGGCTTGTACATTGAAGATAAAATATGCATCTGGTTGTTGAGATGCCTGCTAATTTTAACTCTGGTTCTGAATAATGGAATAGTGTTATTAGTCTGATGTAAAACTGCCCATATTTTACATGCAGAATCGCTATCTGTAGTGAAACAGCCTGCTTTGATTTGCCCAGGTACTGAGGAACAGCAGACAATAAATATGCATGCAATTAGGCCAATTTCAATAAGTAAATAGAGGTATTGCCTAATATATCTAAAATTCCAAGAATTCATGCATAAGATGCAACGAATTGTTTTCCCTGTCTTCTGATTGTTTCAGGGATCTCTGAGCAAGCTTGCTTAGAAGATGTTAGAGTCCATTTACTTTTGTTAACGAGATGCTCAGATACGAAGCTGGTGAAATAGAAGCAAGATCTGAAGCAGAACTGAGTCACTTTAACCTGGGCAATGAGCTGTCTTGCTGCCTGCATCATCCTCTTGCATGCTGAGAGGAAAAGACCGGAGGAAATGGGCACTTCCATGCGTGCAACACTTCATTCCCCCTTTTGCTTTTTGTGCCCTCCCTGGTCTTTACCATCCTGCTGATTCAGTCACCAGATTCCAAGTTTCTCAAGGTCTTTGTGGAGTGAAGCTCTACCAGCTCTGCCAAATGGAGATGGAGGTTGTCTTTTCTCATCTGTTATCATCTGCAAATGTGCTGAAAGCATCCTCTGTGTCATCAGCTTGGTAACTGATGGAAATATTGAACAATATCAGCACTCATGCCGTTCCCTGGGGTCCTCTGTTCATTACTGGCAGCCAGATGGCCCATCACAACGATGATTATTACTCTTTGACCTAACAGTCCAGCTAATGCTCCGTTTATCTAACAGTCTGTTCATCCAACCTATACTTACTGAGTTTCTGTGAAGTGTCCAGTTGTCCCAGCTGTCCCTGTGAGTTTCTGAGGAGGGGCAGCAGCCGTACAGTCAGCATTCTTCAGCAAATCCTAACTGAATACCTGCAGCTTCCCTTGGTAGACCCTCACTTTTTGCTCTGGCTGTTGGTTGTCCCTCTCCTTCACATGAAGATCTGGCAGTAGCTTTGCCATTGAAAACTTATGCAAGAAGAGCACTGAATACTTTGATCTTTTGCTTATCATCTGCCATTGGGTTGTCTTTTCCATTCACTAGAAGACCCACAGTTTCTCCAAGATTTCTCTTGCTGCTGGCACGTGTAACATTCTTTCATGTTTCTCCTTGTCCCCAGCCAATCTTAGCTCCAACTGGGCTTTGGCCTTCCTGATTTAATCCCAGAAAGAATAAACACTGCTTGCACACTCCTTTGTTGTTACTTTCCCATAATTCTTCTTGCCGTAAACCCGTTCAGCATTTCAATTCACAACAAGCAAACAAGGGTGAAGTTTTCTCGTGAGTGCTCATTTTAACACACACCCAATCTGCTTTCAGCCATAATTACTGTTCTCTGAGCTCCCAAACCTTCAGCTGGGCTTAGCTGCTAGCTCAGATCCCACCTCATTTGTGAGAGCCGCAGGCTTTGTGCTGAGGAGCCCTCCTGCCTTCAGGCATTTTCACAGCTCAGTTTCTCCCTCTGGGTCTTGTCTTCTCTCCTTCAATTTTAAGCTGCAGCACAGGAGTTTAGGCTGAGAATTTGGAAATATTCTCGAAGAATCTGGACAATTAACTACGGAAGAGGAGTCCAGCATGCCTGCAAGATCTCACCCTGCAGAATTTTAAGGATAGCCTAGAGGTGTGTACCAATAAACAAACAAACAAACCAGCAAACAAGAAAAAATAAGAGGCATAACTGTTCTGAAGCTGGCAAAGCATGGATGAATTCCCGAGCACTGTTTAGATCTAATTATCTACAACCTCTTCTGTGCACTGCCTACTTTGCTCATCTGTGAGTCTCTGCCCCTTCCAGCTTCTTCCTCCATATCCAGGTCCCCAGGAGCCCTCCCCAAATCTCCCATTTTTCAGCCCTGATGCCCATGGAGGCAGCTGCTCTGATGTGAACCACCCTGTTATACAGAGCTGCCTCATGTCCCCATTGCACTTTCAAGGGTCACCATCACAGAAGGGTGGGAGCTACCTCCACCTGCAATATCACCATTCTGCTGCTGGAAAGCAGCAGCACCTGGTGGCTCTTCACGGGGAAAAACACTGACATCTAATCAGATTAATGGGAGCATCCCAGGTCTGAAAGACTCATACAGCACTATAAGCAGTTTAAACAAGCTAGGATGAATATGGCACTGCCTCCCTTCCTAAGCCCTCCTGCAGTTCCAGTCTGGCAGCTAAGGATCTGGATGCTCACTGCCACCTCAAGTCACACGTGTGGCAATTGCATTCACCCCGGTTAAGTCAGGGCAGGTGTGATAAACACAAAACAAACCCCCAAAGCTCCACACCTAATATTCCTTGGTGAGGTTGTGCAGCTTCACACTTTTCTAAACTGGTTTCTGGAAGTATTAACACGTAGGTGTCCCGTGCTTTGTTTTAGTTCCAGCTGAAAACTCTGAATTTGCTACAAAACCACAAAGTCAGGTGGGATCTCATTTTGGGATGGCACCTTGCACACTACAAAGTGTGAAAGAACAATGATGTCTCCTTTGGGTGAATAATGTACGTATATAGGGATGCACTCCAACAAGGAAGTTACAGACCTTACAACACAGCTGTGTTATCCGATAGCGTATGGCACTTAAACAGCATTTAAAAAAGGTCAATGTGGGTAAGGCCTCCTGCAGTTTGTCAGCACCCATTTTCATTTCAGAGAAACTATAGAGCAACAAAAAAAGGCAGAAAGCTTGCCCCAAATGAAAAGAAACTCAGATGCCTTGTGTTTTTTCCTTTCTGTTCCTGGCCATAAGCTTTATAATTTGTCTGACAGCCGGCTGACTGAGATTTATTACTGACAGGTACTCGCAGTGTCTCTCCTGCCTGAATAGTGAAAACATGCAACCATTGCTGCCTGCTCTCAGGAAAATGCAGTTTCCCTCAACACAAAGCCTTCCCAAAGGCGAGCCGGATTTCCTTCTTAATTCATTTTACTGAATTATTTCTAATATCATATATTTTTATGTTCACAGTGTAAGTCCCATGGCGTGACTTTTACTTAAGAACATTGCCCGCTAGAGATGAATCTCTGCTGTCATTCAAGGAACATTTCTAGCCTTCATGCTTGAAAAGATAAGTGATGAGCTGTGATCTAATGTGACCTCAAGGCTCAGAGAATGAGAAGGCAACCTTGAGCACCACAGCTTATTTTTCAAATCATATGATTTTTAAATCATTCCACTGATGAGAAGGTAGAAGTCAGAAGAAGGGAGGATGGCTCGTGGTGATTTTTTCCTTTCTGCAGCATTTCTGTACTTTAAGGAAAGGTCCATCGCTCACTAAGTCCAACCCTGGCTCCAAACAACCACTCAAAATCCAGCCCTGTGTCTGAGAGTGCTATCCAAAACACTCCCTGAGCTGCAGCATCTCAGGGCCGTGCCCCCTGCCCTGTGCATCCTGCTCCATGCCCACCACCCTGCGATGCAGACCTTTTCCCTAACCCCCAGCTGCCCCTCCCTGAGCTACACACACTCAGTCACCCCAGATACAGAACCCAGCATTTCCTCCCATTAAACTGTGCAGCTTTGGTGATCACCCAGCACTCTGATACACCAAGATCTCTGTGTAAGGCCTCTCTAATCAGCTGCTTTGTGGTGCAGCAGCCTCAGGTTAAAACAAGATGGACAAAGAATTCAGGAAGCTTTTCTTGGCCTGATGCAGTGCTGCATCCTCATTTTGCTCAGGATGACTGTTGGTGATCCAGAGGAGGTGGATGTGGTGGTTGGACATAGCAGCTTGAAGGGCAGTGGGACAGGCCAAGGAAGGTCCTGGCAGCCTCCCCACTGAGCAATCTCAGCAGAGACATGCAGTAATTGCTGCTGTGCTTTGGGAAAGGAACGGCTGGTTACATCACCCTGCTTGTTTTCATGTTGCTCTTCCTCGAGGATTACTGAGATGCTTGATTCATCCCTTATGTTCAGAGCAAATGTTGCTCACTAAGGACTTTGACAGCTTTGTTCAGTCTTACTGGGATTGTTATTGGATGCATGAACAAGCTATTACTAGCAGCATGTATGACTTGAGCTGGTTTCTTGGCATTATCCATCAAAACATGGCAGAGGGCTGCACTCAACTGGGAGAGCCAGAAGAAGCAGCTGAAGAAGGAAACCTGCAGGAAGAAGAAACCTTGTGCCCTCGTCACCCCTCCCTTACTCTTCCTGAGGGAAAGGATATGGAGAAGGCAGTGTCCAGGAGCCTCCAGGACCACACCCAGTCATCGGGGTGACCTTTCTGTGGGCACCAGTCAAGATGTAGCTGGATCACACAGAAGAACAGAATTGCAGGGGTTGGGAGGGACCTCCAGAGATCATGGAGTCCAGCCCCCTGCCAAAGCAGCTCCCTAGCCCAGGATGCACAGGTAGGCGTCCAGGCGGGTCTGGAACGTCTCCAGAGAAGGAGACTCCACCACCTCTCTGTGCAGCTGTGCCACTGCTCCGTCACTGCACTGGGAAGATGGATAGAGGGGTTTTGGTGCAACAGAATTTCAGAAGTGTGGCTGCAGATGCTTGGTTGCACAGCTCAGCTGGTGAAGCTGGGAGAGAGAGTGCTATAAGCTGGGAAATGCTGCTGTGGGCCATTTCACTACTGCTTCCCTGAAGAGGCAAACATCACTTCTCCTTCAGCCTAATTTCTTTAATCATCTGCCCACCACAGGAGCCCTGCCAGGACATCACATAAGATGAGTGGTTTGAGGAAAATCTTCAGTTCCGGAGCTCCTCTCTGCTGTCTTCTGCTGAATCACTTGTTGCCAAGAGCAAGTGCTGACGATGGCATCAGTGACCACAACCGTGGGGGTGTGCCCAGTTCCTGGCACTTTCCATCCTTGGCATTGCATCCTTACACATGCACTGAGGAGGCTGCTTGGCACAAATGTTTTCCACTTAAAGTGGTGAAACAGACTCTTGACGACATCACTTGTCAAGCAGCTGCCGACAAACAGAGCTTTTTGTTGCTGTTTATTAGAAAAGGTGCTACACATTGTTTTCCTCTCATCACACCCAAGCCCACCCCACGTGGGTGATGCATTCAGTGCAGTGGGACTGAGGGTGCTGGGGCAGAGCTGTGTGCTCACAGCTGCCACAAACGTGCCACATATTATTGTGGGTAATAACGTAGTTGGTGTGCCCATATACCCACACACTGCTGGAGGATTTGGCTTCTTTCCTCCCTTCTCCAAAGCAGTGTAAGTGGAAAAACAGGATTGTCCAACCTGCCCCTGTGTGATGCTGTTTCCAAGCAAAATCTCCCTGATCTCCAAACAACCCATAGGAAGAGTAATTAAAGGAGTGAATCAAGGGGCTCTGGGGAAGGTGCTGTTCACTGCATTTATTTTATGTCTGTTGAGTTTCTGACACTCCTAAATGCATGTTTTGCTTTTCCAACATCCAGTCAACTCTGGAGCTGGTAAAAAAAGACCAAGTACTTTCCAAACCTGCAGGGAATTGCTGTGGTCCCAGCAGGGCTCAGCCTCCCTGCCTGCTTGGCTGAGAACTAGACCTCAAGCTGCAGTGCAGAGCAATGCCTTCACCCAAGAGACCACAGTACACTCTGCAGAGATGTGCTCTGATGGCATTGCATCATTTCTAAAATTTGTCCTCTGTAAGAGCAGGAAATTTTACACTTCTCAAGGCTGCTTGAGAAGCATAATTTTGCTGAATTGTGGTATCTGACCTTTACACAGCACAGAAAGTTGCACAGTGGATAAGAGCTGCTATGAAGATCTAAGTTCCAAAATGAAAGTTTGATTACAAATACAATTTTGTGTCTTCTGCAAAGTTTTATATTTGTATAGACAAAGATAAATTTAAGCTAACGCTTAATGTGCTTTCTTCTTTTTTATTATTTTCAGATCACTCCCACATGCAGCCTGGTATCTATGCTGTATCTTCTTGCAGTCACTCACTGACTGCATCATGAACACCTCTGCTGTGCTCACAGCCATGCGCAAAAGTGAACAGGAAAGTCAGAGTTTGTCACAAAGAGAATGTCAGAGCATGGACACTTAGGTCAGCTTTTTTTTTTAATAGCCTTTATTTTTTGGGAACAGTAAAGAGCAATGTTATTATGATTCTTTTATGAGAATGGCAGTAAAAAATCACTGATTTCAGTTAAGAATTAGATCCAAGAAAAATCTTTAAAACCATTAATATATGCCTATTTTCATGCTATTGCTCAATTCACAAAAGCTTGCTGAGCAGAGCACTCTCTGAGGCAACCTGGGGGAGAGAAGGATTACTTAATCCACTCCAAGATGACTGAAAATGCTTTAAATGTTTAGCTTGGTGGGTTTTGTGTGTGTTTTTTTGCTGTTGCTTTTTTGTTGTTGTTTTTCTTTTTTCTTTTTTTTTGTTGGTTTTTTTTTGAGAACAAGTGAATCTTTATTGATTTTTCTGGGGATCGAAGCTGAACATAGATAACTGAAAAGAATAGCCCTAGGGAGAGCAGAAAAAAAAGAAAGATATGACACTTTACATTGATTTAGCCATTATGTTGTACTGGACAAATGGAATATAGCAAGAAGAGCCATTACACAGTTGTTCCCAAAGGTGGCTTTGATATTTACAAGTACTTACACACAATTACAGCTTTAAGTACAATATCTCTGCCCTTCCCTCTTCAACTTTTAAGCCATAAAATTATACACCGCTTCTTAGTCAACCAAAGTATGTCACAGAGGTGGGCAAAGCATCACTGTGCTCCTTTATATAGTGGGAGTACTAAAAAGATAGAGTGAGAAAAAGAAGAAAGAGAAAGAGAGAAAGATAGAGAGAAAGAAAGAGAAAGAGAGAGAGAAGAGAGAAAGAGAGAAGGAAAGAAGGAAAGAAAGGAAAGGAAAGAAAGGAAAGGAAGGAAGAGAGGGAGGAAGAGAGGGAGGAAGAGAGGGAGGGAGGGAGGGAGGAAGAAAGAGAGGAAGGAAGAAAGAGAGAAGGAAGAAAGAGAGGAAGGAAGAAAGAGAGGAAGGAAGAAAGAGAGGAAGGAAGAAAGAGAGGAAGGAAGAAAGAGAGGAAGGAAGAAAGAGAGGAAGGAAGAAAGAGAGGAAGAGAGAAGGAAAGAAGAAGGAAAGAAGGAAATAAAGGAAAGGGAGGAAGAGAGGGAGGGAGGGGGGGAGGAAGAGAGGGAGGGAGGGGGGGAGGAAGAGAGGGAGGGAGGGGGGGAGGAAGAGAGGGAGGGAGGGGGGGGAGGAAGAAAGAAAGAAAGAGAGGAAGAAAGAAAGAGAGGAAGAAAGAAAGAGAGGAAGAAAGAAAGAAAGAGAGGAAGAAAGAGAGAGAGGAAGAAAGAGAGAGAGGAAGAAAGAAAGAGAGGAAGAAAGAGAGAGAGGAAGAAAGAGAGAGAGAAGAAAGAGAGAGAGGAAGAAAGAGAGAGAGGAAGAAAGAGAGAGAGGAAGAAAGAGAGAGAGGAAGAAAGAGAGAGAGGAAGAAAGAGAGAGAGGAAGAAAGAAAGAAAGAGAGGAAGAAGAGAGAGAGGAAGAAAGAGAGAGAGGAAGAAAGAAAGAAAGAGAGGAAGGAAGAAAGAGAGGAAGGAAGAAAGAGAGGAAGAGAGAAGGAAAGAAGAAGGAAGAAGGAAATAAAGGAAAGGAGGAAGAGAGGGAGGGAGGGGGGGAGGAAGAGAGGGAGGGAGGGGGGGAGGAAGAAAGAAAGAAAGAGAGGAAGAAAGAAAGAGAGGAAGAAAGAAAGAGAGGAAGAAAGAAAGAGAGGAAGAAGAAAGAGAGGAAGAAAGAAAGAGAGGAAGAAAGAAAGAGAGGAAGAAAGAAAGAAAGAGAGGAAGAAAGAGAGAGAGGAAGAAAGAGAGAGAGGAAGAAAGAGAGAGAGGAAGAAAGAGAGAGAGGAAGAAAGAGAGAGAGGAAGAAAGAGAGAGAGGAAGAAAGAAAGAAAGAGAAAGAGAGAAAGAGAGAAAAAGAGAGAAAGAGAGAAAGAGAGAAAGAGAGAAGAGAGAAAGAGAGAAAGAGAGAGAGAGAGAGAGAAAGAGAGAGAGAGAGAGAGAGAGAGAGAGAGAGAGAGAGAGAGAAAGAAAGAAGAAAGAAGAAAGAAGAAAGAAGAAGAAGAAAGAAAGAAAGAAAGAAAGAAAGAAAGAAAGAAAGAAAGAAAGAAGAAAGAAAGAAAGAAAGAAAGAAAGAAAGAAAGAAAGAAAGAAAGAAAGAAAGAAAGAAAGAAAGAAAGAAAGAAAGAAAAGAAAGAAAGAAAGAAAGAAAGAAAGAAAGAAAGAAAGAAAGAAAGAAAGAAAGAAAGAAAGAAAGAAAGAAAGAAAGAAAGAAAGAAAGAAAGAAAGAAAGAAAACCTAAGTAGATAAAGAAGTAGAAGGCTTTTTCCACATAGAAGAGTTGCTCATCCTGGTCAGCTGGGAGCTGAACAAACCTTCCAAAAATCCTCAGTCACAATTCCTGAGGAACACAGTGAAGATAATGCTTGAGGCTCTGAAGAATAGATTAGGGTTGTAACAGGGTTTGCTATAACCAGCTTCCCATTTTGGGCAGTGGAACATGAGAAAATCAGCTCGCTGCTGAAAAATCTCTCATGAACAAAAGAAAATGTTACACGATGATTACTTAAGATCCATCTCATAGCTCTAGAGCGTTGCCTTCAACTGTTCCTCATCTTACTTCTCCTTCCCAATGGAGAAGGGATGAACACCACTGAGTTGGCTTGATCAAAACCCAACTCCCCAGTCACGCTCCCCTGACACAGCTCCATGCCGTTCCCTCGGGCCCTGTCGCTGTCACACAGAGCAGAGCTCAGCGCTGCCCCTCCGCTCCCTGTGAGAGCTGCAGCCGCCATCAGGCCTCCCCTCAGCTGCTCTGCTCTGGGCCGAGCACACCAGGTGCACAATTCCTCTCTTTACTGATAGGAAAGTAAAGCCATTAATTGCTTTGGCTGACTTGGCCTGGTTTGTTGACAGCCTGTGATTTTGGAGAGGCCTCGAATTTTTAAGGAATGTTCTGGATTTGACAGAATCTTTTCCTGGCTGTGTCCTCCATCTACTGCTGCTGAGTTGCATTGCTTCTCATACAACATCTAATGGGGTGTCCCAGCAACTCTTGTGCAAGGAACATGGCATAGTTTAGATCTCAGCTTCTCTAACACAACTCTGTCCGTGTGGTTTCTTCTCTTTTATTTTTTTTCTGTAACTAAGTGTAATTTTCAATGAATATCTGCTCGGGTATAAAACAATAACCTACCTCATAAACAGTTTCCAGTTTAATTACCCATGTTTGTGTGGGAATATTTTCTTTTCCCCTGGCAAAGAGTCCTTATAAGGAGTAATAACACTGAAGAATCTGTTAGAGAAAACTGTTTACCAAAGCTTTACTATTTCACACGTTTTGCTGTAGAGTCGTTTACGCAAAGCTGTGAGTCACAAGCTGAAGTTCAGTGTCTGAAATTGCTGGCAGAGTGAATGAATTTTGTGCATCACAAAGAGATCAGTAATCTGCATGCATTACAGTCAATTCATAATTGCTTTAAAACCACATGGCAAATGATTATAATTAGGACAAGAGCTGTTAAAATCAAGAACAAAAGGAGGCCAGAATCTGAAGTTATTTGCTGCTACATTTCTTCTCCTTGAAGGTCTGTGAAAGACATCCTAACTCCTAACTGGAAAATGCAATTTAAATCATCAGTGACCCTTCCAGCCACTTCGATGTTGGTAAATTTGGCCAGAACGTCTCTAAAGTGCAACAGTTACTCATGGTACCATGTCACACCGGCCTGGGCATGAAGACCCTAAATAGATAGGTCTTGACAGTAGTAATGTCATTGCCCTGTCTAAATGGCTGAGCCTTCCTCGCAAATTGAAATGACCTCTGCCTACAGCTGCTCTGTCTGCTCTGTATCCAGGGCCAGCAATATTCGCTGGCACAGATCTTCGTTTAAGAGGTCCTCTTTCCAGAGCAAAGAGGAGGGCTGTCTGTGTGTGATGAGCATCTCTGTGGGTGAAAGATGCCTCGAGGAAGTTTATGTCACTCTTGAAAGAGGCGGCTATCCATCAGCAAAGGGACTGCAAAGAACAGAACAGGATGAAAATCTTGAAAAGAGGGATTTTTGTGCTAAGAGGCTAAAAGCAAGCAACCCTGCCAGTACAGGCAGTAATTGTCATAGGAAACTGTCAGAGTAAAGATGAGTTTTTAAGTGAGACTTAACTGCAAGCCATGGCTGTTGCCTGTGGGTATCTGTGCTTTCTCCATGCACGATGAGCAGAGTGGCAGTGCCCATCTGAGCTCCCTCACAGGAGCAAGAAACTTTCTGAAGATGGCTCTGTGCAGAAGGATGCTGATTGCAGCGTGCGTAGGCATAACTGAATCAAAGAGGTGAACTCAGACAGTTTGTGGCAGCTGGTACAGATCATTATTTCACTGAATCACAGCGCAGCAGATACTTCCTATCCAATAAATCCAGATGAGCCTGAAAAAAGACCGTCTTGATTTTGTTATCAAGATATTATATTTCTGTTCCTTTTGAGGATTTTTTGGAAGGTCCTTTTTGGCAATGCCCAGACCACTCTCTCACCTTTTTGGCTAACCCTAAGGGGAATGTTCACTTTGTTTGAACTTTGTTGTGTGGTGAAATAAAGGTGTGTTTTGTCAGTTGCCAGTGTGAAACCAGGTGTTGCTAGCTTGCACATGTGGCTGGTTGGCTGACCAAGCAACATATCCTATTCATTTACTGGAATAAGTGTGTTTGGCATACAGCTGTCTCTTTCAGCATAGCAAGGAGGAAGCCTGATGTGTCTCCATTAAATGGTTAAATGCAGGATAAGACCAAGGAATCCACAGGACTGAGATCAAATCCACTACATGCAAAGAGGATTCTATGTGTTTCAGCACTGTACATTTCATTTCCCTAGATAAATATAAAACAATCTGGCTATAGGTTTGTCCTTCACACACATCCTATGCTATGCAGAATCTTTGACCACAAAGCCAGAAGGGTTCTGTGTGAAGGCTCCAGGAAGTACATCTTCTGGGCTGACTCACGAGCCACGTAGCGGGCTCGGATGTGAGCAGCCATAAAGAAGATATGTAGCTCTGAAGGCTGTTTAAAGTCATGTATTTTAAAGACTAGGCACTTGGGTGGTGGTTCATTGCTGGGATTGTGTGGTTGTCATTTAAGATCAGAAAGGGTAGTTGGGAAGGCTTTTCCCTTTTGTGGCCTTGTCAAATTCCTTGTATGACTTTCATAAGCCTCCCTCGCAAACCAACAGTTTTGTTGTAACTCCAGTACCTATTTCTTCTATTTTCCTCAAGTCTGCAAGGAGATTAATCTCCAGTGAGTTGTGCTGGTTTTGTGAGAGGCAAATTGTAATCTACAGCAACTTTAATTCAAAACTTGTTGTCTTTTATGGGCTCTACTTGTGGTGTGGAAAGACAAAAAGCCAGCAAAAGAGGCACAGGTGAGGTTATATCATGGTATTTATAACAGAAGCTAATGACAGGAACTCATGAAGTCCAGCCATTTTTCCAGTATGCATTTACAGCCACCAGACCTTTCTTTTCTTCTAGAAAAGTAAGAGTTACTATAAATCAATGGGATGGGATATCTACACCTCACATGACAGCAGCTCAGCAAAAGTTCATCAAAGGTTCTTATGACCTCAGCTGCATCCTTCAAGTTAGATAAGTGTGGCTTAAACAAACTGGGGGTGGGTATATGCTTGTCCAGAGGGCCATTAAGGCTGCAATGGGCTAAGGAACAGGAAAGAAAGGAAACATCAATAAATGCTACAGAGAACTCTCCAAGAGCACTTCAGCAGCTAAACCTTTAAGACTAAGTTTGTCCTTATTCTCTGACTTCCTCACAAGACAGGAGAAAATGGCTACAAAAATAAAAGCTCCAGAGAAGCCAGACTGAAAGATCTGAAATGTAATGCTGTCTGTAGGAAACCAGTGGACATCAGAGTGCAGTTGGCCTCATTGCCAGAGAGAAAGTGAGATGTCAGACTTCATGTAAATACTTGACAAGGATCACATCTTGTGGGTAAGCTGTCATTTGGATATTACTAGAGCTTCTTGAAACTTGGCATGTAAAATAAGTTTCTACCAGGATATCAATTTTTATCCTTCTAGTGAGACAGAAGATTACAGGGAAATTCCTGTCCAGGGCACCTCCAATTGTAGGGGAAGATGCAGTCCAGTTGTTTCTTCAATGGGTGCATCATTAGAAAAGTCACACTGGTGAAACAGCTGTGTCATTTGTTGGACTTATGCATACTTACCATCAACTTCTCTGTCTTCTGTCAGTAAACTTTCCAGTCCAACACAGTTCACATGCTGGATAGATTTATTGAATTTCTCTCTGCTAGAGGCTACCCAGACTCATTTGTTTTAGTTTTAGGTTTTCCTTGGGTGATGAAGGTGCATATTTTTTCATTTTTGAAGAATGTTTAAGCAATTTCCAGGAAATGGGACATCAGGACATGCTCTAGCTTTACCTAAATGATCCTTAAGAAATAGGCAGCAGATGTTTTAAGACAGAAAATCCCAGCATTTCATAAACTGTCTCAGTTCTGTTTATTTAAAGAATGGACTTGATAAATCCATTGTGAGCATAATCATAAATAAAGTAAATTGGATGCTTTTGCTATGACCATTTTAGCTGAAACTCTTCTGGAGTTTGTTTTCTTTGGAGTGCCGTGCTAGCTGAAGACCCAAAAGTTGACCTTCATAATTCATTAATCATCACAAACCTCTTCCTTGAGGGAAAAAAATATGGAAGGCATGTGCAGTGCTGTGAGGGCGTCTTGCTTCAGAGATTTGAGGGTCTGGGATCTGAGCCAGAGGATGTTTTTTCTTAAAGAAACGGCCTATCCAGCCCCTGTGTGCATGGCCAATACACCTAGCTCTTGTGTGCGCAGCTATCTATCCTCTACTCTTCACGCTACACCAACCTAACAACTCCACACTCTTCAAAGGTCAGTAACTCACCTCTCAGTAGATCAAATGAAATGTAGAGGATGGTGTTTTGGCCTGTCACTCCAGTTACGGCTTCATACTAACACTCTTACCACCATGATATACAGTTTCCACACAGCCCATCTCCTCATGGGCATCTTTTTTGGTCTCCAGCTACATCTGTGCAAGTAAGCTAGCTAGGGACAAGACATGAGCTTTGACCAGCAGCATGCAGCTGTAGTGATTAGATGCTTATCAGCACATTCAGGCATGGTTTTGGACTTCGGCTGCTACCCCTCTATGCAGTAGCTGTCTAGGCATAGTTAAGGAAGAGCAGAGACCAAGGACTATTCCAAGTAGACCCAAAAGATGTATAAAAGATCCACCAAACTGCAGGATCTACACTTCAGTTGTAGGTGAGTTCAGACATGAGCTATGCTGTGCCACTTGCCCTCAAGGGCTGGAGGAGATGCCTGAACGTGTTCAGTTAATACATTAAGTTGCAGTCATTGTGGTCCATTCTTCTGTGCTCTCCTCACACCAGGTTTCTCTGAAGACAACGAGCAAAAAAAAAAACCTGTTCTGGTACCAAAGAGACAGTAGCAGCCCACTAGAAATAAAATTTTTGATTCCTTTCTCAAAAACATGAGACTTTTGAGGTCTCAATTCACAATAAAATATGCCTGACAGAAGCAATTTTACTAGAGCAGATGAATCCTGTGGTGAGCATTGCAATGGCTCATGAGGTCTTCAAGAATTCAAACATACTGATGCTGTTTCTCCTTCATATCACAGATGTCATGTCTTCAACCTGTGCTACTTGAAACTGCTTCCAACATCTGCCTCACCACTGCTGTACCACTGGATGCAAAGAAGCTCAGATCTTTGTTGCTTTCATCAGAAAATGTGGCCCAGAGAGTAAATCTATTGAACTAATGTCACACCCCTTCAGTCCACACTTGGACATCTAAATAGAATGGATCAGTCTTTATGGGCACTTAACACCTTAGATCTCTCTGTTTTTTGTTGGAGGTGTTTAGTTGAAAGGAACCAGAATGGAATTAGCATGGTATAGTTCTTCATAACTCATTGATAATCTTGGTGTAAATCCTTGTTTTCTCAAACAAATATCTTTTCACCCCAGTTTGCTACAGAGATGGGACGCTTGCAGGACCATGGCTTAGGCAGAGCAGCCTCACTGCTAAACAGATCTTCTTTTCCCCAAGTTTTCCAATTGCTCTTCTTAATACAGATAGTAGATAACAAAAAATGACCCTTGGCTTGGAAGAGTCTGAGCCAGGTTTTGTCATGCACATAGACTCCGAACTTATGTAGGGAGGAGAAGTACAGTTACAAGAGTGCACCTGGAGGTACAAGAGTGACAGTGGGCAGCAAATCAGAGAAATGCCTGCAAGGAAACGTGTTTGGAATGCCATTCACATACATGCATCATGTTATAGAAGAATGGGTGAAAATTGCTTTTGTAATAGGCTTGATGTAGAATAAGCAGAGCACTCTGGTCCCACTCCGGAACTGCAGCGGCAAAGCAAGGCTTCATTTTAAGGGCATGTGTAATCTTTGTGAAACAAGTAGGATTACTCGTGCTTAAAATTAAGCACAGGCTGAAAATTGCTTCTCTGGAAGTGGGACAGAGTGCTTACCATGCAGGTTGTCTTTGTTGCCTTAACAGCTCTGCTTGGCTGCCCTGGGGTCTGCCACAGCCAGGGATACTGACTTGTGAGGGGAAAATCCTGAACACAAATAGAGTTTGTCAAAGATACAACACTGTGTGGGCAGAAGTGGAAACATCTATAGATATCTGAGGAGAGTAAACATCATTGATGAAGGAAAATTGCTTAGGCAACCACACTGATAGCATAATAACAGTAAATGAGAGGAAATTAAGAAAAGGAAAATTGAAATTAAACACTGGGAACGTGTTATAGACAAAAGGTGAAACTGCTGCCTGCAGTTTTGCTAACTTTTTGCATCTAGTTCTCATAAATTCACAAGTCTGAAATTGAACAAATTAACATTAATCTGTGGCTTTTGCTTTTGCATTAGTTATAATTGAAATGTCCTTGCATAGTTCAATATATTTCTGTTACAATCAGACTACTCAGTGTCACATCTGCAAGAAAAGAGATAATGAGCCAAATTCTGCTCTGAATACCGGTGCTCATCTTCATTACCCTCACTGGTTTTGGGCTAGTGCTGTTAGAGCAATGGCAACCATAGGATTGTAGAATATCCTGAGCTGGAAGGGACCTAAAAGGATTGAGTCCAGCTCGTGATCAGGTGCTGTTCCTTTAGGTGATGTAACATATTTTGGATGCCTACATATATATATTTTTTTAATATTCAAAGATCTTGTTGTATCTTCACATGATTACATCTACTTTGACATTTGGCAAGATCATTCAAATAGCTCTTTCACGTGGTGAAGCAAACACCACTGATATGAGTAGTCTGTCTGAATTGTGTTTGTCACCAAGGGGGAGCCAAACACTGTGGCCCTGATCCTACAGTGTGAAGGTGGGTCCTTCAGTACACATGGGTTTGAGTTTCAGATGGCTGCTGGCTTTGCTTCCACAGAGGACAGGTTGCCGGGCTCACGCGCTGGATCCAGACCCACAGGAGAGGACTCCAAATGCTAGTGTTTAGCTAAATAGTGGTGTATAGAAAAGTTTCTGATGAGGCCATCATCCCTTGGCAGCACTGCTTTACAGCTTGATTCATTGCTGCAGCTCTTCCCTGCTGTTTTTCTCCTTGTGGTTGCTAGAAGGAGCCGCCATCAGAGCAAGGCTGGAGGCTTTGTTTATCTTCCATGGCAATCCTTTCCCGGGCAAAAGCACCTTCCATCTCCACAAGCATTTGCTGGCTGAGCAAATAATTTAAAGTAAGCTCAGTTTCTGAGGAAGCATTGCATGTGCCCCTTACTGTAACGCTCTGTAAACATTGGTGTCTCCATGAGATTGGATGGCACTGCTGCGTTTCATGATAAACACAGATGGTGTTTATATTTAAATATGCCAAATGTGGTAATGAGAGCAAACTTTGAAAGGATTTATTTTTATGTTGTTTCCATTCTGGCCTCTGATAATTAAGGCTGCTGTGACCTGCCTTTGAGAAGAGGCAAATATATTTATGCAGTACTATTCAGGTTTCTAAAATAACTCAGGAAAGTTTTGTTTGTTTTTGCTGAAGGACACTAAGCTCCTGTTTCCCAGAAGGTTTTATTGCCCTGTCTTGAAAACTGTAAACCGAGGTCTACAGAGGTAGTGTGGCTACTGCCTTATGGATATCTTAACTTTTTCTGAAGAATCTTGCCTTTCTTTCCCTTTTTCCCTTTCCCTTTCTCTCTCTCTACAGAAGGGGGTTAATATAATGGAAAGTTTTCCTCAGTTCTGTGTGGGGCTTTATGCTATACTCATGCCATTGCACTGACCCCCAGTGAGTAGTGCTTTCAGCCACGCATCTCTTCCCTCATCTTCTCTGGAGACAAGCATGTTGGGAAGATAAATGCTAGCACCAGAAAGTATGCCACAGGTGCCTCTCTGGAGGCAGAGAGAACCCATATTTATCTTCTGACCAGCATAAGGGGCATTGTTCAGAGCCAGTACAGCCTTGTGCCACCGACACTGGTGATGCTTTGACTGAAAGAAATGGGGTAGCATAGAAAAGATGTTCCTGTGACAAAATCAGGGATGACAGGCAGCTGCAGGGGGGTTCTCTGCCAAGGCTCATCACCAGCCACACTCCCTGTGGGCTGTCAGGATTTAAATCTTGATCCTTGTTACCCTGCTCTTTTATTACACTAAAGGTCACTGACTTCCAGGCACCTCTTCTCTTATCAAATATAATCCATGGTAGAGACTTTTATAAAATGATCTTTTAAATGTCTCTGCCCAAATGTCACTTTTCTCTGCACCCAGTTGTGGCAGAGATACTGCGAGGAGAGCAAACTAAGCAGAATAGAAGAAGGGGAGGTATATATTTTTTATATTACTTTAAATTTTTGAAATCTTCTTGAGGTGATCATATCATAACACCTTTTGAACTGTTTGAACTTTGGAAAATGTTGGCTTCTCTGATAATGACACAAGTCTCACTGCTTATTTTGTATTTCTGAGGTCAAAATAGTGTTTAAAATCTAGTGAGCTCACAAGTTTTTACATAGTGTGATAATGATAGGACAAGGAATAACTTTAAACTAAAAGAGGGGAGATTTAGTTCAGTTGTTAGGAAGAAACGTTTTACTCGGTGGGCAGTGAGGTGCTGGGATAGGCTGCCCAGGAGGGCTGTGGATGCTCCAACCCTGGAGGCATTCCAGGCCGGATTGGATGCGGCCCTGAGCAGTCTGATCTGTCTGGTTGCAATGCTATCCATAGTAAGGGGTGGAGCAGGGTGATCTTAAAAAGGTCCCCTCCAACATAAGCCATTCTATGATTCTATGATCTTTATTCTCCTTTCCTGTGGCTTGCAGATATAGTGAGGAAGATGTTAGGGTGCTTATTTTCTTCTACAGTTGTTACCATTGTGGCCAACAAGAGCTGT
This sequence comes from Cyrtonyx montezumae, assembly GCF_038088225.1. Lineage (NCBI taxonomy): Eukaryota > Metazoa > Chordata > Aves > Galliformes > Odontophoridae > Cyrtonyx > Cyrtonyx montezumae. The sequence goes on from NW_027071848.1 coordinate 17,134,780, forward strand.
GTTTTGTGCTGTATAAGACAGCAGCTGTGTTAGAGGAGGCAGCTGTATTTGTTTTCTTTGCTTCAGCTTGACATCCATAGCTGTATTTATAAGCTTACATTTCCGGCACTGCCAAGCCTCTTCAGCTTCCACCTTTGAAAACAAGTGATTATATGCACTGCCTGGCTGAGTAACAGGGCTGATCCCAGGGAGCAGGAAATATCAGCTTCCATGGCTGCCTCAGCATCACAGCAGCAACCAGCAAGGCTCCCAAATACAAATCAAAGGGCAGGAACTGCTGATCATGCTCTTTTCTTTTTCAGTGCCGTGCATGAGCCTACAGGATACTATTGGTCTGCAGAGTCTGTTTTTGGTAAGATCTGACCCAACTGAGACATTAACAGGCTTGGGAGGAGTGGCTGGAAAGCTGCCTGACAGAAAGGAGCCTTGGTGTGCTGATGGACAGTCGGCTGAATGTGAGCCAGCTATGTGCCCAGGTGGCCAAGAAGGCCAATGGTGTCCTGGCCTGTGTCCTGGTGAGCAGGACTAGGGAAGTCATCCTCCCCCTGTACTCAGCACTGGTGAGGCCCCACCTCAAGTACTGTGTTCAGTTTTGGGCACCTCATTGGACACTGAGGTGATGGAGCAGGTCCAAAGAAGGGCAGCAAGGCTTGTGAAGAGTTTGGAGAACATACTCTGTGAGAAGCATCTGAAGGAGCTGGGGCTGTTCAGTCTGGGGAAGAGAAGGCTGAGGGGAAATCTTATTTCTTTCTTCAAGTACCTGAAAGGTGATTACAGTAAGAGCAGGGTTGGGCTCTTCTCACTGGTGATAGGTGACAGTACGAGGGGAAATGGCCCTCGAGTTGTCCCAGGGGAAGTTTGGGTTGGATACAAGGAAAAACTTATTTACAGAACGGCTTGTTAGGCACTGGAATAGGCTCCCCAGGGAGGTGGTTGAGTCACCATCCCTGAATATGTTTAAAATCCATTTGGATTCAACCTCAGCAATTCTATGATTCTATGATTATTTTCTTCAAGTCAGTACAAACATCACTGTTGAAATGATGATTGGATCACCTGAAAGAAGATGGTGTAGACACGCATTGCATGCATTGAATAACCCAGGATGAAAGCTTATTTATAGGTTAACTTATAAGGAAACCAGTGGTAAAGGCCTGGCAGACTGGTCCATTACCAGGGCAAACTGAAAAAATGCAGTTGGTTGGCCAACAAGTTGGTTGTTCAAATAGTAGGTAAATAGTTTAGTCATCACTGGAGAGAGAAGGACACTTCAGAACTCATTCATCCTCCTGGTCTCCAAGGAGGTTTTCCCTGCAGATCTGTGTGTCCCAGCAAAGCCAGTGGCACAGTGGTGGGCCATATGAGTTGTGTGCTGTCATGGGCTGGCTGATATCTTTCTGGTACTGGGGATCCCAAAACTCATGTTATTTCAGCTGCTATGAGCAAAACCTGAGGGATGGTTTGTGAAACTTGTCCTTTTTTTCTCAAGATGTCTGTGATGAAAATACAGAACTCACAACAACTGATTTCTTAAAAGAAACAATGAATTTTGGTTTGATTTTATAGAGACTAATAAAAACAGTCACGGCTGAATGTGGATCCAAAAGAAATGAGGCATGAAGAATTCAGACACGGAGATGGTTACAGTTTTTCCATATCACTTAATATTGAACAGTTGTTAGGAATTAGAGAAGACAGCAGAAGCACTTGCCATTTTGGAAAAACAAAATTTTTGAGGGAATGCCAACTGCCCTGCAGCATCTTGATCCGGATCCGAAGCAGCGACTGAAGTGCAGAGCAGAAACATGCGGAATATTTTAAGAGCAGTTAGAAGAGTTTGTAGTTGGAATCTCTTTCTATAAGCAGAGCAAAGAGGTCCCGTCGGCAGGGTGGCTCGGGGGTGCCAACCAGAGGCATTGGTGGCTCGAGGCAGCCCCCAGGTTGCACAGAACCGGCGTGTTCGGGTAACCGAGCTCCCTGCAGTCAGAGCCATCTCCTCGGCACGGCCTGCCCTCGTTTCTCCTGACCGTGGGCTCCACCTGCTGGCATCCGCACCACCGCTCATCCCTGAGCAGACCTAAAGGCAGATGAGGTATTCCCAGGTCCGAGGGTGTTTCTTCCTCTGAAGGAATGGAAAATGCTTCAAAAGATTGGACAAAGCAAAACCGGAGCGAACATTATTCCATCACTCAGAGCACCATTATTAGGAACTATCCATCAACGTGACTCGCCTTAATCTCTTTCCTATCCCAACCAGTCATACTGAGGTTTTATCCAAACTCCCACTAACATCAAGGCTAGGCAGATGTCCAAGATTTTTACATATACAGACTATCCCTGACATTTATGCAGCTGCAAATTCCAAAGGATTTTAAAAGCAGTAATTTTTAGGCACCTCTAAATTGTCCCTGGGTGAGAAGGTGTCACTGGGGATGGGTGAGAAGAACATCTGATAGGAGAAGTGAGAGCTTTGCCAAAGGACATAGAAGCTAAACCTTACTGTAAAAAAAAAAAAAAAAAGTAGTATGGGATCTTAAAATGCATGAGCTTTCCTTATAGGACATTACCCAAAGGAACACCACAACATAATCTGTGTTAAAGCTCAACAAGTCTAGCTTTTGGAATCAGCTATTAAAGCTACTAAACACTCTTCTTCAGCACGGTCAACAGTGTGAAAAATTGTTTTCTGCATGACTGCCATTCTTATAACTCCAAAAGGGTTTTTTTTTTTTTTTTTTTCTATTTCATAGGATGAGGCATAGCATTACTCATGTGTATCACATGTAAAGCACACCATGATGACTTACGGTGTTCCAGTTTAGAGTGCTGGCTGCTAACTACGGGGGAGTAGTGAGCAATAGATGTGCTAACAGCCTGCTTTGAGCACAGGGAAGCTTTCCTGCAGATCAGATGAAGGCAATCTGGAGATACTTAGGTTAGGAAAAGATATAACAGAGCTTACAAGGGCAAAACAAATGGGCTTAACAGCAACGGAGACCGATAAATCTGCAGAAGATGTAATGAAGGAAGGCTGAGACAAGGGCGCTCAGAAGGGGTGGGGAGACTGGGGAAACCATGGACCCATTAGGCTGCACCCACCAGCATGCAAAACCTCAGATGCAATTATGAAGGGCTGAATAATGACAGCCAGGGAATTGAGTGTAAAGCAGGAATAAAAAAGAGCATGGGCATGATGTAAAAATGCACTGTTCCTTAAGGGCTGCATTTAGACAAAATTCTCCTGGTGCCCACAGCAGATAACAGGTTTCATCCACAAGAGATGGTACCTGCAGATGCTCTGCAAGTACTCAGGAGGGACGGAGCATTGCAAGGCATGAACTGGTGGTTTGGGGACAGGAACAGCAGCAGTGAGGTGGTGCTCAGCTGTATCAAATGGAGAGCCACACTCTTGAGAAGAGATGCTGAGAAATCGAGGTGTGCTCATTTTTTGGTAACGGCCAGCGCTGAAGAAGACATGGTATTGCAGAGCCCATCTACACGTATGGCATGGCAAACACTGCAGCTGCTGTGAATGGTGTTACTCTGTGTGAATGCCAAAGCACCCCTCGTGCAGCAGCCTCACCTTGCCCAAACACGCGCATGTTACACGCGAGGTGCCTAAACAAGTACAGGCTTAAAAATCACAGCATTTTAAAGAGCAAGTGATGCTTGCTTTAATTCAGTATTTCATGTGTTGCTGAGGTGATTTTATTTCCTCATGTTTGTTTCAGAGGTTAAGCACGTTTTTTGTTAATATCAGTTTATGCCCTTCAAAAGATTAAAAAAACAAACGAACAAAACCACCACCACCACCAACAACAACAAAACAATTTTGTCATGTTGAAACAAATCCTGGGACCAGTGGGACTTTCCCTGTGCAGAAAACATGGCTGTTCGTTTCCCATGCTCGGTTGCTCCAATCCAGTTGTGAGTTTTCAGTGGGAGGAATAGCTCTGAGGTGTAACAGGGGGGGAATAAATCTCTGCCCGTGTCTAAACATTTCCTGCACTGCTCCATCTGAAGCCCACTCTTGGCCCCTTGTCAGAAACACGACAGGGCTCCTGACACATTCTTCATACAGTTATAAAAGGATTTATCAGCTCTCACCTTGGGGCAGGTAAACAAGCAGTTACACCAGCGCGCGGGCTCGAGCATCGTTTTATGGGCACGGCATTACCCACAGCCATAAAAGTGCGCTGAGTGGTTGAAGATTGCTGCCGACCAACCGAGCGGCAGCGATAGAGCGCTATGTCGTGCAGCCGTCGGTTGAGGGTGATGTTGTCCACAAAAAGCCTTGAACATGGCCCTTCTGGGTTGTGACACTGTGCAGGGCTCCCACGGGGACAGCAGATGTCACCCACGCAGCCAAAGCCCCCTCCAGACACAGCCACTGTTACGTTTCTCTAATTCAGCCCATGCCGGATGCAAGTAGATACTGAGAAGTTTTCTTTTTAGAAAGAATCCCAAGGTTTAGCTCCTGTGACAGCTGAGCCAGGCACAGGGAAACCCCTTGGTTCACATGGTTTGTATCTAGCCTGGCAGTGCCTTCCTACTGCTGCCCAGCCCACTCATCACATAAACGACCATTTAATTGCTCTTTGCTACAATGAGAGACACATGTCCCAGACTTCAAGCAGCAGTAAACCATCGACCTGCTTCACACTCACATCCCAGCATGGTGATTGCTATAGGAAAACCAACAGAGCGTGGCAGCTGCTGCTACATGGGAACTACCAACCAAGCAGGGTTGCCCTGCATGATTCTGAGAGCAGAGGAAGGCTTCACTGCATCTGCAGAAATGCATGAGCTGGGTACACATGGTATAATGAATAAAATCTAAGAACAAGAAAAGATTACTATTATTATTGCTACTACGAATATTCACATGCATAGCACTTGTGACGAAAGGCAGTGGTCTCAAGCTGTGCCAAGGGAGGATAGGTTGGATATTAGGAAAAAATTATTCTCAGAAAGAGCAGTGATGCACTGGAACAGGATGCCTGGGGATTTGGTGGAGCCACTGTTCCCGGGGGTGTTATGTTCAAGAACTGTAGATTGTAGATGTGGTACTTAGAGACATGGTTACTGGGCACGGTGGAGATGGCTTGACAAGTTGGACTTAGGGGTCTTTTCCAGCTTTAATGATTATACAATTCTATGGCACTGAGTAATGGGAGAGGAAGACATGGACATCTCCCATGCTAAGATGGTCATGCTGTGCACTCATGGGGCCATGAGCAGCCTTGTTTCTGCTGTCACACTTATACCCACCTTGGGGGTCTCAGAATCACCAGTATTGAGGTAAAGTCCTTAATTAGAACAGCTGATGATGCAGACAGCAGCAGGTAAGTATGCATCTGATGAGCATGGCCTCAGGCTACTTCCAGGTGCAGCCAAAGTAAAAAGGGCCTTTTGCAAATACAAGCACCGAGCTGGCACTCCAACTGGGTCCGAAGGGTCAGATTCTGGGAGGTGCTGGCCACCATTCCCCCCAGGTATCAAGGGTGCTCAGCCAAGGCAAGAAGCTTCATGCAGAAGCGTGTTCTTGGCAGGAATTATTTGCTTCAGGCAGCAGTTCCACAGACACAGGCATTTTCCCCATTTCCTTGCACTTGATATGAGCCATGTTAACATCCCAGTAAACATGTTTTCTTTTCAGCCACAGTGCTTGTAACACTATTTGCCTGAATTAGAGTGAGTTTGTTCTGCAAACTGCATTTACCTTTCCCAGATACAGAGCAGCTGTTCCCTGTACGCTCTCCCAAGGTCCTTGTTTGCACAGACTTTTGTCAGCAAATATACCCCCCTAAACAAGCCACTCACTTAGACTTTCCAGCACTGATAGGAGAGTTGTGAGCCCTGCAAGACACCTTCCTCCTTGCCTTTTTCTTTCATTAATAGGCACTTGCTTTCGAGACGGCGCCAACAAGGGTTTGCTCATGTCATCAGCCGTGGCCATCAATCAGTGTTCAATTGTGAGCCTTCCAGAAGTGTGAAAGAAAGCAGCAGATGTTATTAATTCCTTCTTGGGTGAAAGCTCTTCGATCACACCCTGCTGACACCTGCTACCTATCCCCACCAGCACAGACATGAAGGTCACCAGCTCCCAGTGGGTACCCAACAGAAAATACCCCCACCATGGTTCCTCCAAGTGGATGTCCCACTGAATATTTTGGTTTTGGAGTGGGCAAAGAGGGAACACCAATCGGGCTTCATGCTGCCAGCTGTGGAAATTGTATTAAATAGAAGTTCAGAACATCTCTTGGAACCTCTTTTGTACAAAGCCTATGGAGGAACTGGCCCTAATGGGGGTTAATTAGAGCGTCAATTGCCCCCATTGCAAAAGTTAAGGCTTCTTCAGGCTTCTTCCTGAAGATGCCTAAATAAGATGCATTTAATTAGTCTAGAATCTCATTAGATTCTTCAGCTGGCTTACTGAAGATGCCATTACACCTTTCTCCCTGTCTGAACTGCAGAGTCTTGCAGCTGTGTCAAATAAGTGCTCTGCTCACCACCATTCTCATGTATCACACACAAGAGCAAGTCATAAACGCAGCTGTAAAAGACCTGCCCCAAGTGTCACAGAGAACCTGCAGTAAAGCCAGAGACAGTGCCTTCATCTTTTAAGCCCACACTTCATGCCTCCACTTGAAGACCATCATTCTGATGCCTGGGCTGTGTAAATGAAATGGTGAGAGAGGAGGTGAGGTGCTGGCAAACATGATTAATGGAGCCCTTTGCATGTTAGTTTTACTTTCACTTAAGTCCCAAAGGACTGAGAGATCCAGGTGTCTGAGATGCAAAGTCCCCATTATAGCAAGCTGCTCATGAGGGACCTGGTGTGACAGTGCTGAGGAGTAGAGTGACACAGAATCGTTTGAGTTGGAAGGACCCTTAAAGGCCATCTAGTCCAACTCCCCTGCAATGAACAGAGGCATCTACAGCTACACCAGGTTGCTCAGAGCCCAGTCCAGACTGACCTTGAATGTCTTCGTGGACAGGGCACCCACCACCTCTCTGGGTGACCATCCTTATTGTAAAAAACCCTTTCCTTATATCCCTACACCAAAGGAAGCTCCTGACTTTGGCCAGCCTGCCCTAGCTGGTTCTTGTCCTCCTCCTCCTAAGGAAGTCCACAGTTAGTCCTTCTCTGCTCTCAGATGCAGGCATCCCTACAAATCTGCATCTTCTTACTCAAACCGTATTTGGCAACTCATAATGTTTCTTACAAGTGTGTAAAAAGAGTTGGAGTCTCAAAGTCAAGTTGTTGCCTAAAATAAGAGTGCAGGTTATTTCTGTGTCCATGGTACAGCAGTTTCAAGCCTGTTGTCTCCAAATTATATGCCCCCAGATTCCTTGTAGGACAAAAGTGGACCCCCTGGCAGAGAAGTGCTTGGGAACAACACTCAAGTCAGGTCCAGCTTTCAGGGAGACCTGGGAGACCAGCTATCTCATACAGGCAGTGCTCAGTGTACCTTCTTAGACGTTATTTCCCTTGCTCTGAGCTTCCTGTCATGGGAGAACTCCACTGCCCTTTAGCAAGAGAGAGTTGGCCATGGGTGCTTTTAGACTTCAGAGGACATGAAGGCAAAACACAGTTCTCTTCCTGAAAAGTGCCTGCAGCAACCCCACCCTGTGAGTTGGCTCAATGCTATCTGAAGTCATTTAAGCTGACATTGCATGAGTAAAGAATGTTACACATCAACCACACATGAAAAGACAGCACAGTAATGATCCTTGACTTCATCTTCAATGGCCTGAGCTGTTGTATCTGGCCTATCTTGGGCTGGGGACACGTCTCCATTTTTTGATAGCAGTCAGGTGCAAAGCTATTACAACAGTGATTCATGCCCTCAGCTAACTCCACAGTTATTTCCAGGTTCAACAGTACTAGTCCTAACTGTTCTCAAACAGGCAAAGTTATCTTGGAGGCCCCCTATGACTATGACCCATTGAGAGATGGTCCATGGACAGAAGAAGCCATGGCTGCAGGCTGCTCTCAGGTAAAAGTTATGGTCTGTGGAGCTATGAAGAATCATAAAGGCTTTTTTTTTACACTGATCATTCAATGATAGGAAAAAAACATGGTGATTTTATCTCCTACTAAACGGTGTGGATGAGGTAGATAGGTCAAACAAAGCTGGAGCTGGAATCAGAGAAACTTGGGTGAATAGAGAGGGCTAACATTTGCAGACTGATGCACTGCCTGGCAGAATGACTTCAATCCAAGACCACTAAGTATCTGCCAACAGAGTGGCATTCATGGCTGGCCCAGCCTGCTCCCAGGTCAGGCCCATTGCCTGTAGAGGCTTGCAGCCTGCAGCTCAGACCTCCATGAGACACCTTGGGCCTGAAGCATGTTAGCAAGGACTTATTCTGGTTCACATATCTGACTCTGTCAACAAGGGATGTTGTAGGAGCAGTGCGGTGAGATTGCATAAAGGTCCTGTGGCATTTCTTGCTCTACTGAAAAGGTTATCTCAGCAGGAAAGCTCTGACTTGGTGCATCTCCAAGAAATATATTCCTGTGCTATAGATAAAACATTCCACTATATGTTGTCTTATTTTCATCATGTGTTGGCTCGTTTCAAGGAAGATTGAGTTTGCTATTAAGGGAGATAGCTGTCTGGCTTTATTACCACTGTCTTTTCACCACTGAGACCTGTTAAGCTGACAGAGCGCCAGAGAGACATTACAACTAAATGAGCAATGGAGGGAAAATGAGCCAAACCTAACTGAAGGCTCTATCAGCTTCATCAAGGAACCTACGAAAGAAAGAGGCACAAAACCTGCTTACCATGTTATCGCTCCTTATCAGGCTGGGATTTGCTTTGTGCACAGCTATTCAGTTTAACATGCTTGTCAATGGTGAAGAAAGGAGGGGAACGTGGTGACAGTCACAGTAGCGTGGAAATGCTTTAAAATGAACCAATGAATCCAGAAAAGGGGAATGAAGAATGAGGGAAGTACCACATGGAACACAAACTGTTTGCGTAGCCTTTAGGAGAGTTGTATTTACTGAGTAATCTTGGTTATCTATGCACATGGGCGGGGCACGGCTCTTATTATCTGCCCAAACAGCACATGACAAAATGGCACGTAAACATCATTGCTGAAAATTTGGTGTGAACAAGTACAGGCACAAAAGCAATGGAAGGTGATGTCTGCACGCAGGAAGCCCTTCACAAGAGTGGATGGCAAAGTTTTAAGCTACGTGGCCAGAAGGATGCAGACAGCATTCAAAAGAATATAGGGAACTACAGTGCTGGTGTTAATTTACAGCACAGATGAAAAAAGCTTTAAAAATGTGCCACAAGCTTTCAATTTAAAAAGAATAGAACTCTACCTCTACACTGGAAAGAAATCTTTTGAAGTGATGTTTGAAAGGGAAAGATTAGATTTCCTCTTTTATAATAAAGGAAGTTTAGTAGTTCCAGATTCTGAATGTTAACACAGATTAATTTAAGTTCTATAGAGCCCTTTGATGGCTACAGAAATGGCAGCTACTTTTCATCCCACTAGGGTAAGGAGAGAAAGTATCAGAAACATTACTACTTTTTACTATTTTCCTTTCTTGGTACGAATAACGTCATTCAAAAACCTTGGCTACAAAAGGAAGTTTCAGGTACATCAGGAGGGCAGCAGGAAAAGCCATCTGTTAATCTGTAACAGTGAAAGAGTGTGGCTGTCTTTGAATTGCGCAGCCTTCTACATGGGAGGAAAAGCTTTCCTGAGTTTTCAGCAGGTGACAAATTGTAGTTGCTATACCCAGATCTGCCCAATCTCAGTGCTTCTGTCTGAGGCTTCAAGCTTCCACAGTGAGCCTCACCTAAAATCTGATGGCTGGTACCTAAAGGAGACAGAGACACACCTGTGGGTTTTGAGTTTTTAGGACTGTTAACTAAAGTTAAATATATATATATATATATCACATTTAACATCCACCTCCTTCCAAGCCCAATGTACTCACACTTCAAGTTGTGTCATTGTCAGATCCATTGCTTTAAAAACACCAATCTCAATGCAAGAAGAGGCTCAAACACCCTTCTAAATGCAGGACTGTGTCCATCAGTGATTAACCACAAATTTTCCCAAGTAACAGAAGAAAGAAAGCAGTGCTGGAGAGATGCTCTGAGCATAGCCTGGGGAGATGTGCTTCAAGAGAGGGAATGGTGTGGTTCCTGTCTGGGAAACGCATGTATGCCCTTATTCAGGCTTCCTGTTAGGGGGTGACACGCCTCCATTTCTTGCTCCCTGGCAGACTGTGTGCATGCTACAAACCAGTGACCATGATTTGCTGGATCAGGGATGAGAGACCAACACTATCAATGCTCTGTGCAGGGGAGCAGCTCTCCATTCCCACCCCAGCCTCATGTACTCCATCAGAGGAGAACAGCAAAGTGTGCATGTGGTTCCTATGAAGCAGATATGCTATTTACAGCTGGAAAGAGCCTGCTCAGATTGATCGGTGTTGAGAGGCAATGAGAACCAAGCAGTGATCCCCTGCTAATGGTATTGATTTCTCTCCATGGAGGTTCATCACGTGCTTGGGAATCAAACACAGACCTTTCTGTGCCATGTGAAAGCACAGCTCAGATTGCACGCTGTGTATACAGCAGCACCAATGCTGCGTATGGTCACTGTCCAATTGAGCAGCTAACAAGGTGCAGCACTGCTCCCTTCCTGCCAGGTCTCCTTTTGGAGAACACAGAGCCCACACTTTGCTCCTGGACCTTGGCACACATGTAGAAGTGTGTGAAGCTAAACCAAACATGGGGAAGGAAGCTCTCATGTGTCAGAGACAGTGAACACTGCCAGAAACAAGGCCTTCTGAAATAGTCAGAGCAGCTGGGACAGTATCCAAATGAAGGATGCAGGGAGTGAAGGTGCCTGGCAGCCTCAGGAGCTGCACCCAGGCTGAAATGTGGTGTCTTTGTTCCCTGCTCACTGTGTCAAATGCATGGTCCTTCAGTGGGACCATTACAAACACAAGCCACTTGCCCAAGGCACATTAGAATATGAAAAGCAACATGTGTGCCATGCAATTTATTTGCTTTCAGACAATAAACACTGGTAAACATACACTCAGAAAGAACAGTAAACTAAGCATAGTGAAGTAGACATTACATTTTGACTACTGTTGTAGTAAGACTGCAGGAAGATCACAACCTGAGTGTGCCACAGACCATTTGGGAAATGCCACGTGACTCAGTGTGAAACAGATTCTTGAAATGAATGGATCCTTCATTTTCGTTTTCCCAAGTGTATTTTGGTAGCAATTCCAAAAGCAGAGCATCACGAAACATGTTCCCTAAGGACATCAGCACAGCCCTGATTCATGCTCCATTTGACAGCAGCAGTGCTTGCACTGAGTAACATCAGCATGACAGCAGAGTAAGGGACACTTGAAGTATGCTGAGCAGTCTAGTAAGGCAGGGTAATGTGGAAACTTACTGAGGATGGTCAGTGTGGCTGCTGCCTTCTCACAACACATGGTAGATGCAATCAAGCTGCTCTTCAAGGCAGCTGAAACAATGGGAGCCACTTCAAAACACGGATATATACTGAGAAGCTGCTCAGGGACCAAACTGTATAAAGCAGAGGACTTCTACCAACTCTGATTGCAAATAAAAGAAGAAATGATTATTTTGATGCAGGTATGTGTACATATACAACCAGAAAGAACAGAAAAGCAGAGAGAAGTTTCTGGAGCACTACAAAAGCATGAACTAAGGAGAAAAGTGTGCATTTCTGGCTAGGGAAAGTGCCTGCTTCAAGGATGGATACCAACACAGGCCTTGTTCCTTCAGGCCACTGTTTTTCTTCATATTCTAATTTCTTCTTTCTTTCTATTATCCTTCCTTTTCTACTTTCTTCTCTATTTCTTCTTTCTTTCCTCTTTTTCCTCTTCTGAATCAGTCAAGAGAGTTTCCTCGCAGGATTGCCTCACTTTTCACTGTGCTCATAACCACACAAGCATCAGCTCCTCTGGAAAGGAGTGGCAGCCCATTTCAGACTGCATTGGACACACACACCCGGTAGTCACGGACAAGCAATATCCTCTAACTGCATGCTCAGGGGGCACTGCGTTATTAAGGAACATGAAGCTTTTGTGCTGATGTAGAGTCATTTGAGTTGGGAGGAACCTTTAAAGGTCATCTGGTCCAACTCCCTGCTCATTGCAAGGACACCTACAGCTCCATCAGGTTGCTCAGAGCCCCATCCTGCCTGACCTTGAGCGTCTCCAGGGATGAGGAATCCACCACCTCTGAGCAACCTGTGCCAGTGCCTCACCACTCTTATTATAGAAGAGTTTTTCCCCTATATTCAGCCTAATTCTCCCCTAATGATATGACAAAGTGCACTTTGATTTGATGTGTGTATTAAATGATACTTGTCACTTCTATCTCCATTTACAATGATCTGGATCAGATCCCATCTCAGCTGGAAGCACTGTCCTTACCTTTCCCCATTCCTCTAGTAATGATGCTCCTATATTTCCAGTAGCAGGGCTCCAAAGATGGCTGGAGGTTGATGTGGAGTAGATAAAGACTACTTGGTTCCACAAAGATCCTTTTTAAACTGCTCTTGCCTCCCTCTGGGAGAGGTCAAAACTACTGCATGCTGACACCTAAGAAAACAAATTTCCCCTGGTGAATGCTGCTATAGAAAATACAGTCATTATTGTAAGTAAAAAAAAGACACACCAAAATCGCAGAGAACAAGCGTGAGGGAAAGACTCCTATACAACCAACTTCTTTAGAGGCCTTTTATTCCTTTCAGAAGGGTGAGTCAGCCCCATCTCAGTCAGCAGCTCCACTGCCAGCCCTGCCAGCAGCTGTGCTGCACCAGTGGCTTTGCTGATTCAGACCATGAGAGTTAATAGCTGGCCACAGCTGCTGCAAATGGAGCTCTCCTTTAATGATGTTCGAAGCTACTGTCACCTAGAATAGTCAAAACACTAGTTTGGGGCTCTTTATTTTTGTATTTTGTGTTGGTGTTTGCAGATTTATTCTGTTCTGACAGGTTTGGGTGTTTGTAAGAAGATGGAGAATGTAGCCTATGAGCTGTGGGGTACACTGGGGTTCTTCCCTCTCACAATCCCCACCACCTCCTCTGAGCACATCACAGCTGGAGCTGTGCTCCCACATGCCTAGGGGACAGGATCTGTATTTCTCTGGGCACGGTCTGCAGGACCTGGGGAACCAGGAGGGGAACATAATAACATCCCAGTTTGCATTTTGAGAGAGTTACCTGGAGCCATCCAGCATCACCTCCTGGGAAAGCCTTCCGCATGAGCTAGTTCATGTGAAGGCAGGAATGGCCTCGTGCCCTGGGTTCCTCCATCACGTCTTGCCTTGTATCCACCAGATCAATTTTATCTGAACTGTTTGCTGCCCTCGATCAGCGCTGAGAAGGCTGGAATGCTGCAGATAACTCTGCAAACAGAGAAGGCATGAAAGGGTCAGAGCCCCAGAGAAAGATCGATATGCTGGCTTTGCCAAGGAGATGAGCAAATTGCATCTGAGGGCTGGAGAGACAGCCACGAGAGAGAAAAACCTGGTGTTCTCCCCCTTTGCCCCTCTCCTCAGTGTCTGCAGCTGTCTCCATCCCTTTTGCTGCATTTCCTGTGCTTTGGTGCACTCCCAGCAGCTCAGAAACATTGGTTCTGTCCAGGTCTTTCATTGAGTCTTTCCAAACACCAATGTACAATAAGATCTTCTTCACCTCTCCCTACTACCTAATGCAACCCTGAGGGATGTGTTTCATTCGGGATTTCTCCTGCCCACTGGATCTCCCCTCCCTGCCCCATTTGATTAATTGCTGAGCCACAGGCACACACAGTAGCACACACCTGATCCGCTGACGCAAGCGCTTTGTTTTTCCACCTTCATCAGTGTGGGATGATACTAATCAAACAACCACGGGTATAAAGCCAAGCTAAGGCTCCTTTCCAATAACAAGGCACTGTTTTCCCTTCAACACTACACTCTGTGGGAGGGGGGCCACTCAAATAGCCCTGTGCTGTTTCCCTCAAAAGGGGACAATAGTCTTTCCCAAAAAATCACATGGCCTACTGAACTAGAAGCTCAAGGGATTGTGCACTGCCCAAATCATATAACATCCAGAGTTGGAACAGATCCACAAGGATCACTGAGTCCACCTCCTGGCTCCACACAGGACCACCCAAAATTCAGATCATATGATTGAGAGTGTTGTCTGGATGCATCTTGAACTCTGACAAGCTTGGTGCCATGACCACTGCTTTGGGGAGCCTGTTCCATGCCCGACCACCCTCTGATGAAGAACCATTTCCTGATATCCAATTGAACCTCCCCTTCTTAAAAGATCCTTCTCGAAGGACTCCTGGGCACCCTGGCTAGGGGATGGAAAGCACTGCCACCTTGTTGTAGAAATTGCAAGAGGCTACGACGTGGCTGCTCAGCTTATCCTCTGCTCCAGGCTTGGTGGGTACTTTGGAACTCCTCCAAATAATAAAAGTGTCACAGAGAAATCTGAGCATCCTCCTCACACAGTCAGGGTGAAAGACTTCATTCAAGTAGAGGGCACCCCCAAACATCGCCTCTCTACGGTGAAATGATAACACACAGGGATGTGATACATTAGGTGCTTGAGATAAGGAAACCCCTCTCCAGGTAGGACTTGAGGTTGCCTGTTCAGAAGGCAAGAGCCAAGAGCCGTAGGCAAAGCAGCCCCCATCAGCACTGCAAGAGGCCTGCCTGCGTGCACCCGGAGCATCCAGGTGATGCCAGCCCTGGGAAAGCAGGGACGTTATAAGCCTCTGTGTAAGAGTAGCGTCTATCTTTGCTTCCCTTTTAACAAGATTAGTCTTGCTTTTCTCTCCCTCTTTATTTCGCTGTCTGCTGGCCACCTCTGTGCTCTCACGCTAATGTGATTAGCGGTGCATGTGGACCATACTGGCAGCAACTGTCACAAAGATCTCTGCTTACTTGAGTGCACCTCTTTCCTGAATGAACTGTCTTGTGTTTATGGTCACAGGGGGTATTGTTAACTCCTGGATCCAAATAGAAAGGGATATTTACGGCCCTCCTATAAAAATTGATTCAGGGAGACATTGAGGAAAGAAGCGGACAGAAGACAGATGTGTTTCCTACCACAGATGCTGAGGAGGTTCAATTGTTCTGCATATGTAATGACTTTTTATGGTTCCTTACAAACGCTTTTTACACTGCTAGAAAGGTGCCAAAGTCAAACACGCAGTCACTTACCAAAGACAATTTAGTGACCATATCGCACACTACAACTTTATATCTAGTTAAGCATGTTGGAGAGGGGCATCTCCCAGCATACAGCCCAGAGGGGAACTTCTCACTGCTGTCTGTCCCCACGTGCAGCTCCGGTGTCCCTCAGTGCTCCCTGAGCCTTTCAGAGCATGTTTACTGTCACGCCCAAATGCTTAACACTTAAACAACGATATTTTTTCCCAAGTGAAGCACATTACTGGTGTCAAGTCACCAGCTCAATTGCCTGCAGCTTACCTTGTTCCAAAAAGAGCAGAAAACAAGTGCTTGTAACTGCAAACAAATAAGTGCTTGTAGGTGGCAGGGCTGGAAGGGCTGCTGGATCACAGGGCTGGGGAGAGCAGATGAATGGTGAACAAAGCCAGAGTAATTACAGGTAAGGGGAGAGGAGGAAGAAGGTAAATTGCCTCGTTGTGCCCCAGCAGCCAGAGGATATGGTCTGGCAGTTTTCACTACACTGTTAGCTCCTGTGCTGTGACAAGGAAACAGGAGGAAATGTGCACTTCAGCTGGTGAACAGGCTTGGGGCTATTTAGAGCAGCTGAAGCCAGTGACCGTGGCCCCTCTGTGCTCCTGTAACGGATGGAAAGCCATTTCCCAGAGATCTTGCACCAAAAATGCTTGGGAAGAAGCAGTCGTTTGATGGGATGCCTGCAGGGAAGTGCTATCATCCTGCAGCTGGTCTCAGCTGCGCACAGCTCTGTGATCCAAGGGACCACCACTGACTGAGGACAAAGTATTCCTGTTGCTAACACAAAGAGAAAAGGGGAAAGATGGCTGCAGGTTGGATACTGGGACAAGCTTTTTCCCCAGAGGGTGGTGGGCATGGAACAGGCCGCCCAGGGCAGCGGGCACAGCCCCGAGTGCTGGAGCTCATGGAACATTTGGACAGCACTCTCAGAGATTGGGATTGATTTTGGGTGGTACTGTGTGCAGCCAGGGGTTGGACTTGATCCTTATGGGTCACTTGCAATTCAGGATATTCTATGATTCTATTATTCTGAGAGTACCACAAGATAGCCAAGGAAATTCTGCACCTCCCTTTAGGCTCAAATGCAAATAAATCTGACTGGCCTGTGTTTATGCAGCACACAGAGCTCAGAAAGGTTTTATTAAGGGCAGGGGCTTATTTCTCATATAACCAGAGATAGGATGCAAGGGAAAGGCCTTAAGTTGTGACACAGAGGGTTAAAATTGGACATAAGGAAGAATTTCTTCATGGAAAGGGTGGTCACACATTGAAATGAGCTGCCCAGGGCAGTGGTGGAGTCCCAAATGCTATTGAAAAGACACGTGGATGTGACACTAAGGGACATGGTGTGGTGAGGGGACTCAGTAGGTCACGCTGATGGATGAACTTGGTGACCTAGAAGGGCATTTCCAATCTGGATGATTCTATGATTTCATGACTGGTGCATGCTCTTACAAAGCTATCTGGGAACTCAAGCAGGACAGACTCAAGCCTGGAGCACATAGTTAATTTTCAGATGGCCAGAGTGGGACAAGCTTGTTCAAATGGGAGCTTATCTGCTATGATTCAGTCAGTGCCATTGGAATGGCCAGAGGTTGCAGGCTGCACTGCATGGTCCTGCTCTGGAATGACACACAAGGGCTCCTCCCAGGGATAAATAAAGTGATTTTTGGTTACTTTGGTGACTTTGTGTCAATGGACACATCAGAAAGGACCAGATTGGTACCATGCTTTATCTTATAGGGTCTAATAGCGCCTAAACAATACCACACGTTTGGGGCACAACTCTGCTAGATCCTGCTCTCAACTTGCTCATGGGGAAGGAACATCACAAAGCTACTGGTGCCATGAAAAGGCAACGGGGATTAACCCCAGTGACTCCAGCTCTAAGTGGAAGAAATCAGTTGCTACCTAGCCCATCTGCTACAATTCATGTCATTTCTAAAAAGTACCTCTTCAATTTCTCCATTTCCCCAACCATTTGCTTCACCACACCCAAGCTGCATCCCACTGCCACAAGTGCTGGGGGGGAGCAGCCCTGTAATAAAGGGTGAGTGCTGTGAGCATTTAGGAAATGAAGCCAGGAACGCTGCGAGTCCTAGGTCATAAAAAGCATGCTGCAGGCTGTGTCTTGCTGGGCAGTTTTAGTTTGCAAAGTTGTTTTTCCCTAGTTGTCATCATAAAGTTTTAGGGAAACCACCTATGAGCTTCAGAAGTTGCAGGGGGGAAGGGAGCATGTGGGGAAGCAGTTGTTAAAGCCTGGAGGGCTTCTGATGCTAAAACTAGCTGGTCTTGGCAGGACTTGGCCCTGTGGGATGTTAAGAGAGCCAGGTCCGAAGGATCAATTCATAGAATCACAGAAACATAAAATGGCTTGGGTTGGAGGGGACCTGAAAGATCATCTGAAAAGTGGAATTAATACCAGAATGAAATGGCAGAGTCTCAATCATACTCAAGCAAGTGTTTCAGGGAGTCACTTCCATCTGAAGGGAGCTTTTCTTTTTAATTATAAGCCTAGACAGAAGCATTTTTGTTCTGTTGATGGCTGCATTGTCTTTATTTTCCTTCCACACCATTCACCCTAGTAGCAAATTATATCCACTCATTCCACTTTGGCTTAATTAGGGATGTAGAAAGTAACTGGGATGCCCAGTTCCTGGCTGGGACCACAGGTCTGAACAAATTGCTGATAGAACTGGTCAAAGACATCCAAAGATCTGTGTTATTTGGTAGAAACAAAACCTTTCCGCAGTAACGGGAAAGGAACATTTTGCCTTCTTCTTCTTTTTTTTTTTTTTAATCAAAAGAAAATAAGAAATCAGAGGCAAAGCCAAACATGTAGTTTGACCCCAAACAAAAGTTTTGCTTTAGGGTGTTCTGTGATGTCAGGTTTGTTTCCACCCTGAGCCAAACCTTTGAAGCTGGAGCTTCTCCCACAACTTCAGCTCACATCCTTCCCCTCCCTTCATGGCTGGTACCAGCCCTGCATCTTCAGCCATCCCCACACCATGCTCCTGCAGGTATCCTCACCCTGTTGTGAAGGAACCACCCTGGTGCACCCATTTCAGGTGCTCTGAAAGTGATTTTTACTTCTTACCCATGCACAAAGTGAAGGTCCTATATGGAGAACCTCATGGGGGAAGGAGGAGACCTCAGCTTGAGGGCTCTGTGGTGGGGACACCAGCAGTTCGTTTTCAGCAGTGTGGATTCAGGCCCCAAACAGTCTTTGTCTCGGCTTTATTGGCAGCGCAGAGCTGGCTTTGGTCTCTCTCTGCCCTGGGGCAACAGAGTACCTCCACTAGCAGAATGCCTTCCTTCCCAGAAGCCCTGCGAGACCTGGATGGTGCTCGGGAAGGCTCACAAAAGCTATCCTGGCTGTCTTATCTCCCCTGTATAAACCAAAAAGCGTGTGTTGCTGGGGAGCAAAACCTTCTAAGAAACCTCATTATCCCTGGTCATCCGAGGAGTTTACTGTAAAGCAGAGGGCTCTGCATCTTAATTTGCTGGGAAGTGCAGTAATGCAATTAGCTAGACTGATAACGAACTAAGTGGTGTGAATTCTTCAGTGGAGAGCAGGACTATGCTGGACAAAGACAGAAGGAAAGGGAAGAGGAAAAAAGTAAAGTTTTCCCTGCCAAGAAACCTAGATCTTTCAAGGCGTTGGTGATAGAAAGTTATTAGAGCTTCACTTTGATCAGAGGAAACGTTCAGTCTAAACTCAAACATTTCCTCATTTTTAAAGAAAAAAAAAAGAGCCTTTGAATAATGTTATATATACATTTTGAAACACACACATATGTGTACTGAAATAAGATATTTTTTACTCTTTTCCATTTCTAAGTAGTATTTCCAGTGCCCTGATTTTTCCATTGTTTGGCTCAAGCAGCTCACAATCAATGTCTGGGGGAAATGTATTCTCCAAGAAATACACCGTGTCAGGATGCTCTTCAGCAGAAGCCCAAGCCTGGCACCCCACAATCTTCTCACTTTTCTGGTATCCAAAGCTAAACTCTGCTGATGACTCAAATCACCCTTATTGATTGGCACTGCCCTCCCTGCTCCCAGCTCCCCAAGCCCTTGCTGGCTTTGGGCTGCTGGGAACCCCATGAGATGCTCCCGTGGGAAAGGGGCTCTCCTGCCTGCTGGTGGTGAATGCTGACCTTTGGGGACCCCTGTAGGTCCTTCACTGTGTGGAATGAAGAGTGCATTTTTCATGTCACTAGATGGCTCTATCTGCTCTCACTAAACCTACAGTTTTCACATTCCCAAATCAGCATCTACATGCTTATAGGGTCATCAGCCACACAAGATGAAGGTAAATCCTACAATATAACAGAGCTTATTCAGGGGATCCACTGTCTGTATTGGTTTAAGGCTGAGTATTTTATCAGTTGACAGATATCTCAAATATCTTCAAGAAGCAAAATTCCTGCCCAGCAAAAGTTACTATCTGAGGATATAATACGAACCCAATGAAGACCACGAGCACCTCTCTCCTAATTTCAAAAGGATTTGAAGCAGGCCCCGGGGAACAAGTCTTTCCTCACATCAGCAGGTTTGAGGAGACAGCCCTTGCAAGGACAACTGCTGGCAGGGCTGTCTGCAGGATGGCAGCCTCCAACAACACGAGACTAGTGACCATAGTGGGAAAGGAAGCAAACTTGCTTCTTTAGACAATTACTAGGGATTTGATACAAGTGCAGCTGCCTAACATGTCACTGGCAGACTAATAATTCGGTCTCACGAAGTAGCAATTGTTACAGTAACATTACGGTCCATAAAAACAGTCATCCCAAGGAGGATGGGGAGAATTGTATTTCTCCTTCCTCCAAGTGAACAGACTACGTGCTGGAGAAATGCCCCGAGGGCTCAGCTGGGGCAGGAAGGACTCCCACAGCTGCTGGGTGGCAACTTCTGTTACAACTGGCCATTGGAGGACGCCTGCTTTTTATGGCCACGGGTCACTGCAGGCATGATTTTGCACCTGCAGTTTTGGTCGGACAGGTAACTGCCTTCCTTATTGACCCATGGAACTCAGTGCCTTGAGAGGCCTGTGTTGTGAGCACAAATAATTGTGTCTGATTTAAAAAGGCACTGTTTGCAGGGCAGACACAGTCCTGGGCATTGTGTCCCTTTGAAAATCAGCAATGTCATGAGTCAGGAAAAACTGATACCCCTGAGATGTCCTTCCTTTGGACACGTAGCTGCTTCCCGGAGTTGTCCTGGCACAACCTCAAACACCATGCAGCAACTGAGAAGAAAATCTGGTTTATTTTGCTCTAATCTGGTCTTGTCTGATCTGGTCTAATGGCTGTGCAAGAAAATTTGTTCAAGGTCTGACTCCTTACCCCACAAAGCTGGGACAGCTGATGGCAGGTTGGCTGGAAACAGGAGGCTCTGAGCTCTGCTCTGCACAGCTCTGCTCCACAGCTTCAGTCATCTGCAGCCCATGGTCCCTGCAGACAGGAGAGAAAATCAGGTAATGAGGATTTCCTCTATTTTTTTCTGTTGGGGGAATCAGTCCCTTGAGAAATTCATTAAAATCTGCTAAGCCAGAGATAAAAAAAATATGACCTGATGAGACAATGCTCTTACAGAAACCAAGTCTTTGAGAGCTTGGCATGCTTCTTGAGCACAGGGAAAGCCAGTCAACAAAGTTCCTCGTGGCCTAAAAGCAGAAACATCTGTCGGAGTCAGTTTGCTAGGCTGAATATAGCAACAGGAAAGCCCAACTGATTAACTCCATCCTCCTCCTAGCATGTTTTTGTGCTGACCAGAAATCCCCAGAAAGGGCTCCTGAGGACACGGGCATCATTATGAGCCAGCCCTAATTCTGTAAACGGAGAGATCAAGGGCACATTATCCTAAGTGCAGTTTACCTCTGGCATCCATTTTGCGTAATTCACACCTATTTTATCTGCTTCCCCTTAGCGGTGGGACAAGATTCAATTTAGGAAAAGAGGAAGAACCCACACTCTGATGAAGAAGAAAATAAAGCTGATGTAGTGAGGAAGAAAAGAGGGCCTTGCTTTTCTACAGCTAAAGTGACGTAGCTAATTTCCTAATGTTGGGCTCCTGAAGTGTGAGCTTGGCTGAGCACTCACCATGCAGTATTCATTTGCATTCTGCATACTCTGCCTCTCATCAAGTCAGTAGTCTGCAGAAATGGTCACATTTCCTGAAAACTACCTTCAAATAACACACGGTCATAACGTTGAGGAGATGTGAAATCAGATTTCTCTGGTTTTCAGACTTTGTCAGAGCACCACGAGGAAGATGCAAGGAGAATTGCCTTACTGCAAGTGCCTCTTCCCCATCTCTCCCTTTGAAAGGGCAGGGGTTCCAACAGCACATTCACATTAAATGACTGCCAACATCTGGATAATGCATTGACATCCACTCAGCTGAAAACTATGGAAATAACCATCCTGTGGGAGTACTTCAACATTCCTATGCATCCACATATTGCCAAAAAAAAAAAAAAAAGAGCGTTACCAGCTACTAAAACTTTGCCACTGATCCCAGATTTATAGCCCAGTAGTGAATTATCTGCAACACCTTCTCCTGCAACACAATGTAGGTGAGATGAAGAAATATCTAGGTAAAAGTACTTGTTCTGATTTCCCACAAATTTCTAACTTTGTTGGCTGCAATTATCCATATGCTGTCAAAGTCAAAACCTTTGACTGGGATTCATTATTTTCACCTTTCCAAATATTGCTACTCCAGCTTACTTACAACCTTGGGAATGACCAAGAAGTTGAGAATTCTCATCTCAGTGCTGAAAAAAAATGAACATAAACAAACAAAATCAGCCTGTTGTTTCACCTTTATATTAAATGCTGCAGTAACTTCTTTGCTGCATTCTTCCATCCATTCTTGCACATGACAACTCACCAGGCATAATCAAGAAGCTTCTCACAACCTACAGTAAGTTTCCTGACAGCTATTGCCAGCTTTGTTAAGCTACTCTGGACCTGCTCCAGCAGCACCTTTCTTCTGTTGTGCACCCCACGCCTGGATGCAGTACTGCAGAGGGCGGAGTAGAGAGGGACCCTTAAGTCCTTCTTAGCAGAGCTGCTCTCAGCGAGCTCTTCTCCCAGCCTCTACACATACCTGGGATTACCTCAATTCAAACGCAGCGCTTTGCACTTGGCATTGTTGAACCTCATTAGGTTTACAAGGTCCGTGTTTTGAGTTTATCAAGACCCCTCTGGATAGCATCCCTTCCTTCTGCCGTATCAGCAGCACTGCTCAGCTGGGTGTCATCAGCACACTTACTGAGGGTGCACTTGATCCCACCACCTATGGCACTGGTAAAGATCTCAGAGGCTACCAGTGCCAGGATGGACCCCTGGGGGACACCACTCAACACCAGCCTCCACCTGGACATAGAGCCATTGACCACAGCCCTCTAGCTGAGACCATGCAAACAATTCCTCATCCACCACATAGACCACGTCTCAAACCTGTATCTCCCCAGTACAGAGATAAGGATGTGCTGGGGGACCTGTTCCCCACCCCCTTTCCAGCTTCTCGCAGAGGCACACAGCCCATTCACGGGAAGCTCTTCAGAGGAAATCACAGAATGGCCTGGGTTGAAAAGGACCTCAAAGCTCATCCAGTTTCAAGTAGGGCCTCCAACCACTAGAGCAACTGCCCAGAGCCACATCCAGCCTGGCCTTCAATGCCTCCAGGGATGTGGCACCCACAGCCTCTCTGGGCAACCTGCTCCAGAAAACAAGTATACCACGCGCAGCCTGACACTGCTGCTCAATTCACTACATTCCGACGGCTTAGAGGAATAGCTACAACCACAGCCTGAGGGACCCGCCCTCCCCTCCCCGAGGCCCAGCCCTCGACGCACTGCGCATGCGCGCATCCGCCTCCTCCGCCATCGCGGCGCCCGGGGGCGGGACCGCCGTCACGTGACTTTCCGCATGGCCGTGGAGGGCGCGGCGGGGAGCGCGCCCGAACCCGCCGGCACCGGCGTCGGTAGCGACATCGGGAGCGCGCCCGAGCCCGCCGGCAGCAGCGTCGGGAGCGCGCCCTTCGCCCGCTCTTTCATTTGCTCGTTCCCTGGCTGCGATGCCACCTTCAACAAGGGCTGGCGGCTGGACGCGCACCTCTGCCGACACACGGGCGCGGTGAGCCGGGCTCCCGGCCTGGCCTCGGCGCTGCCTGCGGGCGGGGCCGGGCGGGGCTGCATACCGAGCCGGGCCGGGCCGGGCCGGGCGGGGCCGCGGCTGCCGCCCGCGAGCTCTGAGCCGCCCTCTCTCTTTCAGAGGCCGTACGTCTGCCCGTACGAGGGCTGCGGTAAGGGCTTCACCAGGGACTTCCACCGCACCCGGCACTTCCTTACGCACTCCAAGGAGAGGCCCTTTGAGTAAGGCCCGGCCTCGGCCGTGTGCGGTTGGTAACGGGAAGGGCACTCAGCAGCTGCTGTGATGGGGCTGGGTGCGGCTCTCTTCGTTATCCTCTCGCGTGGTGACGTGCGCAGTGAGGGAGTGCCAGTAGGCAAGCTTGCTTTGTTTGCAGGTGCACAGCTGAGGGATGCAATCAGAAGTTTGGGACAAAATCCAACTTAAAGAAACACGTTCAACGCAAGCACGAAAATCAGCAGAAACAGTACTCGGTGAGTCGTGACCTTTGGCAATACAGGATGAAGCTGAACAAGCTTCTCTTGTGGTCCCCAGGGAGATACCTGGGCTTGTTGTTATGCAGAACCTGCATGAGTTCATGTAAGTGGGATTTCAGCCAACATGCATGGACTGGGCTGTTGTTATTGGCCTCTGATAACTTGGTTTCCTAAACAGTGCAACTTTGAAGGCTGTGGCAAGTCTTTCAAGAAACATCAACAACTGAAAGTTCATCTGTGTCAGCACACCAGTGAGCCGCCCTTCAAGTAGGTGGATAATTTTGCTAATGAACTTTAAACAATTTAAACACTGCAGTTGAAAACACGTGCCTTCTCTCAACCTTTTCATTGATGGGGCATCTAAAACCTGAAAGTAAGGTTGCACAAATATTGTGATTGCCAGTATATTTCTTCTGCTAATTCTCTGCTTTCCCAGCAAGCCATTGAGCAGCAGTCATGGTGTTCTGTAACTTTGGCTCTCCAAGCACTTTTGCTACTATTATTGCAGGCTCACTGGAAAATCAAACAAACCAGTTCTGAATTTACACAGTCGGAAAAATGAGCATAAATGCTTGCTTGGCTGCTCTGGGTGCAAGAGTTGTGCAAGTCACTTGAAGCTTCCGCCTTCTCTGTGTTTGGACAGCTCCCCACAGAGGGAGGATATGAAGTTCAATTCTTTAGCTAAAATTTAACTTGCTGTAATGAGAAGCATTATGGGATTTACTTATACACAGGATGAAGCAGAACAAATCTCTAGGCAAGGGGGAACATAAGTTCATAAGTTCATAAGGTTGGAAAGGACCTATAAGATCATCTAGTCCAACCATCCTCCTATCACTATCTCTACCCAACTACTAAATTAAATCCTTTAGCACCTCATCTAAACGCTTCTTGAACAGCGCTAGGGATGGTGCCTCAACCACCTCCCTAGGCAGGCCATTCCAGTGCCTGACCACTCTTTCAGAAAAGAAATGCTTCCTCAGGTCTAATCTAAATCTTCCCCGGTGCAACTTGTGGCCATTCCCTCTCGTCCTGTCGTTATTTATCAGGGAGAAGAGGCCCACCCCCTCCTCACCACAACCCCCCTTCAGGAAGTGGTAGAGTGCAATAAGGGTAATAAGTGGTAATAAGTGTTAATAAGTGGTAATAAGTGGTAATAAGTGGTAGAGTGCAATAAGTAAAATAATAACATGTTTTATTTTGCCCTCTTTAACTGTGTGTGATTTGAACAAAAGCTATGCAGGCACAGTGAGAGAAATTAAACCAGTATGCTTTCACCTAGATGTAATCATGAAGGATGTGGAAAGAACTTTTCTTCTCCAAATAGTCTGAAGAGGCACAAGAAGACACATGAAGGTAATACAGTTCTTCCTCTTTTGCTACACTTGTGTTTTAGCAAAGGAAAAAGGAAGCTTTCGGTTGGGTTGGTATGGTAGGATGTGTGACAGACATGAAAGTGCTCTTGGCCTAGTGATCGGGACAGACAAAGCAAAAATACCAGTTCTGAGTTGCCATCTGGGTTATAATTTCAGGGCATTGCATCATTCAAGTTACAATGAATTTCTGGCAGGCTGAACCCAGCTGAGTTCCCTGAGTCGTTTTTGTCTTCTCCTGAAGTGCTTATCAATCATCTATTTTCTGGAGAGATCAGCTAACGGCTAAGGCACTAGCCTAAAGTGAAGACTAATTCCCAGTTCTGCTGGACATTTCTTACGTAACGTTGGCAAAACCACACAAGTTTGCATTTTTAATGTT
Source organism: Cyrtonyx montezumae (assembly GCF_038088225.1). Lineage (NCBI taxonomy): Eukaryota > Metazoa > Chordata > Aves > Galliformes > Odontophoridae > Cyrtonyx > Cyrtonyx montezumae. The sequence goes on from NW_027071848.1 coordinate 17,160,427, forward strand.
CACATGTGAAAGATATTTAAGTGGAATTGTCAGGAGATGTTCACGTAGATGTTTGAGCTTATTCTGCTACACTGCTAGCCATTCTTTTAGTACTCTTTGACGGCTAAAGTTGTTGGTTCTGTTTTGAACTAGCACTGAAAAGCAAGGAAACTTTTGATTAGGAGGAATATCCCAAAAGCTATGACTCATTCTGTGGTCCTTTATTAAGGCTTGCTTATACTTCTTTGATCTTTCCAGTCTTGGTATTTAAACAGCATTAGCTTTCTGTGGTTCATTTAAAAGTCATCTTGTCTGCTCAGTAAAATGTTAATCTCCTTAGGCTTGGGAATATTACTTTACAGTCAAGTTATTCTCTTTCTAAATATGTAACTCAAATATTTATATAGAAATACATTACTATGGTTATGGTTATACACTTTCAGTTAAATATATGTTTTAATTGAATGGCTTTATGGAAATCTGCCTCCCTGTGTCTCAAGTTGGAAAGGAGGTCACCTGGTCCGAATCTGCTTTGTTAGACTAGGCTGCTCAGGGGTGCATGCAGCCAGGTTTTGAACCTCTCCAGGAGCAGGGATTTCAATTAGACTGTTTGCCAGAGCGTTTGTGACTGTAAGCATCTGCTGTCTCCTACAGGCTACGAGTGCAGGAAAGAAAACTGCTCCTATATTGGACAAACTTGGTCTGAGCTTCTGAAACACAATAAAGAAAGCCATACAGGTAAACTTCATATGCATTAGCAAGCATCAAGAAACAAAATACATATCTGAAGAGTAGTTCTTGCTGAACTCAAAACCTTGTCATTGTGCCTAGACAAACTGCTCACTAGTACTTAATGGTAAAATAGCTGTCACTCTGGATAGGTCTTTGATTGATGAAAATGTTAGTATACTAACTTTGATTTGTGATCCAGTGAATGATTGCATAATGTAGGATTTTTGATCTGGATAATTCACATTCTCTTCTAATCTCTGAGTTCCCTACCCTTCATGTGAGTTTTTGCAATCCTCTGGAGGACTGCTAGGGTTTAATTGTGTGCTCCTGCAAGAAGCTGTTAACTTATGCTCCGCCTCTCTTTCCTTCTCTCTCTCTCTTTCTCTCTCTCTCTTCTTCCCCAACTCAGAGCCAATTGTTTGCACAGAGTGTTCTAAAACTTTTAAACGCAAAGATTATCTCAAGCAGCATAAGAAAACACATGCAGTGGAGAGGGAAGTCTGCCGATGCCCAAGAGAAGGATGTGACAGAACTTACACAACTCTGTTTAACCTTCAAAGCCATATCATGTCTTTTCATGAGGAGCTGAAACCATTCTCTTGTGATCATCCAGGCTGTGGAAAAGTATTTGCAATGAAGGTATGTATTTTTACACTGTCCTAATCTGAACTGCATAATCTGAAATAACATCTTTTTTTTCTTCTTTGTAACTGCAGCAGAGCCTAGCAAGGCACGCAGTTCACCATGATCCTGAAAAGAGAAAGCTAAAAGTAAGTCATACTCTTGAAGTCCTCCTCTGCGAGGTGAGAGAATATGGTTGAGAGGGTTAGTATTAAGTGTTTTAAAACGTGGAAAAGTAGGAAAACAGGCCAGCTATCTACTTAATTTGGGAGATTTTTGTTTTCTGAAGTTCTTGTAAATAACATAGTGCTGGCCTTTTCACTGTTTTTCCTCCACCTCCGTTATTATTATTGCATTCACACATGTGAAGTTGCTAATTCTGTACTTATTTCTGCCAGGCAAAGTGTTCTCGTCCTAAGAGGAGCTTAGCCTCTCGTCTCAGTGGGTATGTTCCCCCTAAAACAAAGCCAGGAAAGGATGTGGTTGCAACAGAATGCAAGACAACAGATCAGTGCACGGAAAACAGAATACCAGCTGTGGAAATTCTGACCCTGCAGTAAAAGTTTATTGTAGATTTTCTTCATGGAACAACCAATGCAAAGCCCAGCAAAAAAAAACCTTTATTTTACAGTCCTTTTTTTAAATAATACTTTTTATACCTCCTCATAAAGTCATTAGTGCAACTCAGTTGACTTTGGGTCTTCATTTTCATCTTTCCTTACCATACTGTTTTTCTGTTTTTCCATCTTCTGGTGTGCTTTCATCTCTTTGTCAGACATGTGTCTCAAAATGCATGTGCTCATTCCTTCCTTTATAGCTTTTGGCTTGGAAAGATAAGTGGCTTTGTCAGACAGAGTCTCCAAAATCTGATCAAAAAGCATGAACTGGAAAAAGGAAAAAATAGGATAAAATGCACAACAATGGTTAGAAAAATATTTAGGGCTGTTTTGCTAGTTTTGGTTTGAACACTTGAGCTTGTCTTTTCCCACCCGCTTATTCTTTATTCATTAAAGTAGGTTTAGGAAAGTCATCAGGATTAAGCTGTTTCCTAATACTTAGGCTAAATCACTAACTCATCCTGTTGTTTAAAAAAAAAAAAAAACAACACCATTTGAGCATATGAGAAGACATGAAGCCCTGCTGTTATCCTAAGCTGACGCTGGCTCTCTAACATCTCTTTATAGATATTTACTTTGCTGCTTTTGAAGCATGATTCCAGTAGCTTTCAACACAGAAGTGTCTTCAGAAAAGCAGTTTAGTTATTTAAATTATCCAGCTAAAACTTAAACATATTTAATTAACCTTACTGCAAAATATCTCAGCTGGCTTATGATAGAGATGGGATGATTTTACCAGTGCAGTCAATAGAAAGAAGCAAGAACTGCCTGCACTCTGCTGTCAAGGCCACTATTCTACTTGCATTCTTAACCAAGTGTAGTACTTGAATTGTCTCTATGACTGCAGAGTTTGAACAGATGAAGTGACTGCTAATTGCATGGGATGCAAGCATTCACAGACATCAACATCAAAGTCAAAAGACAGAACGGTATGGGAGAAGTTAATACAAATATACCTCTTTCATGAAATTGAGAAATTGACTGCCCACTTACCATGTCTGTATTACTATCTTTTGCCTGTCGAATAGTCACTTTAACATGGTATTTCTTTTCAATCCAGTGTGTTATCTGTTTAGTCTTGGTCTCCAAGTCATTCTTGGCAATAGCTGAAGAAAAGGATAACTCCTTCTGAACCAGCACTGTTTAAAACAGAACTAAGATCGTGTTGGCATAGTGTGTGAGAAACCTGCACTACCTGCTCTCTTTCAACAGCCTCTGGTGCTGTACTAAACTCCCTTTCCCCCAAGTTGCCTTCTGGTACAGAGTATCCCAGCCTCACTGTGTCAGCACTTAACCACCCCATCTCAGAAGGGCTAGTTGGTGTCTCAGTCACTGCTCTAACAGGGAGATGGACTGCATGTGTAGAGTGCACAGGGAAGTCTCTTCAAAAATACTTTAGACATTCTGAACCTGTTTTCACTGCAGTTTTGTTCACACCTCCCACAGTGCAGGTCTAGCAAAGATAAACAGGTAAATATTGGGTCTAGACTTGAGACGTAGTGTGGAAACTCCTACATTTTGCACATAAACATTTAAACAAGTTGTGCTTTCTTACTCCATAAGAATTCTCTAAACTAGTTACCACATGCATAATCTTTTTGTAGTCTCTGGAACAGAAAAACTCCCTTTCACAATAGTGCTCTCTAAAATGAGAACTCTTCCCAAAGCACAGATATGTTCCCTAGCCTGAGGCCAACAAACAAGGTCAGATGTCTTCTAAAACACCCTTGCCTAACTCAATGTGTTAAACTGCCAGAGCAGATTGGCTTAAGAAAAAAAGCGTGCAAAATGTTCACCACTGAAAAAGTTGTTCTGCTCTCAGAGGAAGGGCTCCAGGCTCTTTCCTCCTAGCAGCAGGCTATGAAGAGAAAATTTCACAACCGTGGTTTGTGATCACTGGAGGCAAGTGTGTGCATCTGGTACAAGGAATTGTAAAAACTGTGTCATTTATGCCTTAGAAGAAGAGAAATTCAGTGAGCCTAACAGAACCAGAGTCTAGCTGTATTAACTTAAATAAAAATAGCTTTAAAAAAAAAAACGCCAGCAGATGCCAAAGTAGTAAATCCTGAGAAGGCAATAGTAGGCTTCCCTGGAGAAGACTAAACTAATCCAACATTTTATTTTCACCAGTGCAAATCCCTAATAGCATGGACTGCAGTGACGTTGCAGGATTTACACAAATGCAAGTAAGAGGATTTAATCCCCCGAAACCACTTTTAATACAGCATTTTTCCAAGTGCTCAGTGCTGTAACATTAACAATGCGTGTACCTGTTCTTGAACGTGCTTTTTCTTTCTCTGCACGCTTCAGCTTCTCTTCATGAATCTGCTTCCCAGTCATCAGTCTGTACACAGGAGGTTCTGTGTTCTCACGAAGCAGAACCAGTTTCAGGTCATGTTCATCCATCAGTCTGAGTGCCTCTGCTCGGTGCATATCTCCTAAGCTCTCTCCATCCTGGTTGATTACGTGCAAAATCCGATACGGAATTCGTCGCCCAACGCTTCCAAATGCTGCTTTCGTTTTTGGATCTTTGTGAGGTTTTTCAGCTGTACAAAATGGCTGAGTAAATACAAGCACATTTGTCTTTTTAGGATCGGGTGCTGCCATCCAGAATGGAGGAAAAACTTCCTTTTGTGTTGTCCGTGATAGGAGAGTACCACAGAATCTTTTTGCAAATCTAGTCTCATTTCTGCTCGCTTGACATAAAAGTTTCATCACACAAAAGGAAGTCATCCTGAGGAACAGAGAAGAATTTTAAAAAAAAATTATTTTCAACAGTCAGATTCTTCTAGTTAAGATTATCAGAAAGACCCTATTCTGGTTCAGTAAACACCAACACTTAAAAGCACTCTTTGAAAAAGATGCAATGTTATTCAACAAAATGAGCAATGGACAGGAGCTTTACAGTAACAGAGGGCTTCAAGCCAGAGAGAAAATCTGACAATGAAAGGAAGCATATATGACATTATCTTCAGTATTTTAATATGTGAGCCTGAATTCCTTTAGAGACTCAATTATAAAACTATTTTATCAGTCATTTAAAGTATTCACGGACTTCTTCAGTTTTATGCAAGCATTAAATTTAGGGTGGCATAATCATAATGAGCTGAGCTGATTTTTTCCAGCTGTTAAGATTATGAAGATTTCTTACATATAGCTATACAACTGTGCAGCATTACTTGTTTGGACAGTGCAGTTTATGGCAGACATTTCATCAGACCATCTGGTAAAAACACTGATCATGAGATTTTTTTTTCCTCAAACGTTCGACAGAAGTTTGCACAAAAAAAGAAACAAAAACTAAAGGCACGGTAAGACTTCTCTGCAATACATGGAATGGAAAACAAGCTCCACCTGACCATTCCTCTCACTTTGTTACAGACTTCAGAAATCATCTGTTCTTTGTAACAGCTGCAAAAGCTTCAGGACACTGTGTGATGTGCTCAGCACACCAGGGCCGGGGATGCCTGAAGTCTAACCTGAACCCCCGCTCTCAGCCTAAAGCCGTTCCCCCCAGTGCCGCCACCACACGGCCCAACAGCCGCCGCGCCCTCGCCCCACTCCGGGCACCGCGTGCCGCCGCCATCCCCGCACCTAACGCGGCTGTGCGGGCCGGCAGGCGTCGCGTTACGGAGCACCAAAACCGCGTTCTGCCCCAGCGGAACCCGCAGGCCGCCCTTACCTGCCCCTGCCCGCCGGGGGGGTGGGGCCTCGCCGCCCTTCCTCTTCCTCGCCCTCCCCTTCCTCTTCCTCTTTTCCCCCTCCCCCACCCCCCCACTCTTGCGCGGTGCCGGGGTGACTCGGTTTGTCTGAGTGCTCGCTGTGCTCTCCCTCGAGGCCTGTTCTGCCAGCCCGTGCTCAGACGTGTAGAGATAATCCAGAGCGTTTAGAGGGAACGTCTGTGAAAAGAAGCAGGGGTGGAGGTGGGGGGGTTGCTTGTCCTCGGAGCCATAGGGGTTGGAAGGGACCTCTGGAGACCACACAGCCCGACCCCCTGCCAAAGCAGGTTCCTCCCGAGTACCTCTAGAGGAGATATCCACTACCACTCGACTCCCAACCTTTAGATATTTATGAGCATCAATAAGATCCCTCTCAGCTTCTGTGCTTCAGCTCTCTCAGCTTTTCCTCATACGAGAAATGCTCCAAGCCACCATCTGTTGTGGCTCCCTCCAGCAATTCCCTGAGCGGCAGCGACCTGGGGTCGTGGGCACGCTCAGGATGCTACTGGGAAGCTTCCTTCACGTTCATAGTCCCAACTCTGGGGTCTGCGGGATCAGTTATCCCTGAGGGTGCTGGTTCAGGTCACTCTGTCGGGCTGGATCTGTTCCCATAGTTGGTGGAGAGCGAGGATGCCCATGGGCGGGTGACAGTGCTCCCCTGCTCCTGAGCTGGGACTGCGATTCCCAACATCTAGTCCAAAATGTTTCAAGTGCCAAAGATCCTCAGGAATTTGTTAGTGACACTGTTGGGCTAATGCAACACCTGGAACTCTTGGTCATGGACCTAAGACTATCACACAACTCAGATAAAAACTCCCTTGTGCTGAGTTGAGCATTGCAAACGCTGCAGAACACATTGGAGTTAATGCATACTTAAAAGATACAGAACCTGGGTGAGCTGTACGTACAGGCTCCAAGTTCTGCAGTAGCTTGCTTACACTCTTTACATCCCCAGCTTTTGCAAGCTGCCTAATACACACACTTCTCTGTTTTTACTCTAACAAGGCATCACAAAATTATAGGAACCCCAGAAATTCTGTAGGGTGGTAAGAGTGATCACTAGCAAAGCTCTGCACGGAGTGCCATAGCCAGGGAGCTGCAGTTTTGTTTGATTCCAGGAGACCGCCTCTGTTCTGTGAATTAAAACAATTCTTTTGAAGATGCATGCCGTCATTAAATTGCTTGGTCTGATTTAAAGAATCCAGGCAAGGAACTAAAATCAGCCTCCCTGAAAAGTGAGGCTGGCTAAATTTATTAAAATGGTGATCATAAAGCCAGCCCCTATGTCCCCGTGGTGAGGCACAATTAAAGTTAAAACTTCCCAGTGCGTTAAGTTTTTTAAATGCCTGGTTTTACATCTTGACTGCAGGGAGAGGAGTTTCCACTGTACATCTAAGACATTGTTCAGCAGCCTTTGCAAGTTGCTGGGTTCAGCTGCGAAGATTTTAAAAGCTGCTTTTGTTGGCAGCCTGAGACACATCCGTGACCTTATTAAAGTGGAAGTGAAAGCTCTCCTTTTTTTTTTTTTTTTTTTTTTTTTTGCAACAGTAAATCTACTAATTTTACAGTCAGTTGAACAGCAATAGATTAATTTGTTTAAAGTCTGCATTCACAAAGAAAACGTGAACTTCGCTGCCTTGAATACCCGAAACTACAGTGAGATATTTAAAGGGTAGAAACTATTACAACTTGCCCTAGAATGGTCCAAGCAGTTCCCTGTCACCTGCTTCTCAGCACAGGTGCTGACCTCCCCGTCTATTCTATCCCTCCTGACAGCCTAGCAGTGAGGCTGCCTCTTTGTGTGCAACAGAGAGCGCTTGGAAAAGCACTGGGCCAGTTTTCTTCAGCAACCACAGGAAGCAGAATAAAGAAGAGGTTAAGGGCCAGCGCCAGGGTCAGAATGGGTTAAATTTAGTTAACATCAGAGGTTATAGCTTTTAACAAGAGCATGAAGGAAACTTATTCGAAGATGCAATTTGTTTCTTCTTTGTCAACCATTATTTTTTTTTTACTCTATTGATAGTGACAGCTTAACAAAGTTTTTATATGCCGGGGTTTTCATCCTTTAGAGGATAAAGAACTGTGATGCAAAAAAGAGATGCAGGTGGAAGACTTTATAAAGCCTCCATGATTTTCAAATTGAGGGTTGAAAGTAGGCTCCCTGCATGGCTAAGTCAAAAATAATTTGTAAATGTTAAAAAAAAAATGCATGTTATGGACAGAGGAGCTGCTTTTTTTTCTTTTTCCTTCAGTGTTTCTTGCCAAGAGTAGTACTTTATTGGACGCATTACAATCAGTTTGGTTTTGTATGTATTTTTTTTCCAAGGTAATTTTCTTTCTTTTTAATCTCCCTCTAAAGATGATCAAAGTCAAATGCCCTTTACCTCAGCCTTGATAATCAACATTTTTTAGTGTAGAGCACATCGTGCTAGTTCTTTGGCTTTTGGATTTTGTGGGTTTTTTTCTCCTAATTTAGTAAACGAGCATAAGCTAAAAAATGCACTTTGTGGGAAGCTCTGCTGGAAAGTCTTCATTCAGCTTCTTGGAATGCAAAGAGAAGGGAGGTCTGAATCTGTCTGAAAACTACTCAAGAAAAAAGAAATTAAACAAAAAATACATTCAGGAGGATTTTTCTCATGTTTATACACAATAACATATCTTTTGCCAGTCAGTCTTCAGCATTAATTCATAAGATTACTGTGGTTTAATATTGTTTCATCCTGGTAAAAAGTAAAGAACTGAGATCTGAAAACAGAATTTACTCTGATAAGCATCGGTAACTGCAAATTATGCACTTTTCTAATATATATTTTTTTCTTTTTCTAATGTGTTTTTCTAAAGCAGAACAAAGCAAAACAAAACAAAACAAACTTCATGAGATTGTGCCTGCCTATCTATCCATCTTACTACAAGTTTGCTCAATAGAGTATTAACCTCTTGGATACTTCTGGTTGGTGAAGAGGTGGTGGCCTCTCAGAGCACCAGTATGATTATAATAGCTGTAAATACTCATTAAAAAAAACCCTCAAATTAATGCCTTGTTCTGGCAGGAGATTTCATCCAGTTGACCAGGCAGCATGTGTATGGGTTGCCCTGTTGTCCCACACAACTTTAGAGAGTCATCGAATGGTTGTAGTTGGGTGGCACACATTCAGATTTGCACTGGGTTCTTGGCTGTATGGCTGAAAGCTGACTGCTCTCTAGGGGGGTAGATTAGTCCTCTGAGATGCATGTAATCAGTTTGACAGTTCTGGGGTGATTCTTTCTGAAATCAGTATGAACTTTATTTGTCATTGTAGACTAAATTCTGGAGAAAGTCTATTTGGCTCAAAGATAAAAGTATTCATTGTAGTATGACACCTCTTGGTGGCTTTTGGTCTCAAAGCAAGCATTCAGAGGCACATGGTATAGACCTGTGACCAGTGACCTATTGACCAGAAAAGGAATAGGGAAAAACAGACAACCAAAGAAGAAAAGTTATGGCTTTCAGCATCCCAGACATACTGTCCTGGAAGTACATACATGACAAGAACTCTCACTTACTATTCTGCTCATGAGTTGCCGCCAGAACTCAGCTGTGAGAGGAGTAAGAACATCTTTTTAAAGAATGTAAAATAGTCATTCGTTTCCTTCTGGGCTCCTCTTATGGGCTTTAAAGCTATAATTTCAGAAGTTGCACAAAGGCAGCAGGCATCAAATGGCACAGGCTGAGGGGAAGCTTGGGTAGAAGAACCACAGTGTAAGTTACATGGATGGAAGCTGCAGACCCAGCAGAGCAAGGTTGTTTGTTCATTATAGTTCACTGAACGTGGCTTTTTTCAAATGGTGGAGCAGCAGGGAAAGAGAGTTAGCATGACCCAAAGAGCCCTGATCCATACGGCCTAAATTTCATTGACATCCTTTGCCTCATGTTTGTGTAGGGTGGGAAATCTTTGGCTTGGGAGGGAAGAGATGTGAGTTATGGTTGCAGTTCTGCTACTGTGCCCTGTGAACCTGGATAAATCATTTCATCTCTGTGCTATTCTCCTCTTTTTGCCCACTTGCAGCCTTTCACTAATTCTATGTTTGGGCTGTGCCTAGTACAGGGAGCTGTGCTCTCAGGTGCTGCTATAATCTTAATGAACAGTAAAGAAATACTTCACCTGGGCTCTCCTGTTACCTCAGAGCTGGCAGCCTTAATAAAATAAAGTACTTCAGAAGATTGATGGCTCTTGCCTACTGATCAATTGCTTGCTTTTGGTGTAACATCTTTTACGTGGGAAAGTACCAAGTATGATACCTAGGTTGTTAGAAAATAATTATTACAGTATTTTATACTTTTTTATATTATTGGTAACTATTTTTCTTCTTGAAATCTTAGTGGCAGTTTCAGTACTTCACTGTGTGTAATTTTTTGTGAAATTGAATTATAATATAGCATGCCTCTTTATATCTTACCCCTATTTGGTATTTTTTCCTTAACTTTTGCCTTTCATGTGTCCGAAATTAGGGATCAAGCTTCCTCCTGAATTAATTGTTCAGTACCCATTAAATCTGCTCCATCCTGTTTCCTTAACACTGAGGATTACTGGCTCTGTCTATTGTTTCTGCAAAATTGTGTGCATGCTCTAAGGTCAGCCACCACTCTAGATGCTCCTCTACCAGGACAAAGATGCCAACATATTTTTTAAAAATAATACAAAATTACTATACCTTAGGAAAAAATAAGTTGACATGCTTCATCTACAAAGCATTCATACCAGTGCATACCTTTCATTGAAGCTCCCTCCTTTCCAGACAGAATTTGGACTGGATTCTTCCCGGATATATACATGTGAAAAACTCATCATCCAGAGTTTTGCATTTTGCCCATTCATACGATTCTCTCTTTTGTTCTTTTTATCAGATTTATTCTCAGAGAGCATCGACAACAAACCCTTACAGCTAGGACAAATTTCAGTATCCTGTGTAAAATGGCTGTTCCCAGAGTTTGTTCTGTGGTGACTTCCAGACCCCACAGTGTGCTATTAACATTTTGTTGTTTAATTCCCATCTGTCCTTCCTTCACGTGGTTATAGAAACAAGTTTATAGTCCAGGAGGAACTGCTGACTGAGAGGATTTACTACTGTGTGGTATAAGTGTAGAATCACTGCTTAGTGCAGACCTGGGACCTCAGTGGGTCATCCATTCCAATCCCATATCCAGGATTATGACCTCAACTTGGTGGGAAAATACTTATTATTGTTATTATTATTTTTTCTGTGAATAACCTCAGGAATCATCAGGACTTGAAATATTTTCAGGTGCTGCTCTTCCACAATCTAATGCAGGATGGGGCCTTTGTGTATAACTTTTCTTAGAAGCAATTACAGTCCTACAAGCTCAGTGTATTTGAAATTCAAAGAACTGTTCTATATTTGAGCAGCAGTTTGAGGATTTGTTTGTAAGTAATTTTTAAACAGTTTAATTGTGTTGAGACATCTTTACATTCTGAGTAGTTTTTGAATATGCTTGGATTCGTGTCAGTGATATTTACACGGCACCAGACCATGAGTTATTTACATAAATTAAACACAGATGCTGGAGCTACAAGAAATGAATCATAGTTGTTTCTATAAAGAGCAGCAGGAGGTAATGGTTTTGATGGGAAATTCAGAAACCAGCTCTGCATGAACACATAGAATTCCACTCAGAAATGAATTGGATTATTCCCATATTCTCTATGATATGGAAACTCACAAGCACAGATAGTATTGGAGAGACCAAGGAGAGGTACTGTTAAGACTCAGATGCATTCATTGTATATAATTTTGTCAAAAAGTGGTCTGCAAAATGTTCTAATGAGAATTCATCTAAATACTATTGAACATAATGTGAACTTAAAAAATCTTACTTTACTAACCTGCAGCTTTTGTGGCTGATCCTACCAAGGAAAAGAGTGGGCATGCCTGGAGGAACTGAAGCTTCTCATATGTCTATTTATTCACAGGGAAATAGAGTAAAAGAGGTGGAATAATGTTTTTAACATCCCAGTCTCATTCAATATGTTTCAACACGCTATTAAAAAAGACAAGTTATTGTTAGCTGTTTTGTGTCCGTGTGAAAACAAAATGGAAAAATTGCAGTATCTTTTACTGAAAGGGAAAATGAGGGGAAAAAAAAAAGCAAACCCAAATTTAGGCCAGCTGATGCTTTGTTTAGCGGTGATTTTTTTTCCATTAGCTCACTGTGCCTTTATAAACTTTGTAGAGGAATGTTGTGTTGTAACAGTATCATTTACTTTTACAGTTACTTGTGTGGGTAATGAAAAACAACTACTTCGTGAGCTTGCAATATAATTAGGTGACGCTGTAAAAGGTGTCTTCTTCTAATTATGTCTGAAAACAGCCATAAATTAAACAAAGTGATTTTTATAGAGTAATAACTATTACAAATGTCTAATTAAGTATATATATTTCCTTCCATTATTTTTATATGTATTAACTGTAGACTCTTTGGAACATTTTCATTTTAATGATGATACCAAGCTGAGTGGTGCACTTGACACGCTAGAGGGATGGGATGCCATCCAGAGGGACTTGGACAGGCTTGGGAGGTGGGCCCATGCCAATCTCATGAAATTCAACAAGGCCAAGTGCAAGGTGTTGCATCTGGGTCGGGCCAATCCCAAGCACGGATACAGGGTGGCTGGAGAATGGCTTGAGAGCAGCTCTGAGGAGAAGGATTTGGGGGTGTCAGCTGATGAAAGAGCCAGCAACATTCATGTGAAGCCCAGGACAACTGTATCCTGGGTTGCATCAAGAAAAGAGTGACCAGCAGGTTGAGGGAGGTGATTCTGCCCCTCAGCTCTGCTCTCACAAGACTCCACCTGGAGTACTGCATCCAGTTCTGGGGCACCCAGCACAAGAAGGACATGGAGCTGTTCATATGGGTCCAGAGGAGGGCCACAAAGATCACCAGAGGGCTGGAGCACCTCTTCTGTGGGAACACGCTGAGAGAGCTGGGGATCTTCAGCATGGAGAAGAGAAGGTGAACCTCATAGTGGCCTGTCAGCTCCTGAAGGGGGCCTACAGAAAAGCTGGGGAGGGACTTTTTATAGGGGCATGTAACAACAGGATGAGGAAAAATGGTCTTAAACTGGAAGAGGGTAGATTTAGCTTAAATAGTATTAAGAAATTCTTTACTGTGAGGGTGGTGAGACACTGGAACAGGTTGCCCTGTAAGGCTGTAGATGCCCCCTCCCTGGAGGCATTCAAGGCCAGGCTGGATGGGGCTTTGAGCAACCTGGTCTGCAGAGAGGTGTCCCTGCCTATAGCAGGGAGATGGAATTAGATGATCTCACATATCCCTCCCAACCCAAACTGTTCTATGATTTTATGAAAATTGAGTTTTCAGAAAACTGTTGCATTACATTGAAACCAAAGGCTTTGTGGTGGGATCCTAGCTCAAAAGGAGGGAATGGCAGGTCCAGGTTTTCACTGTATCCACATCATATCACTCTGGAACCTGATTCTCCACATTCCCATGCAATCCTCCCACACCAACTTACTACAGGACAGACAGAAAAACATGCAAATTTTCCAAATTTGGATATTTTCAATGAAATTCAGTTCCAGATTTCCATTGGCAGTTGAGATATTCTTGCACACTGAACAAAGCTACTGAAGTTTTCCTTGTCTTTTAAAATGAGTTTGTCAAATTACAGACCTATATGCATTTATATGGAGGTGCCCCGAGGTGCTTTGGGCCTTCATTGTCCTCTTCAGGCCGGGTTTTCTGGTCATGCTGCATTTCACAAAGCACACAAATAACTGATTTTGATAAGCTGTGCCTCAGCAGGTGAGCTGAGCCCAGCAGAGGATCCCAGTGAGTGTTCAGACTGGCACGTCCTGCTTGAAACAGGCTTTGTTTGTATGCAGCTCACCGAGGCAATATGGGCAGAGCATCCCACAGACAGGAGACATCCTTTCATTAATAATGAAAAACTGTTCAGTTTTAAATGGAGTTTTTCCGCAAAAACAGTTTAAGTGGGGAAAAAGTAGACAATTTTCAAGTAGGGAGCACTTGCCAAGTTTGCCAAGAAAAAGGGCAGAACACTGTTTATTTACCATATAAGCCCTTACCTTTGTTGCAACCTATATGGGCTGGAGATGCTTCCTTTCCACTGAGCAAGTCCTCAGTAGTGTTAGTTCATTCGCTAAAATTACATGTCATTTGCATAATCACTGCCATCCCAGTAACTACTTGATAACTCCGCAGGCAGAGGTAGTTCTGTTCAGTGCATAAAAGAGGAATTACAGGAACTGCTTTTCCTCCCCTCTTGGCTCCTGTTGATATGGAAAGGTCCTGTTATCTGGGGCAGGCACGTAGGGATGTGCACTTGGACAAAGGGTTATGGGCCATGTTCATTATATGCAAATTTGCGGGAGCATTAATCTGCTACACATTAACATAATATCAGTCGATGCATCAGGGTAATTCTCATCTGATCTAAAACATCCATCGTGTAAGCAAAACAGTTAGCCACACAGAGAAATGATGAGCTAATTCATTCTGGATCTAACCATATCAAAATCAGCAAACATGAATCAGAGCTGAATGTGACCTGATTATATTTGTAGAAACCACTGCCTTAAAGGCAGTTTATTCATTTAAATAACTAAATTAAACACGATACTCCTAAATGCATCTTACTTAACTTGATTATTTAAATAAGCAGCCATCTGCTGCAAATGGCACGAATTAACCTTTTCTTTAAATATTCCTTCTTTTCCTTTTTAACACCAGAACTACTTTACATCCTCAGAGTATTTCATGTTACGTCTCTGCCTGAGTACCTTTATGTAGGGGTTGGAGACAGAAGTTAATAGAAATTATGATATAAATACAAGCTGAACTCAATGTCTCTAATAGTTGGTACTAATCAGCTAAAGGGAGTACATCAGCATCCCTATTTATACAGTCATTTTAGCCACAGTGGAATCCATTTGTTACTAGAGGAATACAGCTGAACTCTATTGGGATTAAAGGGCAAGGAAGGACATGATCAAAAAGCCAACCAAAAACCTTAGCAAGCTGAAAAAATCCCATTCCCTATTTGAGGTCAGGGTCCTAATTTTATTTAAAGTATTTTTGTCTTTTTGAGTAAGGAACGCTTTTTACTATTCTTCTTTACATAGAGAATGCCTTTGGGGTTACACAGCATTACTTAAGGTCTGATTCTGAAGGTGTGTGTGTAGAGCTGCTCTACGCATGGGGACTGTCCTCCTGCTGACTTTGAAGGGATGAAAGGCTGGGGAAGAGTTATGCATGCAGCAGAGTGCTGAAGAACTGGGACTGCAGATGTGCTCATTGTTGAGTATCTGGGTGTAGTATTGCTTGGAGCTTTGGATAATTATAGTTACAAGGCTTGTACTACAGTTAAATTAGTAAGAGCAAATCAAGTCTAATTGGGGTGGGCATGGAACAGTCTGCCCAGGGCAGTGGGCACGGCCCCAAGTAGAGCTCAGCGAGCGTTTGGACAGCACTCTCAGACACTGGGTTAGAGTTTGTCTGGCCCTGTGTGGAGCCACGGGTTGGACTCGATGATCCTCGTGGGGACCTCCAAACTCGGGATATTCTGTGATTCTGTGTTTCTAACTTTCATTAGCTTCAGAAGATATCTGTCCTCTTTTGAATATATTTTTCCTACAGCAATCAAAGATCCAATATGGAAGGAAAATAATGTAACGAGTGTATCTTGGTCCGAAGTTATTCTGACTGTTTCAATTTGATTTCAGTGCAAATGAAAGTATGGAATATCTTTTATTATGTTAAAATAACCTTCCTTCCTCCCTAGCCCACACATACACACGCCACTAGTGTTGCTAGCTGTAGTAATTAGCTCAGTGTACTAATGAGAATTTCCAGGGAAAACGCTGACAGGATTAATTAATGGTTGAATTTCACTTTAATAAATGTATAGGCAATTTTCTAAATGCAGATGGCACAGTCCACCCTGAGAGGGGCTCAGTCTAGAGCTACTTAATACAGTAAGTGTCTGGGGAAAGTGGTTAATTTGTAAAATGCCTCATGATACTGATTAGAAGAGAAATAATGCTTATGTTTTCTTCCCAATGCATTATTCATTTCTCACCAACTTGACAATGTGGTGTCCTTTTCTGTTGCTGCTCCTGGTTCTGTCCATTGAGTCACAAGGCGGGAACGAACATGGGGTGTCATTAGAGCAGCTTCAGCCATTCTTGTCCTGTGAAGTGTTCCAGGCCACCAGGTTTGTTGTGTGTTGCAACAGGGAATGACAGCAACAGGACTCTCACTTTGTTGGTGACACAGGCTAAGGAGCATAGAATCATAGAATATCTTACACTGGAAGGGGTCCACAAGGGTCACCAAGTTCAACCCCTGGCTCCACACAGCATCACGCAAAACTCAAACCCCGTGTCTGAGAGCATTGTCCAGACACTCCCTGAACTCTGGCAGCACAGGGCTGTGCCCACTGCCCTGAGCAGACTGTTCCATGTACACCACCCTCTGGGGAAAAATCTTTTCCTGATATCCATAACTGAGGGCTATAGGCTTTTTAGAAGGGATAGGCAAGGAAGGAGGGGTGTGAGTGTTGCCTTCTATGTTAAAAAGTGGATAGACTGCGCTGAGTTCTCTCTGAGAAGCAGTCAGGAACAGACTGACAGCCTGTGGGGTAAGACCAGAAATTGGACTAATGAAGGACAGGTCTGGGTCTGCTACAGCCATCTGATCAAGGGGAGCTTGTTGACAAGGCCTTCTTACTTCAGCTGCAAGAGGTATTGTGCTTGCAGGCTTTCATCCTGGTGGGGGATTTCAAACCACAAGTGACCCAGGAATCTCCTGGAGCCCACTAATAATAACTTCTGATTCAATTATTGGACAGACTGAACAGAGGTGAAGTGCTTCTGGACCTGGTGCTCACCAGTGCAGAGGAGACTGTTAAAGACATTAAGACTGGAGACAGCTTGGGCTGCAGAGACCATGCCCTGGTTGAGTTTGTGATTTTGATGAATGTGGGCCTGGCGAACAGTGGGGTCAGGACCCTGAACTTCAGGAGAGTGAACTGCTGGCAGTTTAAGGAATTGTTGGATGAGAGTGACAAAGAAACAGAACAGAGTTGGTAGCACTTTAACGATGCCTTTCTGAGAGTGCTGGAGCTCTCCGTCCCGCAGAATAAAAAATCAGGCAGACGAGGCAGGAAATGAGCATGGTTGAGCAAGGACCTGCTGGCCAGACTGAGGGGAAAGAAGGAAAAGTATAAGCAATGGAAATGGGATGTGTGACCTGGGAGGGATATAGGGTCTAGATGTGCAGAGATGGGATCAGAAAAGACAAGATGCAGCTGGAACTGAACTTGGTGAGGGATGTGAAAAACAAGGGATTCTTTAGATACATTGGGCAGAACAGACAGGAAAAGGTGAGCGTAAACTCTCTGATAAGTGAAAAAGGAGGGCTGGCCTCCTCAGACATGGAGAAGGCCAAAGTAATTAATGAGTTCTTTGCTTCAGTTTTCATGCCCAGTCAGGTCCCTGAACTTCTAAGCAGGGATCAGGGGAGCAAAATCCCTCCCAGTAGAAGGAGTGAGCAAGTAGGAAGAGTGGAGCAAGTCTGAGACCACCTCAAGAGGCTGAATGTGTTCAAGTCTGTGGGGTCAGATAACATGAATCCCAGGGTCTCAAGGGAGGTGCCTGATGAGGTAGCTGAGCCACTCTCCATCATATTTGAAAAATCGTGGCTGTCAAGTGAAGTCCCTGGTGACTGGAGAAACATCACTCCCATATTCAGGAAAGGGAGAAAGAAGGAACCGGGGAACTACAGGCTGGTGAGCTTCGTGTCTATGCCTGGGAAGATCATGGAACAGATCCTCTTGGAAGAGATGTTGAGGCATATGTGGGATGAGGAGATGATACAAGACAGACAGCATGGATGGCTTCACCAAGGGAATATTGTCTTTGACCAGTCTGGTGGCCTTCTGTGATGAAGTCATGGCATCAGAGGACAAAGGAAAAGCAACTGATGTCATCTACCTGGACTAGTGCAAGGCCTTTGACATGGTTCCCCACCACATCCTTATCTCGGAACTGGAGAAATAAGGTATTGAAGGCTGAACTATCTGGTGGATAAAGAATTGGTTGGATGGACATAGCCAGAGGGTTGTTGTGGATGACTCTGGGTCCAGGTGGAAGCCAGTCACGAGTGGTGTCCCTCAGCAGTCTGTCTTGGGACTGGTGCTTTTCAGCATCTTCATCAATGATATAGACAATGTGACTGAGTATACCCTCAGCAAGTTTTCTGATGACACTAAGCTGAGTGGCACAGTTGAGAAAACAAAAGGAGGAGATGCCAATCAGAGCGAACTTGATGCACTCAGAAAGTGGGCACATGAGAACATTAATGAAGTTTATCAAGTCCAAGGGCAAGGTGCTGCACTTGGGTTGAAGCAATATGTGTCTGGAAGAAGAACGCATTGAGAGTAGCTCTGTGGAGAAGGACTTGGGGGTCCTGATGGATTGAAAGTTGTACATGAGCCAGCAGCATGCTCTTGCAGCTCAGAAGGCCAACTTTATCCTGGGCTGCATCAAAAAAGAGCTGATCAGCAGGGAGAGGGAGGGGACTGTCCTCCTCTACTCTGTCCTTACAAGACCTCGTCTGGGGGAGCCTGGGCGATCCAGAGAAAGGCCACAAAGATTATCAGAGGGCTGGAGAACCTCTCCTATGAAGAAAGGCTGAGGGAACTGGACTTTTTTAGCCTGAAGAAGAGAAAGCTCTGGGGAGACCACACTGTGGGCTTCCAGTAGTTGAAGAGACTTTAAGAGCAGGAGGGATACTGATATTTGGCACAGTCTGTAATAGGACAATGGGGAATGGCTTTAAACTAAAAGGAGAAAATTAAGTTAGATGTTAAGAAGAAATTTTTTACTCAGCACAGGCACTGACTTCCCAGAGAGGTTGTGGATGCCGCATTCCTGGAGCTGCTCAAGGCTGGATGTGGCCCTGGGCAGTCTGATTTGGTCAGTGATGTCTCTGCCCACGGCCTGGGGTTAGAACGTGGTGGGCTTTAAGGTCTCTTTCAACTTAAACCATTCTATTATTCTATGATATCTCCCCTGATCCTCCCCTGATGCATTACAGCATTGGGTTGCAAGCACCAGTTCTACCTTGCATGTAGGATCCAAACAGTACAGCTCAGCTGGAGGAGGGCTGCGCTGTGTCATGCTGTGGCACTGACTCCAGAGGTGGTCAAAGTCTCGATGTCCTGGAAAAGAGAAAGATGAACTGTTATTCTCTTGGTTAGATGTCATAACGTGATGGTTAAACTCAAAGCATTCAGCTAGGATACGTAAGAACTAGAAAATATCAGCAGGGCCCAGGCTCCTCCATTAACAGGGTATTGAATAACAGTTTTTCCATGATTGATTTCCAGTCTTAAAAGATTGGAATGGGATAAAAAGGTGCTGTTTCCTGCGAGACCCCAGAAGACTTCATGATTTTGCAGTTCAGTTCCCTTCTGACAGTGATGTGAAGTGTAGATTACCTTTTTTACCTTACCTTTCTCCTTTACATGCAGGTGCTGCTCTTTGAGCAGAGGCATGGACACGTACACACGCTTCCTGTCATGAAAGCTCAAGCCAGCTATCAACACCAGGTACTGGTGTTGTAGGAACCATCAGCTCCAGCCAGGACCTGAAGGCAGAGACCAGGATTTTACAGCTGTGACAGATAATGGCGAGTGGGGCTTGGGGCAGTCCTGGGAGAGGCTGGCACCTGGCAATGACTGGTGATGGATGCTTAGAGAAGCATCTGCTATGAACAAAGCAGCTAGGGCCACTCTTGGTCCTCATGCTGTAGGAATTGTGTTTGTGTGCATGTTTGTAATTATACATACATCCTGTTTGTATACTTGTTCATATATGGAAATCACCATTGTTTCCATTGGAAACATTTCTGTATTTCCAGTGCAACCTGCAGCTGGAGGTTGCATTGGCATTTTTATTTTTATCTTGACTTTTTATGAGATTGGTATCTAATCCTGTTAGAACTCTCTGTACCTTCACATCTCATGTCTTCTGATAATGGTTTCCACAGTTTAAGTAAAGAGGTTCTTTTTTATTTCTTTTAAAACTCATGCCCACTGAATTATTCCTTGAGAAATAGCAGACAAACATTCTTTTTCTGTTGTTTTATAAAGGCTATTTGTAATTGAACAGATTGCTGTTGTATTCCCCCTCAGACATTCTTTCTGCAAACTTCAGTGTCCTCATTTTGGCAGTCACTTCACCCAACAAGTCATTCCATTTCTGTCCTTTCCCAGTCATTACTGTCCTCCTCTCATTGTTTGTGAGTTCTAGCACATGCTCTTAAGACTGGAGACCAGAAGTGTGTAGAGGATTCAGGATTTGAGTACATCTACACTATGGCATAATGGTGTTTTCTGTTTCACTCTCTTTTTTTTCCTAATAACTCCTGACATTCTATTTACCTTCTTGACCACCACGGAGTAATGAGCTGGTATTTCAGAGAGCTATTCAAAGATCTCTTCCCTAGTGATAATAGCTAATTTAGAGCCCATCGCTGAGTAGGCACAGCTAGGATTGCTTCCTCCATGCACATTACTTAGCATTTGCCAGTGCTGAATTTCATCTTCCATTTCATTGTTTAAGACGCTCTGCAGCCTAAAATCCTTCTGCAGCCCTTCAGAGCCAGTTGTCATTGTTACTCCCTGACAATTTTGCAACTTCAGCAAACTTTTTTCCCCTCACCATTCACCCCCTGTCCAAATCACTTAAGAAAATGTTGGCCAGTGCAGCTCCCCGGTGGTTATCTCTTTCGCTGTGAAAAAATGCCCTGTCTTTCCCATCCTTCCTTTCATATCTTTTAACCACTTTGGGTTAGTTATTAATCCTCAAAGGAGGATATTTTATGACTGCTCCATTTCTTCCCTTTTCCCTGAGCAAGGGATTTTTGCAAAACCAAAGAAGTAATGGCTCAAACCTCCTTGTGCATGGAGGAAAAATGTGCTTTCGAGGTCCTATTCACCTCATTGTAAGTATACCAAAACCTGCAGATGAGACACAAGCAAAGACGAGATGAAGAGCATGAGGCAGCCCTTTGGATTATAAGCACCCACAGAGCAGGGGTGTTGTCCAGGCAGTCAGGGGCTGGAGAACCCCAGTCCTTGAAGAGCTTCAGCCCGTGGCTGGAGAAATCCAATCCAATTGCTCCTGGTTTGAGCAGATCTTTGGATTGGATGGACTTACGCTTCAGAGGTCCCTTATGATACCAGTTTTTCTACACTCACAGAATCACAGAGTTGTAGGGGTTGGAAGGGACCTCCAGAGATCATGGAGTCCAACCCCCTGCCAAAGCAGCTCCCTAGCCCAGGTTGCACAGGTAGGCGTCCAGGCGGGTCTGGAACGTCTCCAGAGAAGGAGACTCCACCACCTCTCTGTGCAGCTGTGCCACTGCTCCGTCACTGCACTGGGAAGAAGTTCCCATGCACATTTGTGCAGAATGTCCTATGCTTCAGTTTGTGGCCATTTCCCCTCATCCCATCACCACGCACTGCTGAGAAGAATTCAGCTTCATCCCTTTGCCTCCTGCACCTTAGATATTTATAGACTCCTATGTTTGTAAGCATATATGAGAGATGTAAGCATTAGTAGAAGATGATAGAGGCTTTCCAGAGTCTAAACATAACTTTTGATTTATGAATGGGGTCTGGTTTTGGTTTTCAGCAAACAAAAGAGAGAAAGTTGTGCCTATGTTCAGTGGGAACAATTGGCTGGATGGCAAACAGCTCGAGTGTCTCTGTTTGTTTATAGTACATCTTTTGTATCTATTCCAGGCAGTTCTCATCCCAATACAGTAGAATCTTTTAAATTGTAAATCATACTTTCCAGAAATCAGTGCAATGTCCCAGACCTCCACCCACAGCTGCTGCAGCCCCTGATGCTTCATTTTTTGTGTTCTGCTGTAAATGTCTTGACCAAGCACCACTCCAGTTGGTGTAACCTTTTGTGATGGTCCCTGTGTGCAATCCAAAACCATGACTTTAAGCAGCACCTGAGTACAAAATCATTTCATGTCCCTCATTTTGGATAGAAAATTATCTTTGTCCCAGACAAGCCTGGTATTAATGGTCATTTATGACCACAAATTATTGCAATTAGGGAAGGTTCGCTATTAGTGGGCTGTAAAAAAGGTGAATCGCCATCTAATTCGAGCTGCCATTTCATGATTTAGTCATGACTAGCCTGTGTCCTTCAGGCCAGTGGGAAAGGTGAGCCTGGAGCTGCTCTGCCTGGAGAAGTCAGCTTCCTCCCGGGAGGAGCGGGGCTCGGGGGGGCTGCAGCTCACCCTGGTGCACCTGGTGGGAGGAGGTGATTGATTTCTCATCTGGAAGGGCACAGCAATGTGAGCAGACAGGACAGAGCTCTCTGATTCTCCGCGCTCCTTTGGTGCAAGGCCCTGAGCCAGGCTGTGCTCACCCCATCCTGCTGCCTGGTCGAGTTCTGGTCCCGGGAGATGGAAATAGAGCTGTGTTCTTCAAGTTCCTCAAATAGCCAAAGTGATCTCTTTTAGAATCTCATCTGTAGCTTTTGTATTGTTTATTATTATTATTATTATTATTATTACTTTATTTATTTATTTATTTATAGAGCTTAGTTTACTTGAAGGCAAACAGCTGCCGTGGCTTTGAATGCCACTGTTATCTCTTTGGCCTTCATCACAGAGGAAAGTACACACATTGCTTACTGCACACTGGTACCAAAAGAAACCCAGCTCCTTGAAGATGTCATCTCACATCTTTAGGAGCTCAGCAGGAATGGCACTAATTAAGCTTAGAAGTGGGGGTAGGACAGTGTTGTGGTTTTGTTGTGCAGCTCCCAGGTTCACACAGACACCTGGATCAGTGGGTCCCCAACCCATGCATCCTTAGGAGCCTTCCAGCACACACTATGTCATGGTGCTCATTGAAATATATAGGAACCGTATCTGTGCTGCTAATTGCTACTGAAAATCTGATCTGGTCTAAAAATAAATACTTGGCAGGTGTTTTAGACCAAGTGCCATAAGCCAATTGCAGTGTGGCTGCTCTGGAGCCAGGACGTGTCACAGCACTGGGCAGGTGAAGGAGCATGCAGCAGGACTGAGGGGATGTGTTCTGCTTGGCACCCAGCTGCGTTTGGAGGCAGATCTCCATCAGCTATGGCTCCCTCTCCTTGCCCTGCCCTTCCCTTCCCACTCACCATGCTGCCACTTGTGCTGTGCTGGCAGCATAGCTTTGTGCTGTGAGGAACCAGGGAGCTGCTATGGCTGAAAAATGACTTTGCACAGAGGTGGGTGAACTTTCCTCTGAGTGCAGCAGTCCTGGTCGCCATATGTTGCACAAATGAGGGCTGGCAGAAAGGGGAAGAAGCAAACACTGGAGGTGGGGTTGGGAGGAAATGCAGATTGACAGGTTGGTTACTGGCAATGGAGAAATGCACGTGATATAAATATAGCTGGAATGTGTAAAGCATGAGAACCAGGCTCTGTGCTGTCCCTGTCCCAGATTCCTCCTCCAAACAGTGAGGCCATAGGAGCATTTGATTGGAAGGGACCCTTAAAGGCCACCTAGTCCAACCCCCCTGCAATGATCAGGGACACAGACAGCTCAATCAGGTGCTCAGAGCCCTGTCCATCACCTTGAGTGCCTCTAGGGACGGGGCATGCACCATTCTCTGAGCAACCTGTGCCAGTGCCTCACCACTCTTATTATAAAAAAGTAAAAGAGCGCACCCTGCCCTGCACTCACTGGGTAATGCCCCACATGCAGGTGGTGGCTGTGAGCAGTGAGTGCTCAGGCTCAGACATCACAGAGGCATCCTAATGCATTTGCATTAACACCTTTCCCTCGGCTCTTCAGCTAAGAGCCATTTCTGTGATGCACAGGACAGAGCCAGCGTTGCTTAGCAGCTCTCTGTGCCAACAGTCTGTGCGTATCTGTGCATATGTACTTTTCCTCTCCTCACTCAGGACCAAACAAAGGTGATGCTCCTGCCCTCCCCATGAGCCAAGGCATGCACATTGCACATCATCATGCTAAGCTGGTGCCCCATGCCTGCCTCCGAGCCTTGGTGAGGAGACCATCCTCTGTCATCTTGCCACAGAGATTCCTGGATCAAATAATTCCCCATTTTAATGTGGTCTGTTGGGAGCAGGCTGTAAATTGCAGTGGTTGTAAGCACCCTGCCTCGATCACTCAGGCCAGGAGCAGGTGGTACACACTGGGATGGGGATCTGAGGCCTAGCTCACTGAGCACAGCTTGGGAATGGAGGGGACAGACAGGTCATGTGGGAAGGAGGCACAGGAGTGATGCCCACACAGCCCAGAGCAGAGGGAAAGAAAACCAGTTGCAGATCCCCGTAACCTCCAGACTGCCCAGCTATCCCCAGCTATCACATTCCACCCATTTGGAAGGGGCTGCCCAGAGAGGAGGTGGAGTCACCACCCCTGGAGGTGTTTAAGGAATGTGGAGATGTGGCACTGAGGGATGTGGTTAGAGGGCATGGTGGGGATGGGCTAACAGTTGGACTGAATGATCTTAAAGGTCTTTGTCCCTTTAAGTATTCCTGGGCCGATGAATGTGCTCAGGCCCTTGAGCCAAGGACACTGCTGCAAACAGATGTGGCTCCTGTTACGTTCAGTGCAGAATCAAGGTGTGTAAGCAAAAGCTGGATTTCATCCGGAGTCTCTTTAGTCTGTAATAAATTACTAAATGGATTGTTGGATTTGATATTCTGTCATGAATGTCTAATTAAGGAAAAAGCAAACCTCTGCTTCATAAAATCTCTGGCTGATAGTGCTAATAAAACGTCATAAATGCAATAAATGTTGTGATAACGCTTTTGGAGACTAATTGCCTGTCATCATCATTAGCACAGAGCCGATCAGCAGACACCTGCGATACCACTGTGCCGTGGTGGCTGGGATGGGGCTGGCCAGGGGAGGAGGCAGGATGTGGGATGAGGGATGCAGGATATGGGGTGAGTGATGATCATGTTTGATGCTTGTTACTGCCTGTCCCTGGGAGGTGGGAGCCCGAAGGGATATGCTATGACCAGAGCAGGCAGGTGGGGCTTGTCCCTGTTGCCAGGCCATGGCATTGATCCCCACCAGGCCCCCATGCACAGCCTTTCCTGGCTGATGCCCCAGCGTGGGGCTCTGAAGAGGTGTGGAAATGATGTACGAGCATGCAAATTATGTCATTACGTGGCTGGCACGGCGTGCCAGAGCAGCAGATGGAAGCTTGGCAGCTGGGGTTGCACTCAGTGCCATCGGGGGAAGACGAATGGGGACCTGGGGATGGTAGCAAGCTCTCGTTCCTCCTCCTGCCCTCCTTGGGAAATGGCCAAGGGGCAGCTCCCGACGTCGCGTCCGCTCAGCACCGCAGTGTGCCTTCGCTGGCCCTGAGCCACGAAGCCTGGGCAGGACACCACTGTCCACGGGGCAGATGTTTCCCAGATGTCGTTTCCCTGCTGCTCCGCAGGACCCCTCCACAGCCCCCACCTGCTCTGTTACCTCCGTGGGATCACTGAACGTGCCCTCCCTCCCTCCCAGGGCTGCAGGTAGAACCATCTCCTTGCCTTTATTTGTGCCCGGCTTCGTATTCCTTTAAACTCCAACAACAAAACTCGAGGCAGCGCCGCTATTGTTGCCTCTAAAATGTTTACTCCTGGCTCTCTTTAGGACCTAAAAGGCTGAAAACTGCATCCTAATTGCCCAATTAGTCCTAATGCTGCGTAGTGTTGACTGTTTAGTTACCATATATTGTGTACAGAACTAATTGTGGTGAAAGTAAATGAATGTGAAGGAAACAAACAAGCTACTAGAAAATAATTACTTGGAGTGTTTCTTTTTAGTACCTGTACAGCAGATTTCATTATAGTCAACAGCTTCTAAAGCTGCTTGAAATAGCGGTATTTGTCATTTTCATAGAAACTTGATAATGACATTAATTTATCTTAATGGTCTGTTCTATTGTTATAAATAGTAAAATTAGCTTAAATTGTCTTGCTTTTGCTGGTTTTGGATGGCTCCGAAGGGCCCCACAACAGCAGATGAGTAGATAATTTGGTGTGCTTGACAGATTTCCAATAATTTGTTATGTGGAACATGAGGTAATGCTAGTACCATTAATGTTCATTTTCCTCTAAATTCATTACTGCCCTTTTCCCTTTTATCTTTTTTAATGTCTGGGCCATTTTTTCTATATTTCAAGTGGAGCTACAAAGCCTATTCATATTCAGCTATGGTAGCTATTAACATTCTGCACATAGAGAACATCATGTAGAAAAACAACTCTTTATGAAATGATGAGGCTGGTGGCTATTTGTGCTGGAAAGTAGGCAAAATGGGTTGTTTGCTGGTATTAGGGATTGGCCGTAATTAAGTCAAATGTAATTTTAAAGAAATTTAAATGTTTTCGTTTTTATAGCAAAGGTAAAACACAATTCAGGGAGATTCTAAGAAGGTGTAAATGCATTCATAAAAATTATTTTCCCCTTTTTCTGCCACTTCTGCTTAAACTTCACAGTGGGCTGTGTGCGGGGCTATTTAGTCGCACAATATTTTCTACCCAATTTAAGCCTAATTAGTCTTGGGAAAGTATGAACTTTAACGCTGCCTTGGTATGGGTTTGCTGATATGGCAGTGATCTGAGCAAACAGAGCTTCCCACCAGATGGAAATTACTTTGAGTTCTTCTCCTTTTCTTTCTTTATTTTTGCATCTCACCGACATCTGCATCATCTTCTTAGGACCACCTGGGGGGGGCTGGTTGGATCCCTTTGAGTGCTCCTCCACTCAGGGCTCCTTCAGCCATGTCCTTCCATCCTTTACACAGGGAAGGCCACCTAGGGCTGTGGTGGGACCAGTGGCTCTTTGGCATGGAGCTGCAGGAGTCCTGCTGGTTGGTGTTGGCCGGTGCTGTCTGGAACTGTGCTACTGCACCAGTTCTTTGCTTGAGAGACATGGAGCTGTTGGAGCACATCCAGAGGAGGTCAACAAAAACGACCTGAGGAATGGGATGCCCCCGTATGGGGACAGGATGAGAGCTGGGGCAGCTCAGCCTGAGGAAGAGAAGGCTCCATGGAATCCTGAGAGTGGCTGTTCTGTATCTAAAGGGGGTCTGTGAGAAGGGGACAGGCTCTCTAACAGGATGTGTTGTGATAGGACAGGGGGAAATGGTTTCAAACTAGAAGAGGAAAGATTTAGAATGGATACAAGGAAAAAGAGATTTATGATATGGATGTTGAGGCATTGGCACAGGTTGTCCAGAGAGGTGGTGGATCCCCTGTCCCTGGAGACACTCAAGGTCAGGTTGGACAGGGCCCTGAGCACCTGATCAAACTGTAAGTGTCCCTGTTCATTGCAGGGGGAGTTGAAGCAGATGACCTTTAAGGGTCCCTTCCAACTCTAATGACTCTGTGATTCTATGATTCTACTGTTCATGCAGCATCAAGCCACCCACCCTCGTGAAATGTGAATTGCTTTTAGCCCTTGAAAGCAGATTTGCCAATGTTCCTTCCTGGTGGAAAGTAAAAAATCAGCACTTCCGGAAAAAAAACAAAACAAAACAAAACAGAAAAAAACCAGACTTTTTTTTCCCCAGATGTTTTCCCCAGATTCAGAAGATTGAGTACAAAGTGCTGAATACACTGCTGGCCGTTGGCACTTAACAGGAGCAACTCCTCATGGGCACACGTGGCAGAGGAGCACAGTGCCCAAGCCCTACCTCAGCTTATCATCTTGCTCCTTCTCAAGATAGCTGAAGACATAGCTATGTCTGCACCTCGACTCATCTGACTTATTCCTGACAACTGCATTAGGAGGAAATGAACAGCACCTAAAAGTGCCAATTTCTCTCCATTAACCAGAGAGAACCTGAGCTCTCTGGTGTAAACATGAGGCATCAACATGATGAATGGCTGCACTGGGGCGAAGTGTCAGTGCTAGAACTAGGGAGGGATGCCCACACTGCTCATGTAGACAAGCTTCTATGAGGGAAATTCTCCTTTGTCCTGGAGCTCCTGGACAGCTCAAGGTTGTGGAGAGTGTGGGATTAAAGGTGATTCTCATGGGAGGAGATAAGGACAGCTCACAGGATAAAGCAAAAGCCACACTCACAGGCAAAAGAAATCAAGGAATTTGCGGAACCAGAGAGTCGTAGAATATAGGAGTTGGAAGGGATCCACAAGGATCATTGAGTCTAACCCCTGGCTCTACACAGGACCACCCCAAATCCAATCCCTATGTCTGAGAGTGCTGTCCAAACACTCCCTGAGCTCCAGCACTTGGGGCTGTGCCCACTGTCCTGTGCAGCCTGTTCTATGCCCACCACTCTCTGAAGCAGACCCTGTCCCTAACCCCCAACCTGAGTTCATGGGCAGGTGGACATGCAGCCACTCCCAGCAAAGCAGGGCCCATCATGCATAATGGTTCTTTAGGAACATAAATGCCATCATTTTGAATGTCCCCCCCTTTCCTCCTCCTTTCCCCTAGTGCTCAGCAGGATGCCACAAGCTATGGAGCATCCCGTTGGCCAGTTGGGGTCACTTGTCCTGTTTCTGTCCCCTCCTCGCTCCCTGTGCACCCCAGCTCCTCACTGGCTGGGCAGCATGAGGAGTGAGATGTCCTTGGCACTGTGAAGCACTGCTCAGCAACAACGAAAACGCTGATGTTATCAACACTGTTCTCATCCTAAATCCAAAACTCCTGGTTACCTTTTCTCTGTGTGTCATGGAAAAATGCCATCAAATAAGGGCAATGTCTACACTGGGTGCTTGTGCTGAGCTTACCTTCCTTGTGATAAACCCAACAGGCTGCTGGAATTTATTAACCAATTAACAGAAGTAACCGAGGGGGTTTCCTCGCTAACAGGGGAGGGGAAGGAGCACAGCAAGAGAAGGAAGCGCCAAAAAATGCGGGTGTGTTTTCCTGCCCACTGAGCCATTCATGGCTCTGAGGAGGCAGAGCTGTGCCATGAGGAGCTCCTGTCTAATGGGAGAGCCAGTGCATCGGTTTCGATCTTGCCCATGCTAGGTCACCCAACAGGCTGCAACCATTCAGGCAATTATCTATAATTTGTTACCTAGAATAATGAGGTAATTATAGTTAATTATATGAGTGATTTTAATATATGTGTAATGCATAATATATAGATCATAAAAGTATTACTATAAAACATCCCATCTCCCCGTTCCCTGTCTCGTGGTTTTGTTTGACCAGGCACCCTCTTCCCACCAGATCCTGCTGGAAGCAGGATGCTCCCAGCCACAGTCCCAGTGCTGCAAGGGGCCCTGGTGCTGGGCTGGGGCTTCAGAGCATGCTGCTGGAAATACTGCTGACATGCAGCATCATATGTGTGGCTATTGGCTGGGAAGAGCTCTCCTTTATAGAATCATAGGCTCACTGAGGCTGGAGAAGACCTCTAAGATCCTCCAGTCAACCCATCACCACCGTGCTTTGAGCACATGGGTTCAGGAGATGAAAACTGATCATCCATGCTTGACACATCACTGCATTTCTGGCATATGTCTTTAGACAGAAAAAAAGGAGCATGGTTTTTTCTTATTCAAGAGGGTCCTTGCAAAAATCATTTTGTTTATGTAGATTGTAGCTCAGGCTGCTCCAGTTGAGATGTACACACTGAGAATAACCATGACTGAGCCGATGGCAGCTTCTTCCTCAGCACCATGCACCTCTGAGATGAGCCTGCCAGCAGCACCCGAAGTTTGCTGATGGTCACAGTCCAGCTGAGCTCTGTGGGGGACTGTGTGACTGGGACTCAACAAATCTGGGATTATCTGCTAATTCGCCCCTGCATGAACTTGCCCAAGTACATTTTTCAAGCTTTATGGTGAAAGCCATTGGGCAGCTTGGGACAAGTCATACATTTTTTTCTGCAATGTGAATTCCCTGACTTATTTTTCTTCTTTCTAAGGCTCCCTCAGGGCAGTACAGGCAGACTATTCCCCAGCGCAGTCAGGGTTTGATATCACCCCAATAAGTGATCACATCTCGGGGTGACACACAGCCATCACACATCACACCACAAGGACACCAGCAAAATGGTTTTGCATCGTGTGAATTATTTTCCCATTTGAAACACAGAACCTCTCTCAAATAGCTTTAAAACCCATCTCACAGTGAAGCATCCAGTTTGTTCCATTAACTACTCAAGGAGTCAACTGGAGAAACACTGTTATTAATTTCAGTGGAAAGCTAAAATGCAGTTCATTTTCTGTAATTGCGGGCCCGTCACCTAAAGACCTGGGAAAAGCTTTTAATCCAAGGTGTTTTTAGAAGGGTATGATTACAGCACATGTCTTCACAAGGTGCCCAATTAGTGTGGCGTCAACCAAAAAGAAACACAAAGAGCCTAACTTTGGGGCTGCCAGCAGACGGTCCCCACCCAGCTCCAGTTGGGCAGGGACCAGTGGGTACTGGGATGCTCATGCAAGGGGCACTGCTCCCTTCCCACCCCACTCATCTGCATCCAGCCCCCAGCCCAATGCCATAGCTTGGTGGCTGCCTTCCTCGTGTTGGTTTACGTGTGCACCTGGAGCAAAATTGGAAAACGCACAGCATTTCATTTTCATTGGAAAATAAGGAGCAATCTGCAAATCACTGATGATCTGGAGAACAGGATGGAGTGCACCCTCAGTTAATTCATGGATGACATGAAACTGAGGGAAAAGCTGACCCAACTGAGGACTGTGCAGTCATCAAAGAGGGACCTCAGCAGGATGGAGAGGGCCTGACAGGAATCTCATGGTGTTCAACAAGGAGAAGCGCAGAGCACTTCCCCTGGGGAGGAGCAGCTCCCAGCACCAGGACATGTGGGAACTCAGCTGGAAAGTGGCTCTCCAGAAAAGGACCTGGAGGTACTGGCAGTCATGGAACTGAACATGAGCCACAGTACGCCCTGACTGATGGTATTCTTGGCTGCATTAGTCAAAGTAAGGCTAGCAGGTGA
The DNA here is from genome assembly GCF_038088225.1 of Cyrtonyx montezumae. Classification (NCBI taxonomy): domain Eukaryota; kingdom Metazoa; phylum Chordata; class Aves; order Galliformes; family Odontophoridae; genus Cyrtonyx; species Cyrtonyx montezumae. The sequence continues at coordinate 17,191,120 of NW_027071848.1, forward strand.
AAAGAGGTGATCCTTCCCCTCTACTCAGTATCAGTGAGGCTGTAGCTGCAGTGCTACATCCATTTCTAGCCCCCCTCACCCAGCACCAGAGAGACATGGGCATACAGGAGAGAGCTCAGTGGAGGAACACTGAGATGCCGAAGGGCCTGGAGCACCTCTGCTGAGGAGAAGCTGAGAGCTGGGACTGCTCAGCTCAAGAAGAGGAAGATCAAGGGGATCAGAGCCACAGCTGAAAAGTGGGGTCATTTGCAGTGAACCCCTAAAGCTGACTCACATCTACGAAGGACACTCAGACCAGTGGAAAAGCATGGATGGCAGAAAACCAACCCACTTAAGCTGGGTGTTTGGCACATCCAGCAGCCTCCTCTCTTGGCTGTGGTCCCCTATTGACCAGGCAGCACGTGGGGACAATGTGTGGGCCCAGGCACAGTGGTGCTTTGGTGTTGCCCTTGGGGCTGCTTTGCACTCATGCAGGGGACCCTCTGACCATGTCCCCAAACAGGGGCACAGTCCTAGTGCTGGAGAAGCCTTTAATGGAGTTCACCAAGAGCCAGGTATACTCGACACCTCAGTGGATGAGGACTGAGGTGGGTAGTAGTGCTTGGGAAGTGAATTAACTGGGGAAAAAAATAAGAAAGGAAAAGGCCGCATCATGCCTCTGCTGTGCAGCCTTTAATCTGTGCATGTGGAGGGCTTTGGGCTCCGGGGCTCTTTCCAAGCTGGCACATCTCCCCAACCATGATAACATTTTCAACATTAGTGGATGACATTCTATAATATGTTTAAAGATCTGTAATATTTTATGCTTGTAGCTCTTTGTGATTGTTGTTCCAATATGGCACTGATGTCGGTATTAAAGTTTAATATGATTATAAAGCTCAATTGTATAACCGAGGGGTTATACTCTTTATCTATCCTAATCTGATTAAAATGCCTCTCTTCAGTAGCTTGCTGCAATCGCTTTACAGCAAACCCTGGCAGCCAAGCCACCAGCAGTGTGTGTGCTCCTACCTTCACTTTAGCTGGGGCAGAATCCTTTTCTTCAGGGCATCTGCTGTGATGTCATGTTCTGGTTCTAGGAGAAAACCAATGTCAGTAACACAATGATGAAAACCAGTGTTGATAACACAGGGATGCTCATAGTTGCTGCCAAGCAGTTGTACAGAACCAAGGCCATTTGCAGTGAGGGTCCCAAGGAGCTGGGAGGGAACAGAGTGAGGACAGCTGACTTACACTGGCCAAAGGGATACTCCATACTATATGACATCATATGGAAGGAGTTGTGAAGAGGGTGGGAGCTCATGTGGCTCTCTTTTGCTCCCTGAGGGGTGAGCTGGGCATTGGTCAGGGGGTGTTGAGCAATTGCTTGTGCATCACTTGTTCTATATAAAAATATAGTCATGACTCTTTTCCTTTTATTTTAGTAAGTAGTTTTATCTCAACCCACAAGCTCTACTTTGTTCTTTCTGATTCTCTCCCCATCCCACCAGGGAAGGAAGGAGTGAGCCAACAACTGTGAGGTGCTGAGCCTCACAGCACCTGGTTAAACCACAGCACCTGGCCAAACACAGTCCTGTGATCTGCAAAAAACATGCAGCCGTGCTTTCCCTTTCGATAAAGGAATTTGAGAACAGGTTTCAAGATTGCTGAAAAAATCAATTTTTTGGTATATTTGTGACTCCATTTTCAATCAATAAAAATACATTACCTTACTATTTACGAACAGAATGTGTAAGTTTGAATCAGATATTCAACTCCAGATTGTGTCTCTTCACCAGACTTCTATGAGCCCTCTTTTACCAGAGATGAACACCTCTCGCCACACAGACACATCTGACTCACGTCACTGCTTTTTGGCAGTACGTACAGTTGTGAGCAATTATTGTCATGGATGAAGCACGGGGAGAGTAAAATTGTATCAGAAATCTCTGATGAGCACCTTGAGAAACTCACCAGGAACTGCAGCCACCGCCACTGAACCCAACGGATGCATGAGGTCCACAAAAACAAAGTCACACACCGCAGCAGTGTTATGGTTTTGTTGCTCTCTTTTTCTTGTTGTGTAGCATAGAATTTGCTCTCTCAGATAGTGTTGTTGTGCTCTTTGCATCTGTTGTAGTTTCTGGGGAAATAAATAGGAGGCATTACTTTTTGTTCAACCTACGTTTCTGTGGCCCAGGACAATTCCTCTTCATTCGATGTGGAATAGGCAAACCAAAGGGTTGGATACCTTTCAGTGCTATAAGGGAAGAGGAGAGGCACTTTGGGGCTGCTGCCTTGCACTGATGTTGCTAAGCAATGGAGTAACTGCCAGCAGCAAATGTCACTGCCGCATCTAAAACCCATCACAGCATTAAATTCATCATTGTAATTAAATTCTCTCTTTGCTTATGATACCATCTTCTGAACGTGAAGTACCTGTCCAGCCCAGTGGAACACTAGCTAATGTGAGAGCACACATCCAGCTCTAATTTCCATTGCCATTTAGTGCTCATGTGCCACAGTGTGTTATAAACGCAAAGGTACAGGACAGAAAATGTGCTAAAGAGAATGTGGTTAGTGCGTCAAGAGGCAAAAGCATGAGGAGAGAGCTTGGTTTTACTGAACCCATCTCCTGCATACGACCACACTGTGCTTTGAGGCAAAGCAGAGGCACCAGATGAACCCCCACAGCCTTCTCCCAGCAGAGCTGTCTCTGCACGCTATGGGTCTGTATAACCAGGCAGCTCTCAGGTCAGAGCTCCAGTGAGAGCAGGCTCTTGTGCTTCTGGTCTGCTCACATGAAGCCCTGCAGCTGCAGCCCAGGAGGTGGTAGCTCTGCAAGCTGCCTCTCTGCGGGACACACGGTTACCAACCAGACCACAACTGCCAGCTTCAGTAGAGCAGAAAGCACAGGCTGCTAGGGGATGCAATGTGGCCAAGCCTCCAGCATCTCTGCTCCCGACCCATGGGGAGTCAGGGCTGCAGCAGCACAGTAGGGTCAGGAGGACAAGTGGAGAGCAGCAGCTCAGGACAGCCTGGGGATGCAGTGTTTGCCCCTATTATTGGTGATCCCGTGCCCAGTTCTTCCTCCCTGATGTGACAGGAGTGGTTGCCTCTCATTTCTCCTTTGGCAAAACCAGATGTGCTTTCCCCGCTGAGAAGCATGCTGCTTCTGCTGGGCTGTGCTTGCCACCCCCAGATTCCTCCCAGATTAAAAAGAAAAGCAGCCCTCAGATCCAAAAGCATTCTTTCTCCTTCTACACCGTGCACAGCAGATTCCAGAGCTCTCAGACCTCTTCCATTTCTGGATAGCAGAATTTTCCTGTGCTGCTCTACCAAGCGACGTTATTCACAGCTCTATCAACTGAGGCCTGTAATTAGTGGTGTTCCTCAGGGCTCAGTGCTGGGTCCAGTCCTGTTCCACATCTTCATCAATGACTTTGCTGAGGGGATAGAGTTCACCCTCAGCAAGTCTGTTGATGATACAAAGCTGGGAGGAATGGCTGACACACTGGAAGGCTGTGCTGCCATTCAGCGAGACCTGGACAGGCTGGAGAGCTGGGCAGAAAGGAACCAGATGAGGTTTAACAAGAGCAAGTGTAGTGTCTTGCACCTAGGGAGGAATAACTGCATGCACAGGTACAGGCTGGGGGATGAGCTACTGTATGGGAACTGTTGAATCAGGCCTGAACCACTGATTGATCACCTGAGGTGAGCACTGAGTCAGCCGCAGGGGCACAGGTGAAGGCAATGCACCTGTGAGACTGGAAGGGGTGGAGTCTGGCTCCACCTCTCCCAGACCCCATTTAAGGGCTGACCACCACTGGGGAAGGATCTCTTGTTGGAGATCTCTCCCCTATGGAGTCATCAGCAAACATCAACCATTTGGAAAAGGCGAGCCTCTCTTTACTCATTGGTTGTCTGTTTACCATCCAGATAAGCCTAGCAAAATATACCGTCTTCCTCACTATTTTCTCTGAGTACTACTCTTTTGGGTTATTCACCCTACACCTGCTGGAAAGGAGCTCTGAGGAGAGGGACCTGGGTGTCCTGGTGGATAATAGGCTGGCCACAAGACAGCAGTGTGCCCTGGTGGCCAAGAAGGCCAGTGGGATCCTGGGGTGCATTAAAAAGCGCATGGCCAGCAGGTCAAGGGAGGTGATCCTCCACCTCTGCTCTGCCCTGGTGAGGCCTCATCTGGAGTATTGTGTCCAGTTCTGGGCTCCCCCATACAAAAGAGATGGGGATCTCCTGGCTACAAAGACAATAAAGGGCGTGGAACACCTCCCTTATGAGGAAAGGCTGAGAGCCCTGGGGCTGTTCAGCCCTGAAAAAAGAAGATGAGGCAATAGGATGAGGGGAGATGGCCACAAACTGAAGCATAGGACATTCTGCATAATGTGTGTGGGAACTCCTTCCCAGTGCAGTGACGGAGCAGTGGCACAGCTGCACAGAGAGGTGGTGGAGTCTCCTTCTCTGGAGACGTTCCAGACCCGCCTGGACGCCTACCTGTGCAACCTGGGCTAGGGAGCTGCTTTGGCAGGGGGTTGGACTCCATGGTCTCTGGGAGTCCCTTCCAACCCCTACAGCTCTGTGAGTCTGTGAACCGCAATGCATCATTAAGATGGGTATTGGATCCATAATGCAGTGCTAATATTCAGATGATCCATGTACGTGAACTGAGAACAAATAAGAGGAGGAAAATTTTTACTCAGAAGGTGGTGAGGTGCTGGCACAGGCTGCTTAGAGCCGTGGGAGTCTCACCCCTGGAGGTGCTCAAGGCCAGGCTGGATAGGGCCCTGGGCAGCCTGAGATGGTAGTCTGTAACATCCCTTCCAACCCAAACCATGTTGTGACTCTGTGACTCTAAGAGAACAGCATCATCCTTTTGCTTTTTTATCCATACAGCATTACCAGAATTGTCACACAAATGTGAAGTCTAAAGCTTTCCCCATCCTCCAAGCAAAAACATGCTGGTGTTGTAGGTCTCTGCAAATCATTTTCTGCCCCTCTCAGCCATGAACTTCTGTTTTTCTATGTGTTGCAGGAGATCCTCTTCTGTGGTGAAAGTTTGCATGCAAGTTGTCTGAAAATTGGGATGAGAATGTTCACTGAGCCACACTTGTGCTGCGACGCCTTGCTGGGCTGTGTGCTGTTGGGTGGTGCCATGGACTTGCCTTTTGGCCTTACCTCAATGCTGACCTGCCCAGAATAGTCACTGCTCATCTCATCAGGATATTATACTTAACATCCCTAACAAATTTCCACAATCTATTGGTTTAGTTTCTGGACTGAATGAAACTTGCTTTGCTCCCACTATCACCTGCCACAACATTATCTGAGAGACAGGCTTACATTTTCATTGTACACTAGAGAATCTGCAAAAGGACTCTACATTCTAATACTAAATTTCCCTCTCAGTTTTTCCTGCGTCTAAAAAGAAAGCTTAGAGTGGCAAATAAACTACTGTGTTTTCATTGCTTCATTGGCATGCGGTGAAATAGAATGAACTGCTCTGTATTCTGAAGATCCATATGGCTGTTTGGGGAAGGCATCCCTCCTGTGAAGATGAAGCACACAGATGCTTCAGTCCAGCTCCTCACAGAACAGCTCTGTGCACGTTCAGCTGCAACAACAAAACCATTAATCTGTCTGTAAACCAGAGCCCTCATAGTGCGACCCCTCCACTACAGAAGCACAAGAGCCAGGAAGCCACTGGCAAACACTGCAGCATTGTGAGCTTTTGTACATAAACATTTTTCTTGTTTTAAAGGAACTCATTTATTCTTAGCCCTAACTATTGCAGAGGACAGGAATCTAAGCTCTGGGCAATATGAGTAGTAAAAATCTTACAGCAAATCATGCAGAAATTGCTTTAAGACTCATTCTGGCTTAGCAGACAGCTAAAGATAGAGCTCAGTTCCCTGCAGGAGATGGAGATGGGAACTGATTACCAGGAGGCTCAAATTACAGCCCCGGGCTCCTGAAAATGTGGTGTCTCCAGCAAGACTGTCTCCTTGCATCCAATCTGTGCTGAGGAACATCCTGGAGCTGATCAGTACCAGCTGGCAGGAAGGGGAATGAGGGAATGCTGCTGGTGGTCAAGGACCCCGGGGCAGAGATATTACCTTCCCTTCAGAACACTTGTCCATGCTGGAATCACTAGTTAAGCTGCTGGTGCGTAGCCCTGGGTGGCTGAACACATGGTTTGTGATGAATCACATGACAAACCCAAATCCTTCAACTCCTCCTGCATTTAGGCACCCGTTTCTTCTGCAAAGAGTGAGACAATGCTCGGAGTTATTACAATAAGTAGAATGAACTTTATTTTCATTCATCCTTCATCAGTACCATACAATTAGATAGCAAGATCTGAAAAAAAAAATAAAACCTTGAAATAATTTAAAACAGAAGGCACGGAGAAACAAACCCAACTATGCAGCTACGGGAGGAAGGGGAGAAGAGATCCAGGAAAGGAATTCAGTCAGGGGAGGTTTTCAATGCTAAATGTTCTGATAAAAGCTACAGCACACAAACAGAACCACACTGCTGAAGCTAACCCATGCTTGTGGTACATATGTATGTATATATATATATATATATATATATATGTATGTATATAAAAGAAAAAAATACTAAAAATCTGATTTTTGCAGGGTTTTGAATGAAAAGTGTTACTCTTCAAATAACAATAAAAAAGTTAAATCTAGTACATAGGTCAAAGTCTTCCCTAAAGTCTACGCTAAGACACACTTTACAAAAAAAAAAACAAACCTGCATTAGGAGCAGAGTGTACAATTAAACACCATTTTGGAATGGGAGGAAACTCTCTCAAATCAGACAACGTATCAAAGAAGTTTGGTGTTTGCATCAGAAACAAAGTTCTCAATACAGTAATATACTGTACAGGACATTCTTTTGTATTTTACTATTACGAAATTAAACTGTTATCATACATTACAGAGAGAAATAAAACCATTTCATTCATATGATATTTTTACTTCTTTTTTTTTTCCTTTGCAAAAGAGAAACTTTATTTCTTTTTAAAACAAAGCTACTGGAATTAATGACATGCGATAATATGCCCCAGTATTACAATGGCTAAGTGTGAAAGTAGAGCTCATGCTTCACAACTCATATATGCTGGGATTCCCCAATACATTCTCCAGTAATGAATAATACAATACAGAGGTCATTCAGAAAATCAGTTCAGGTGTGAACCTGGTTTATGAATGAAGCTGTTTTTTAACTATGCAGAACACTGACAACACGCAGGTTTTGCTCCAAGTCAGCACACTGCTTTATGTGCCCCACTCTTCTTTGTTCTAAATAAATGGGAGCTGCTCAGCCTGCAAACATCATGGAAAGGTGAAGTCTGGAAGTTACAGGTTTGTTTTTAAAAATACTAAATGCAATCCAAGATAAATAGCATTTATCTTACTGACAACTTAATAGCAGGTGTTCTCTAAAGGAAAGAAAAATCCTGCAGTGCAAGACAAATCGTTTCAGCATTCATATCAAGGCATTGCACATTTGTCAGGAGGTGACAGTGAACTCTGCAGCTTACTCTCCAGTTGGAGTTGAGTGAATAGAGGTGTCCTTCCCGCCTGCCCACCTGTAAACACACGTGTGTTTTCTTAACAGCTGGCTTTTCTCTGTAAGTGATTCCCCCATCTACAAAGTACAAGTCAAAGCACTGCTTCCACACGTGGAAAAAGAGAGCTGGCAACTACAATATAAACGGTAAAAATGATCTTAGTACAAACGTTCATCAAAATTCCCTGACATAGCAAAACATTCATTTGTAAAGGAAAGTCTAACACTGCAGGCCATTCACTCAAAGGCCACCTTGGGCACGTGTCTTCTTGCCAGCACTGCAACAGTAATTGCTTCCATATTTCTGTTCATTAGAGGATACAAACTCTGTAATATATTAAAGTTTCCTAACAAAGAGTCCAATTATTGCACTTCATAAAAATTCCAGTAATATCAGGCTTTCGTCCTACTTTTCTGTGAACACTGATGCCCTGAAAGGAGAAGTATGGGGACTCGGTAATTTCTTAGGAGTAAGATGGACTCCTCGAAGGAGCCTGAAACACTGACTCAAACATGGAAAGGCTTATCAAGTGGAAAGGTGCCCCTCTGGAAACTGATGCTGATTCACAGCAGCAGGTGGATGCATCACTGCATTACTGACACACGTTCTCAGACAATGGGTACTTGGCTGTTACTTTTTTATATTACACAGGAACGTAGGGCTGCTCAGAGACCCAACCACTGACTGGCTTCTTCTGCTGACTGTAAGACTATTGCTTGACTGGGAAGGCTCTGTGAGAGCAGTATCGCAGTAGGAGTTCTGTGTGAGCGTGTGTGTATTTGCATTCATGTCAGCAACAGATGTAGCAAATAGAAATGGTGAGCTCAGGATGGAAAGATACTCAGCCTGAGAAGCCCAAGAAAAACGAACCAAGAAAAAAGTGAATACAGCAGTTTTGGCCCAGCTTATAACCAGCTGTATCAATGGGGGGGGGAAGAGATAAAGGAGATTTCTTGTGCCAACTATTCAGGAAGTGAAGCTGCTTGAACCAAAATGATTTCATAAATCTAGATGAGGCTTCCAGGCCAGCAAATCACGGTTAAAGTTACTTTGTTCCTCTGCTCCTTCAGCATGGGAACAAGTGCAGAATGACTCATTCCAACCGTTGATAGTCCATTTACAGCAACAATCATATCACCACACCTAAAAAACACAAGAAGAAAACCCAGTGATGAGTACTGCTCTGCTCTGTCACACATCAGCAAACTGCACTTCATCTTCGGAGAGGCATGTTTCCCCCAGGTTTGAACTGCAGCTACAAAAACAAAAAACAAACAAACAAAAAAAAAAAAACACACCCAAAACATCAGGGTCTGATTATCAGTCTGTTTCACTAACGAATTTAATCTGGGAAATTCCCAGATCACTGGATTTCAACCCTAATGCCAAAATAGCTCTGCATCAAGAGCTAACCTAAATGGAAATGCGAGAAGAGAGAGCTGGAAAGATCTACTTGATTCAAGACAAGATAAGAAGATAGCAAGCAAACATCACAGCATTTATGTTTGTGTGAACTGTAACACATTTATACCAAACGTCTTTACTGTAGAAGGTATGAGTAAAGGTGTGTAGTTACCAACCACATTCCAACCAAGAACCTTGTTTCCAAAGGCTTATGATTTTGTCAAATGTAACCATGTGACTTAAGATGTCCTATAGCAGATGGCTCAACTGAGAAGCTGCAGCAGTTCTGTGCTTTGAAACAGGGAAGAGAAATGTGGGTGGGTGCTGTTTGCTGCCCTCGAAAAATATTGTCCTTGAAGGGTTACGCTTCAGTTGTTACAAACACAAGTAAAATTTCAACAAAGCACCTATGTTGTTCTTACATTGGCTATGCTGCATCTTGCTGGGATCTCTTCTCTACAATTTGAATCTATTTGGGATCCCCCAGAGCAGTGGAATGTGATGCTGGAGACTGAACAGGACTTCCCCTGTAACTAAGCCCTCCAGCTATCATGTGCACTATGGTGGATGGCAAAAAGGTGCTCTCCTGGGCTTCCCCAGCACCCTCCACTAGGGCAGAACTGAGGCAGAGGAGGCAGTGTGGCCAGCACTGGTCAAATGTGCATTCAGAAACCCTTCTCTGCCTGACCCAGGTATCTCATCACCCAAGAAAGCAAACAAACCACAGTGCTACAATTGACTGAGTTGGGTTTCACTGACCCAACTGCTGGAGCCATTTCATCTTCTATAAAGTCATACCAGATAGATTCTGTGGGCAGAAAACAATCTTAACTACTAGACTGTAATTTTTTTTTCTAACTTTCTTTCTATCCTAACAAAACAGTCAGATAATTTAAACCAAATGGGACAGCTCAAAAAGAGTGGTCCCATCATAATATATTATGAATGTTCTAAGGAGCTTTCACTTGTTGATGGGAGAGGCCTATCTTTAAGTCCACAGTTCAGGAAGAGAGTAGATGTGAGCACAGGGTACTTACTACATCACAGTGTCACAGAAGAGAATCTTTTCTATTCCTTACAAGGAGTAAGCATGACCACAAGCACTCTTCCCTTCTTAAGAATGATGCTTAAATTTCCATCTGTGTTAAGACTTCTAGTTATTAATTCCCCCATCTGACATTATTTACTTTGGGTTGAACTGAAATCTTTTATTTAACCCAAACCGTTTCACAGTTGGCCAAAATAATGCAATTTTGTGTTCAGCCAAACTATTTTTTTCATTTATTTATTTAGTTATTGAGCTGAAAAAAGCAATGACTGCCAACGACTCTAGGCATAAGCACGTGTTTTTCTTAAGTTTCTGTGTAAGTAAATCTACATGTAAAAATCACACCATAAAACTTCAAGCCACCTAATGTTCACAAATCCAGGGCATATTTTTCACTCCTACCTTTACAAAAAAAAAAAATCAGTTTATGAACAAGAGACTATTTAATAGTAATTTTAAGTCCTAATTCTGAAATAACCCTACATAAAGCTAATGCATATATGAATAGCAGACCTGGGCCTGGATTGCATCCAAATGTAGAGTGTAAGCAGAATCATTTCATCTTCGAAGCCAGAAGAGACCACCACCTTAGGGGCCTCTGCTGAACTCACCCCATTTATTCATGCCTTTTCTGCCAGCCAAAAACTCAGGGCACTGTTCCCTCATGATCTCTTCAGACTTTTTCATCTACTTTCACACCTTTCTATTAAAATAGCAGCAGCATCCATCTTTAGTACGAGGGCTTTAAGCAGTGGTTTCAGAAGGCTTTATGAAAGGATAAAGCAGTTTCTCCCATTTTAAAGAAAGAAGTAATTTAACTTTTTATCTGTTCTCTAGAAAGATTATACATGAAAAAGTAACCAGCCTGGCACTCATTTCTGCAATGCCTCTTGGCCTAAAGAAGAGTTAAACAGAAAGATGGAGGCAACAGGTGACATCAGAGCTGCAGCTGGGGAGGACAGAAGATGTACAAGCCTGTGACACTGTCCTCTGCTGAAGCAGCCCATACTGCTCTGCATCACTCTCACAGGAGAGGAAAAGCACTTCTGGGCTGCTCCAGATGTGACCCCAGCATTCATTAAGCTATTAATTGCACGAGGGTGTGCTCATTTACAAGTGTTGATGATGGTGATTACTGCCGTTTTAACTTACTTTAATCTTCCATCAAAGTACGCAGGAGTTCCAAGGACAATGGTTTTAATGAAGAAAGGCTGGTTTGTGTGGTTCTCCTCGTAGCCACCGACAATACTGAAACCCCAGCTCCCTAAATTGCTCCGCCGCAGTACTACGTCATGGCAGCTATGGAGGCAGCTGTGGAATGGAAGCACAGGACAGCTGGAGTAAAGCTGTGTGTACCACATGTGGGTGTTTCCATACCAGGCACAACACCTGCTCTCTCACATTACTGCTGCAGTAAGCAGGGAGAAGAAGGGGAAAGCTGGTGATAAGTATGCTGCTCATAGACACAGTAATTTTGCAAAATACAAACTGATCAACAGAAAAAGTCACATTCTTCAGACATAAATATGCTTAAAAAGAAATAACACAGAGCTAGGATAATTACTTAACTCTGGAAACTGACAATAATAAAATGGCATTATAGAGATTTCACAGATGGCAAGAACGTGGGTGGAAAATGTATATCCAACCTATTTACTTTGCAAGTCAAAAATGCAGTGTGCGTTTCTTCCACCTACAGTCAGTTTAGACTTCTTCCACTTTAAGTAAAGATCCATAAGTTCATCGCCTTCTCTACCTCTGAACTGATTCGCCATCAGTAATGAAAATATAATCATTTTGATACACGGCAGGTAAACAGTGCAGATCATGCTCCACTGACTGTACTGCTATATGTAATAATTTCCTTCATGAAAATTAATTCTTGCCAGTGAAATAGTGACTGTAATTAAAGCAAGCAAAGAATCAAGCAAACAAGAAACTCCTAGAAATTAACTTCTGGGCAATAACGATGCAATGTTCTTTACTGATATACAAAGCTCTTTAAAGAGCAGCAGCACAGTGAGTAACACAGGAGCAACACATAATCTTCCACAGCACATAAGGAATAGATCACTGCTAAGGCATTGAAAGGAAGTACATTTACCAAAGCTGAAAGCTGTTTATTGACACTGGATCACTCATAGTTCTGTTATATTCAGACATATTTGTTATCTTCAGACATATTTTGCCACCAGTTTTCTTGTTTATTTTTGTTATTTTATACTTCAACTACAGGCCTGAGCTTGGTTAAGTCCATCAGAGGGAGAGGAATTAGCCTGCACACTGCCTGAGTTACCAACACTATTCAGTGTAGTGGGAGCTCCTGATGGTGAGCAATGCCAGAATGAAGCCACAAGAGACTGAAAAACAGAACAGTAAAAATGAAGCATGGTGATGTCAAGCAGACTGCAGATTAGGAAAGGGGGGGAGGGAGGAAGCAGCAAACCTTGAAGAGTTTTTGTGTTTGGCAGAGATGGTAGTGGGTTCTTGAAAAGAAATACATGAGGACTTCTAACTCCACGTTTGTGTGGAAGAGACTTGCGTTAAAAGTATGAGAATGGAAAGCTTGATCCAATACTCCTAAACTGTATGTTTGGCCTTGTACATTTAAGTACTAAACTAGCACAGAGACATGTGGGTAAATACTTTGAGTTGTTATTAATTATCTCTCTGGTTTTAGATACTCTTCTGGAAACTATGATATGGTTAAACAATGGAAAAGATGAGTTTTATTCAGTGAGAAGAATCCATGTGAGGAGTTAGTATTGTTTTTGCAGGGATAAACCCAGTCTCTTCTCCTTCCAGTCCCCTAAGAGAACACTGCTCCTGTTCATGGTCCTCATCACGAGCACAATGCAAGCAGTGTATAATTGAAATGGTCAGGCAGGCAGAAATAAGAGCATGACTACTACAACTAGTCTCTGCTTTTGTATTTCTCTCTGGCTTAGTTTAAAACAGTTGACTAATTACTGCATTCATTAATTCAGTACCTTGGAAGTCCCAGCCACATGACCCACGATGGTGACCAACTGGCATCATATTCATTTTCACTGATGGTACTCAATTGCTCTTCATTGGCCTGGGGTTGTTCTTCTACAATCTGGACCTCCAGTGCTTTCAGGGCAACTACTGAGGAGGCAGCGCTGGCTTTCAGCATGGCCACAGCCTCACTGTGACTGAGGTTAGTCAGATCGATGCCGTTGATATTTAGCAACACATCACCTGTTTAAAGGCAAGAGTAAGAACACAGCAGCCTGTCATGATCTACAGTACCTCTCTGACCAGGATTTCATCTAATACTGTAATTTTCTGGAGCCAAGACAGCCTCAACGAACAACCTGGGAATGTGAATAGCAACATGAGCTCAATTAGCAACAATTCAAGCACCACATCTATATCTTATAGAAAAGCGAGGCTCCACAGAGTGTTTTAGGCCTTTGGCTTTTCTGAGTCTGCAGTTTAGGAGAACAAACACGAATACAAAAACAACTGGAAAGGCTGGTGCAAAACCCAATCCATCAGAAGAAAAAAAATGAGCATCTGTGCAAAGGTATAATCTGGAAAGAGTCCAAGACAGTAAAAAAATTGCCACAATTTTTATTCTATTTCAGAATAATATCAAAATGCCTCAGGGTAAAAACAAAAATGTAATTTACTGTTCAAGCAGCGTGAGTCTCCTCCTTCACACAATGTCTCACTTATTGATGAATGCCAGGAAAACCAAAGCAAACATGCAAACACCTGAGACACATTCGGAATGAGACTCATTTCTTAAAAGCTTCTGCCTCCCAGGAAAAGCTGAAGTTGAGGTGCAGCACAACTTACAGCCATGTTTGTGGCTGCTGTGGCTCCTTTATTATTACATAATGAAACTAGAATTGTGATTCTTCCATCAGTTGTATTTTTCACATCAGTACACTGTGGCATGTGGGTATAGATCCCCCCACCTCAGAAGCATATAAGGAGGTTCCCATGCTGTTCTTTTACAATTTTGACTTTTGAAGCCCTCCCACCCCCCCACTTCCTTCTAAATTTAGTTCCTAAAACAACTTTAGATTTTGTGAACTCTGAATTGCTAAGGTCCCATACACAGTCACATATGGCACCATACATTCTAAACACCAATGCTTAGCTACTTATCAGCAAGGACTGTGCTCTCCTATGCTGAGTCTAACCTTTGTCTTTTCATTCCCTATATCCTTCTGCAAAGCTGAGGAACAGGGGTGGGTGCTGCAGCACACCTGAAGAACAATAAAACCAGGCTGTGCTGAACAGAAGACAAGATAGCATTTAGGTTCCATGGACACTGCAGAGGAAACGTTGGGGTTATTCTCCACATGGGTTACCTGCAATCAGGAACATGTGAGCTGTTCATATATCGTAGTGAAGATTCCTTGAGCAGAGATGGAGCCTATCCCACCAAATGGAACACAAAATCAGGATGAGTGCACTACAGTACGAAGCATCACATGAGACCCTCAGCTCAGGGGATTACAATCAGCTGTAAAGAATGTAACCAGACATTTCCTGATCTTATCCACTTCCCCTCCTATCGTTCTCTAAACATCCCTTTCCTAGAAAAGGTGGAAGTGTGATACTAAATACCGCATTTCCATTCCTGAAACACAAACATCCATCACTGCTTTGTTATATCTGTAAAAAGGCTTTATGACACCACGTGATTTCAGTGAATGTACTCATCAAAAAACAATTGGAGGTCATCCATGCCACCAGGAAAGCCAAGCCCTACCTCGTTTAATCCTGCCATCTCTTGCCAAACACCCGTGGGGCTGTACGCTTGTCACGAAAATGGGCAGTTCGCCACTTTTGCTGCCTCTGCCTCCTGCCACTGTCATTCCAAGAGATTCATGTGGCTCTTTTTTCACAGTAATGTGCTTTTCTTGGCATGTAACACACTGGGAGAGATCCTGTTTGACAAGAATAAACAATGTAGTTAAAGCTCTGGAAGAAAAGAAAACCCCAACACACACCAAAAAAACCAAACAGAACAGAACACAACTAAGTACACCTCAAAGCTATTCTGTGGTGCTTTAACAGAATAGTTTAAAGGTCTAAGTCTGTAGTGAAAATTGGCTTTAGCTGGATTTCCTCCAGCTCAGAAAAGAAAAAAATCAAAAAGCTACTCATGTAGATTCGTAAGTGTAGACAGAAAGCTGACAAATGGCAACCGTGAAAATCTCTCTCCAGTTTCTTTTAGCCCTTACACTGGAATAGGCTACATTTTAAGACTGTGCTATGAAACCATATGGCCAAAATTTGAGAAACCAAACAGAAGCAAATCTTTTGATGTCTTGGTGAACATCAGCATTACCTCACTTGTAAGTAGAACACGGCCCACAACTACAAAGAAGCTCCATAAGAAATGAAAATGTGCTTTCACCATCACACAGAAAGGCCATTTAGAACCTCCCATGTCATGTTTGTTTTAACCTTTGGTATGTAGCCTCTTTCAGAGCACAGAGTAACTAAAGCCAATAAATGCTATATATAAATGCACGTAAATGCTACACGCAGACTTCCCAGTAACCATGATAACCCAAACCTGAAGCAAAAGAGAATATTTCATTTTCTAACATGTGAATTCTTCCCAGTGCAGTGATAGAGCACTGGCACAGCTGCACAGAGAGGTGGTGGAGTCTCCTTCTCTGGAGACGTTCCAGACCCGCCTGGACGCCTACCTGTGCAACCTGGGCTAGGGAGCTGCTTTGGCAGGGGGTTGGACTCCGTGATCTCTGGAGGTCCCTTCCAACCCCTACAGCTCTGTGATTCTGTGACTATAAAGTTTAGCTCATATTTAGTTTTTCCCTTCCTAAGGATTTAGACCTGAATTAAAGTTTATTTTACTTGCTTAAATCTTTCCTCTTTGGTTTATTTAGCGATACATTGAAATCACTGCACACACACCTGCAACGACATCTTAACACAACAAAAATCTTGGAAAGAATCCAAAATAACAGAAGAAATAACCTGGAAGATTCTTCCAAATACAAACACTTCTTTATTCCCCTGCTTTCTCTTACAAATTGGAAACACTGCTTTCCTCTACTTCCAATGCCAAATGCCTCCTCCGATTGAGTCTGCTCCTTGCATGTTCATGTTAATAACATAATATACAACTCATAGCTTCCAAAGACAGCTCCTCCTTAAGTCTTCAGGCTTTGGGATTAACTGGCAGGCACCATGCAATTACATGAACTTTGTATTAGGCCAGAAGACTTATATACCAACCAATTAATGACAGAGAAGCAAAGACAGTACCTAAACATTTAGAAGAAAATACTACTAACACATGTAAATCCTCCCAGCAGAAGGGTGACATTAGACAGAGACACCTAAAGACTGATAGGAAGCAAGGTGGCTTGGTTGACATGGCCAGAATGACAATTATTTCACAAAATCTGAACAGTCACAAGTCATAATGCTTTAACAAGAGGAAATAGTTAGAACTGAAGCACAGGCTTTATTTCTGCACATAATCTGATACTAGCTTCGTGAACGTCTCTTCATTCTGCCTTTATCTCCCATCCCGTAGGCTTGCAGTCAGTCCTGCTGGCTGATGGAGGAGAGGGCACATCCTCCAACAAGCTCTTTATATGCCGGATGGTACACACTGCATCTCCTGGTGTTGCTGGTTGCAGCCAGCACAGTGGCAGAAACAAGATTACTCTTGAATGACACCAACCTTATGTGAGCTGGGTCTGCTGTGAACCAGCTGCTGGGATTGGTGTTGGTGTGGGCTGCTGTTGTGAGTCCCTGTGTCTCGGATAATACTGACCGTCTGTGACTTGATGGGTCTAGAGATGATCAAATTCACTCTCTCCCCGCTAGCCTGTCAAATACATAAGACAAAATAAACAAGTCTATAGGATATATAGGATGAAATAAGAAGTCAGCAGAACTTGTTTTTCAGTTTCTGGAGGTGCCACCAACTTCTGAGTCCCTTACTTGATTCTTGCTGCAAATCCCCCTAGAACAGAGGGGATACTAGCACTCCTTTACTTCTGATGTTACATCTGCTTCACTTGGAAATCCTTTTCAAAAAGGACTGATTCAGTGTTATGAAGCTTCAAACATGAACAAACAAACAAATTCCATTGGCAGCCTCTATGAATTTGTGCATCCTTTATCAACAAAAGAAGAAATGTGCACACGATGGATTCAGGATTTGCAGGTTTTTGTCAAAAGTTCTGAACACTGTGTTTCTCAAAGACTTCAGAGAAAGATGTCACATATAAGCAGACCATTAAATCCTAGAGATCTGGGAATATCAGGAGACTCAGATATGAGATATTAAATGAAATATCAACTCTTTCAATTACTGCAAATACACCTGCAGAGATAAAAGTCACCTGTTGTAAAATTCTGGCCATTTCACCGTATCCAGAAACTGAGAAACCAGTGTGTTAAACCCCAAAATCATTGTTATTTTCCTTTAGCCACAACGGAAGCTCTTAAAATGATATCTGAAGCAAATATTTTCTATTCATTTGAGCTGCGGTTCTCATTTGGTGTTGGAACTTGAGGTTAAGCAAAGGCAATTAACTGTGCTAGACTGCAGGAACCTGCTACTGGTCTATCCCAACTTGACCAACACAAGAGCGTTTTTCCCAACATCCCATCAGAAGGAAGCAAGCAGCACGTGCTGCAGCTGTTTCCTTTCAGACTAGGAGGAAGGTGCACAGAGAGTTTTTCCTGCAGGAACAGGTAGGGGTCATGTGTCCGACTGCATCTTGCTTTGGGTGATATTAGTGCCCAGAGCAGAGCCAGCCATTTGGAACAGCCCTTCCTCAATGCTCAGGAAATGAGTTTTACTGCACTGGGTTAATGGAAGATTGACTTTTTGTCCCTAGCTGCTGTCTGTTGTTTCTATGAAGTCTGGCAATTCGCTGTCCCATTTTGGCCCACAAACTCCATGTACAGGTAAATCACTGCAAATCGATGTCCACTTTTATACAGCTTACTGAGACTAGAAATTAAAACTACTATATATACAGAAATGTAATAATAATCTTTTTTTTTTGTTGTTTTTTTTGGTTTTTTTTTGTTAAGCAATAGGCCTCATAAGCTGCCATCTAACATTCAGGCTGCGTGCTAGGGAAAACTAACTCACTTTTTAACTAACTCTACCTGGCATAGTCTCTCCCCATTCCTCACCCAAGACACAGAGCCAAGCTAAGACTTGAGAAATGCAGGTCACCTGTATAACCTGAGCAGCAAGCTCGGGTGTCCCGTGCTTCAAGTCGTGCCCGTTGATGGCGAGCACTCGGTCGTTGCTGCAGAGCCGGCCATCCTGGGCAGCCAACCCTCCTTCTAAGAGGTCGAGAATGAACACTCCCGGCTCATCCGTCCTGCGGACCAGCTTGATGCCGAGTTGCTCACTGGAGTCACGTTTGTGCAGCGTGACTTGGAAGCTGTCATCCCGTGAGGAGGTGGTGGTGGTGGTGGTGGTGTCAGCGTGGCCGTGCGTACGGCTCCCGAACCGCCGCTCCCGCAGCACGGTGAGGTGCAGCACCGAGCAGGGCTGCGACAGCACTGCTCGCGCGTGGTTGTGGGACACATTGCTGATGTCAAAGCTATTCACCTGCCAAAAGATAAACAATCAGAAGAGTGGTCTCATGGGTTTAATTACTACTCACTGTGAACATAATGAAATTAGGAACATAAAGTTCCTTCTGAACTAAATTCACCATAAAGATCAAGAAAATCCACCTTGGAGCAAGCTACTTATCTGCCTGTACAGTGCTTTCTCTCTCTGCCTTCCATCCTTTCCTGCATCCCATTTTGTCTGCCCAGTCTACAAACCTATTTCCCGCAAAGGTGACATCCCTTTAAAGGCGAACACCCCCTATCCTCATGCTTCAGGATTTTCATTCTCCTGGTCTACAGTGTTCCTCAGATCTTTTCCTGTTTTATTCTCCAGAATAAGAACTTCATGAGTGCTTTCACCATCAAGCCTGATATTACTTAAATCTATGAAACAGTAGCTCTAAAAACAGTTCACTCATATCTCTGAGGAAAGCTAACACCTAACAATATGCAGTACTTCCACGATGTGAACAATTTAAAAGGAACTGCAATTCAGAAAACTTATATTTGTTCACTAAGGTAATAGAAAAGGTGGCTTTAGTGAAGTCACAGCATTTAGGGATTTGATTTAGTAGTAGTTGGGTAGGGATAGTGATAGGAGGATGGTTGGACTAGATAATCTTGTAGGTCCTTTCCAACCTTATGAACCTATGAACTTAGGAGTTTTTTCACTGACTTCAATGAGGTCAGAGTTTCAGATTTACAGCCTGTCTAAATTCAGTTGTAAATGAAAAACAGACTAAGCCCTCCCTCCCTGTGTGCAACAATCCGTTGTTATGTGGCCCACAGATAAAGAGATCAGTTACATTCAGATATTTCTTCTACTACAGTCAAGACATAAATTTATAGTGCAATGAGATTTAGCTGAAAATGGGACCACTACAAAAATGAGCACAAAAGCAGTATGTGTTATCATTCTGTAAGAAGGGGTTGAAAGTTAACACTGAAATGTCATCATTGGCACACACTGTTGTGCCCTGATGGAAGAGCCCGTCCTCATGATTTTAATAGCAATAAGTACTTCTTTTAAAAAAAGGCATAACAACTTCTAAAATAATGCCAAATATTTATCAAAATAGAAAAAGATTATACCAAACTATAAAAAATAAATACCCACTTACTGACCTGCCCCTAACCCCTGCCCCAAATCCAACCTGAACAAAAACAAAAACAAAAACACCATTAACCAAGAGCTAGGCAGAGAAAGGACTCAGAAATCTCTGTACAACAACCATCACATTTCCATCTCACATCTGAGCTAAGGGGTGGGTGTCAAGAGGCCAATCTCAAACAATTTGGCCACATTCAGGCCAGTGCTACCCCAGACAGGTTGTCACCTTGAGCAGAGGGAGAGGAGGCACAGCTTGAAGAAAGAACAGTTAGTTAAAGCTGCCACCAGCAAAATCCACCAGGGTTCATCTGTCAGAGCCTTCAAATTAAATTTAGTTTTATTTTTAGCTGTCGCTTGCTAAAGTAAATGCATAAAATATGGAAGCTTGCAGAGGGCACAGAAGAATGTATGCAACAAAATTTAATTCTTCTTTCTATAAAGCAGTCCACAATCTCAGAGTAAAACAGCCTTAGTATCTCTTGTAGAAACATTCTCACTAGAACATATTTTATGTGGATTACTATCACAGTCCTGCACAAAAAGGGACCATTTGTAGAGCACTTCAGGCACCTACCTGTATGCCGTACACAACGTGTACTTTTATGTAGCAGTTACTAAATGCTGCTTTCTTAGATCTTAAAAGGGTAATACTTCTTGTTTGACCGGTCAAGTAAATGCCAAGCTTCACTCTGCAGTCCTTTCTGGCTTTATTTCAGCACTTCACCTCTCATGAAAGTCTTTGAAGACATTTTCAGAAACAACTGGCTGAAGCATGCACTGAGCTGCATTGAACTCTGTACTTAATTATAGTCTGTACAGACCAAGCCTGGTAATTTTAATACAACTCAGCACCAGCCCAGGCAACTGTGAAGCTATAAAGACACTGTGTCTTCCAAAAACTTTGGCTTTTACCTCCCACACTTGTTCCTCATCGTGACAAAAGCACTCTGATGAACGCCTTCCTAGCATCTGACATCCTCAGTGTCAGCATGACGATAGGAGGAACACACTGCAGCTTATAAATACTATTTATAGTCAACTTACTGCCACTTACAGCTTTGGAAACTATAAATGACACCTGCCCAAATGGCAAGATTTCTAAAGCTTCAGTGCAAAGGCCCCTATTCTGCAACAAATTCCCTTACGTATGGGAATAACTTGGGTAGCATTCAATCAGTGCCTACAACTGCTTCTTAAAAAGGCAACATTTTGGGAGCCCCTTGCATTACTCTTGGACAGCTACTCTCCTAATATTCAACAAGAAGAAAAAGACACGTTTTTCAAAAGGGACTTCTATTTTCTGAAGTGCAAACTAATCTTATTCCAAGTATAACTGCCTCCTTAAGCTACTTTTCTCTTCCAGATTTAAAAAGAAAAAGGGAATGAAAAGGGCTGATGCTATTTTTGGACTGATCTTAGGCTATCACATCAAAAGCAAGCATTTTTTGTGAAGTCAGTTTTAAATGATGGATATGTATTTGTTTCAGGTGGAATGATTCAAAAATAGAAAAAAAGGAGGAGGACTGTGTTGTTTGTGTAGAATTCAATTACTGTCATTCTAAAAATTGCTCTGTCTACAGATTACTGTATTTAGCTCCTTTCCCTATGATTAAATCAACAGAGTTAGATCGTTTTACACCATCTTTGTCTAGTTACTTAACACTGGAACAAAAATACACGTTCTATCATAATCAACCTGAAGTTTAACCATTTGTGAAAATGTTACCAAAAAATACTCAGAGCACTTTGCTTCAAATATGTCAGTAAATAGTACTGATTTTATCCTTTTACAAATGCTGGAAGATGCAGATCTGCTGCAGGGGCTGTTCAAAGATAGCACTGAAATCAGACTAAAATAACAACTTAGACAAAGTCAGTCTAGGAAAATACGAATTGCTTTTTACAGGGAATAAACTTTGCCAACTTGTTAGCCAGAGGTATCCTTTAGGGTTTGTTTGGTTTTGGTTTTTTTTTTTTTGGAAAGCATGCATAAAGAACATGCCCCACAACATTTAAAATCAGAAAAATAAGCTCATGTTTTAAGAATTGATAAGAGGAGAAAAACAAATTCTATGGGGCTGATCCTGTGAACCACACAAAGCATCATAGCCAAAAGTGCTAGAAAAACAGGCTCTGCTTTGAATATTAATTGGCTTTCTAACTGATAATTGCAAAGCTAACATTTACACAACATAGTCAGACAAGGAAAATCCCCCATCTCATTTAGCAGGCAGTTCTGCAATGACTGAATGGTAAGTAAGCAAACAGAATACGTAATTCGATTCCATACTTGAAGTATTTGGTCTCCAGCAAGAAGTCTTCCATCTCTGGCAATGATTCCATCTCGATAAACCTCCTGAATAACAATGTTGATCAAAGGCGTTTCATTGCCGCCCACTATGCTAATTCCTAATTCAATATAAGGATTGGACCGATGAATTTCAATAGTAGTGATTTCTCCTTCAGGCAAGGTAGGTGGCTGTTGATTTGCTGCCAATTATTTAAAAAAAGAAAGAAAGATGATTAATATCCTTTATACCTCATCCACTTTCAATAAAGCAAATTACCAGAGGACTGTATAGAGCACGGCACACAATGGTTTCACAAACTAAACAACTGTGACTGGATTAGTTTTGCTATTTGTTGGGATACCTAGATCATTGGAAATAATAAATAGTAAATTAGCAGCATCTGCGCTTCATGAAACGGGGCTTAACTGTTTTTTTGAAAAGGATATTCTGAACCTCTTGACTCCTGACCTTTCTGAGAATAAATATTTCCAATTTGATCACTTGTGTGTTCACATTTGATGATGATGACAGCAGAAATTCATTTGGGTGTACAGCCCACAGAACGTCTTCATTGTGCTTCTGCTATTATACAAATTATGTGCTGCAACTGAGCTAACAGGTGCCAAGAAAGAGACCATTCCTGAAGCAAGCATGGAGACAACAAAGGAGGATGCTAAGGGGTATCTAATATGCAGAGGAAGGAAGGGGAAACAACCACCTTCCTTTGTGGTAAGGCTGAGCGCTTCCTCTCTAAAATCCCAGATGCCACAAGCATTACTACTAGCTCAGAGCAGGTGGATGCAGGAGTTATTCAGCTGCCTTCTGGGCTAAGCAGGGCAGCATTCAGTGTGCAGAAAGCCTGCCAATCCAGTGGGGACCCAGGGGAAAGGGGAGAAGAAATCTAATCTTAGATAACAACTACTGCAATTTTACAGAAAACACATGGCTTCAGCCTCACTGCCTGTAGATTGATGTGAACCATCTTAGTAAGAGAGTTTCATTATGATGAGATTTCTACTCTGTCTGCTCACAGTACCTCCATTAGTGGCTGACCACATAGTAAAGCTGCCACATCTCTATAGGCTGTGATTTTGAGTATTGCTCCCAGATTGGACTAGACCTGTTTTTCAGATGTTATTCCTATTTTCAGCATCCAGGACAGGGAGAATTCCCCAGAGCGCAGGAATGAAGCTTTGTTTGTCAGGGGAGGTTCAGGTTGAATATTATGGAAAATTTCTTGTCTGAAAGAGTGGTCAAGTATTGGATCAGGCTGCCTAGGGAGGTGGTGGAGGTCACTGTCCCTTGAAGTGTTCAAGAACTATGTAGATGTGGTACTTAGGGATGTGGTTAGTGGGCATGGTGGGGATGGGCTGATGGCTGCACTCGGTGATCTGAGAGGTCTTTTTCACACTTAATGATTATATGATTCTAATGCATGGATGTTGGTGTAGCATACTGCACTGTGATACCCAGTACACACACACACGTTTCTTTCCTTCCTAGCAGTCATTCTAGCTCAGCTGCACGCTTGCCCATAACTGAAACCTACCAGCATTCCCTTGCAAAAGAGCAAAGAAAAAGAAAAAAACCAACAAACATACATTCAGTCTTCTAAAGAGACAAGCCCTGACACCGTAACCACTTCTACATTTGCTAAGCAGTCTGAGAAGCTAACTGAAGACGTACTGTCTGTTCCTGTGTTCTCTTCGAAAGGAGGATTGTCGATGCCAGGCTCATCTGCCCAGGCAGGCAGCGCAGGAGTGAAGCTCTGCTCGGCAGGCACGATGCTCTGCTCTGCATCCGGGGACACGCTGCTGGGCTGCTCTGGCCCGCCAGGCCCACTCTCACCCTCAGCCTCGGCCTGCAGCTTGCTCGCCTTGCGCCTCTCCAGGGCAACCCTTCGGTGAGAGGCCCCAGGGCACCTGTGGAGAAAGCACGGACATCAAAGCTGCAGCAAGATCCATAGCGCCAGTTCTCCATCAAGAAACATCAGTCCTCCTCAAAGCCACGGTTTGAAATGAGTCATAAATGTTAACCTGGATTGATCTCCCATGGGCAGGGAGCTTGATGATCTTGAAGGTCCCTTTCAACCTATGATTCTATGTTTTTAAGGCCAAAATGCATGTCAGTGGACAGAGACCAAGATGACACGGCTTTCTTCACAAAATCACCATGCAGTTTCCTGGCCACGAACTAAGCACGCTGTGACTTGCACTGAACGAGGACTTTTTTGCTACGTATATTTCAGTTTCTGGAAGATAAACCTCTCTGAAAAGATTGAACAGGCTCAGCACAAAACCTCAAAGAGCAGAAGCCCTGCTTCAGGGCACATCTAGGCACCCACTGGAGCTATCACCCTTGGCCCCAACAAACCAAGAATGAAGCATTACGTTTTCCTGGGGCCATCGTGGGAAGGAAAGAAGGAGACGAAAAGTTTACCCAGACTGTCATCTAAGTATTAAAACACTGAAAAACAGTACACTTGTCTGTGAGTTTCCATGAAAAATGTAAATGTTATTTACATTAAAATGTAAATAACAGTTCTCTATTTATGACCTCTTGAGTCAGTAGAGTTTAATTCTCCACATTTATTATTTTTCTTCCCGATTTCGCATAGAAGTCCAACATTTTTCACTTCCCCCAAGCAGCAATGTCCCACAAGCATTCTGCTCTTTCCATGATATCTTGATTTTCATGAGTTCCCATTATTTTTAAGGCAAGGATTCTTCACTTATGCTTAAAACCCTACAACACTTTATTGTAAAGAAGGGCTGCAATGTTGCAAATTGTTGGAAAGCCTTCCTTTACTGAGCAGTCTTACATCTATTTGTAGATGACTGATGTGGACGTCAAGCTTTCATCTGCTGTGTTACAGAGTTTTGCCAGCTTCTGCTATTTCATGCCTTACTGTATTTGATGTCCTTCATAAAGCTTCTGCTTCTGGAGCTGCTGACCACACAAAGATGCTCACACTGTAGCACTGTCAGAAAAAATGGAACTGTGCTCTTGAAAGAACTCCTTGTTTGCAAATTTGACTGTTATAATAAAAGAAGAAACTGTTAATGTCTGCAAAAGGATAAGCTATGTGTTTACAGGGTAGAAGACATCAGAAGTCTAACTTGTTAAACTGGGGTGGTGTAAGAATCAAAATGTGTTGATATTCTATGAAAAGGATGTAATAGTCATAGGGTTAGACTGTTTTGACATGAGGGATTTTGAAGAAATGCTATCAAAGCTACTCAGTTCTGAAGAATTTTGATAAGCACTTGTTTAGATTTTGTGACCTCACCCTCCAGTATTAATACATACACAAACTGTGATAGATATTCACAGGTGAATATATGTGTGTGTATACATACATTCTGATATATGTTAGGAAGAATGAAATAATCAAAACATGAAATGTGCATAAATACAGAGCCTACAAGGTAACAATGATGAAATTACACTTTTAAGAAATCATTTATTGGGGTTTTCCTCAATATGATCAGTTTTACACCTGCTGGACATCTTGCTCTTTAGAAAGTGCAAGCACAAAAGATGAAAATTACCTGAATGAAGAAAGCACAAGCTCCAACATCACTCACTTTTTGAGCAATGCGTGAAGAAGCAAGGCTCCTGCAGAAATATCTTATTCACTGCCAGCTCTGACAAGTTTAGGATAAAGCCATCCTATGCTGTATGTTTGTGCTGTCCCTGAACAGCTCTGCTACAGGAGTGCTAATTTTAGGCAAAGGTGTGAACTGCTCAAAACTGACACTGTCATACTATGATGCTTCATTCCACAGAAGATCAGAGCCCAGTTTACTGCACCACTTCTGTGAACCTGATACTTCCTTCTACCACATCTTCTACCAAAATAGTAGCATGCTGCCAGCTCTCGTGTTCATAAGGCCTATGGATCATGGAGGAGTAGGTGTAGATAGCAAAGCTCACCTTGGAAATCTATGGGGTTCTTCTTAGGTTGTTTAAAAATAAATATAAAAAAATAAATAAGACAGGACAGAACAAACCCATCCTTGGAAGTGTCCTGTTTCTGTCAAAGCTTTCCAAACCATAGACAGGTTCTTCCCACCCTCGTTCAGGTAGCACACTCCCCCATCATTGTCTGGCAGCTGATTAAAGCTGTCATATGAAATATAAATAGATTTGAGGTTTATTTTTGCCAATGATATTTCATTATCATTTCAAAGGCTAACAGTAAGAAATGTAAAGAACACTCTGAGCGCACCTACTTAGCTCAACAGAATCCCTTTTATGCAACAAGACAAAAAAAGACAATAATACAGAATTAACTGTTAGATTTCTCCTCTTCTTCTCCAAACGAATCAGTGATTTTAGCAGACTAAGACTTTCAGCCCAGTACTGTGGAACTGTATGGCCTGAAAAGTGGCAGTGGAGACATCAAGTTACACCACGCCAATTGCTAGGTCTTTAAACACGATACACCACCTACCAAGCAACAAAAACAAGTGTTGGTATCGAGGCACATGAGTTTGATGTTTTTTTCATTTCCACTTGTAACACAAAAATATACTTATTAGCAGTAGGAATGCATTATTCACAAACTGAGATCATACAGCAGCTGTAACAGTTAACAAGTGCCAACAAATCTCTAAAGGTGCACAGCTTTACTAACAGGTTTTTTTTTTTTTCAAAATGTTTGGGATAAAGAGCAGTTTGGACAAAATCCTGTATCAAGTTTGTGTACACAGATGGATGCCTCAGGTCCAAAGTTAGCATCAAAGATTCTTTTTATGGATACAGGAACTCATTCTCCTACAGTAAATTTCATAAATAAGAGCTTACAACTGAAATATTTCTTCCAGGAACGTTACTTCATAACTACCTACAAAGTCAGAATAATTTGGCTATGAGTGAGAAGAAAGCAATGCTTGTTTTTTAAAATCATGTGAGTGATTACTTTATGACTCTAGATGTCTAAGAGAAACGCTGAAGCAACCAGCTAAAGCACCTCAGTGATGCTATTTATGAGGAAACTTGAAGGGCAGTTGCTCTTGGGATGTAAAACGAGCTTCTTGTTGACTCCCTCCTCTCCTCCGCTCAGCAGCCGGAATGGCTTTTGCTCAGTTCTGGATGTTGACAAAGTGTAAATTTTACCTTGAACCTCTTTTAATCCATATCAGACAGAGAAGAAAAGTTTATTTTTTTAAACAGCCAAGTCTGCTCATGTCTCATCTAAAAGCTGACTTCTTGGAATGCCAGCAGCAATCTCTGCAAAGAAAAGAGCTTTCACACAAAATCAGGGTGTAGCTTACAGTGTATTCCAAAGAATAACAGTGGGGGCTTGAAAAGCACACTTGCTCACTGATTACTGGAAAGAAAGATTTCGTTGTAACTTAGGCCATCAGTTTCTGCCCAGTGTAGTGGTTCCATAAAGCAAACACACCAAATGGCCTCAAAACAGTTGCACTAAATCGCTCCCCAAAGACTGCAAAGAAACAGCTGAAATGCCTGTGGTACTGCTCACGAAACTTTGCCAACAAAATGACCTTAAACAGTGATTTTGGCAGGATTTACAGCTGCAATTCAAAGTAAAACATGTTGCCTCTTTGGAGAGCTAAGTGTTTGGGTTTTGTTTTTCTTTTGCCAGGGGAGAAAAAGAAGAGAAGGAGGCACTAGACTTGCAAACCAAAAAAGGCTAAGATTTAGGAAAACACACAGAGAAGAGGGCTTCTGTTGCAGGTTTGTTTCTCACATCTAATGACTTGAGGAGCCTACAGGAAGCCAGGTGGCCTCAAAGCAGAAACCAACCACAGACAGATCCTTCTCTTTTCCAGCAATGGAAACAATCCATGGGGTACGTACAGAGAAGCTCTGAATACACTGCCGATCTACAACTTAGGTGTAAGGAGAGACAGCCCAGAAGAAGGTTAAATCTTACATATGCTCTTCAGTCTGCTTGGTGCAAAAACCAGAAGTGTACGGACAGTGCTGGCAGCTAGCATGAGAACGGGTGGAAAAAATAGCTCAGAAGCACTATAATAAACACTAACATAACAGATATTTCCAAACTTTTGATTGGAATGTTTGAATGTTACGTTTTTCTACTTACACAAATGATTTGCATGTAATCTTCTTAGACTAAATTTGTATATTAAGCATGCTGATCAACACATACTGAATAGTTTGAACATTTCATCATTTTCAGAAAATATAATCCTTTTTAAAGTTCAAATACAGCCTTCTACAAAACTGGTCTGGATGTTGGCCTCGACGTGAAAACATATGGTAAAACATCTCTATCCAAAATGGTATCTTAAACCACTATAGAAGAGCACAGAAGACAACTGAAGCCTGTCTCAAAATGAATGCATAAACAGGATACTTAACATTTCTATTAAAAAGCTGTACAAATTTGGGAATATTGTTTTGGACAATGGAATGGAATTTGTTTGGGACTGATTTATCTCTAAGAATTAACTGAAAACCACAAATAGAAAAAGCACTATGAATTTCCTTGAATTTTGTTCTGATAATTTGCCTGTGATATTCAGAACTGGAACTGGCACCTACTTTGCTAAGCATCACCAGTTTTTCTTTCCTGTCACTTACCAATCGAATGACAGGGCAGAACAGTACAGCCCGACATTACTCAGGCATTGTTTCCTTTAAGGCAAAACACACCGTGTTCAACTTCAAAAGCCACATTTCCCAAATGAACCTGACAAAACTGAAAAATTACCAAATCAAGAATATTTTCTTTAAGCAACGAGGTACCATGGAGGGCAATTAGTAATCACGAAGCAACCAAATTTTTGCCTCATGCCTCTTATTTCCAGAGCAGCTTGCAGTAACCTTCCATTTTGAGTTGCCTGGTAGATATTATGACACATCCTCAAGCTTTTATGCTCAAAAAGACTAGAATGCAGTAACCCTGGAAAACCAGAGTGAGAATGTTTTTTAACCTCCAAAACTAACCGATCAGATTCCATTTCTTAAAAATACAAGCTAGTTATTTAAGTGCTTACTGAGACTCATTTATATTAATCTATACTGAAAATTGTAATAATACTGAATTATGCATTTCTTTCCTACATTTAATAATCAGTGATAACATTTTACTGGATTCACTAATCCATACAAAATCAAATTCAAATGACACACATCTCTTATGTCAGCAATGATAATTTACAGGTGTTCAGATGTTTGCAAATAAACTTAATTGAAAACCAAAAATCACCATGTACTCAAAATGCACATCAGCATCCTGAGACAACAGAAGGAATTCAAGACGAGCAGCTTTCTGAACAGAAAGCTTTTTTCCAGCTGACAAACAGGAAAAGCCAGTGACTCAGCTCATGCAGATTTCATGATAATCTTATGCATTAGGAAAATGAGGATTTCATATATATCTGAAGGGAGCATACATAGTGTTCCAAATACAAATAAGTCGTAAACTGACCTAACATTACTCAAAGACAAGGAAAATGGACTGAAAAGCTGAGGAAAATGTCAGTGAGAAACCAGAAGATAAATCAAATATGTAGTGAGAGTCTTACTAACATTTTGGCTCTTATCAAAATCAAATTGGGTTAGTATTAGGATTATAAGCCTAACAGTTAAATTGTCTATCCCAGCTCCTTACGTGAAATGGACAACTTCTGAGGCTCGGGCTCGTTTTAAAAACCCAAAATATCACACTGAAATAAAACAGAGCATGTAAGAACAAAACCCGTGATTAAACTAATGTGGGATGGAAACAGAAAGTTCTCATCTCAGCGCAGTGTCTGAGGAGAAGAGTTATGCCATGTACCACCCATTTTTGCTACAAGTCACCAGGCAATGTGGTTGTTTTTACAAACAATGCTGACAAATGCTCACACAGTGAGTTTTGTTTCTTTTACAATTTGTCTGCATGCAACAGATGTGCACAATGCTTACTCTTCTGCTTTTGATGCTTTTTGCAGAGACAGTTATATGATTTTCTGAAACCTCTCGCTGCAAAATGAACATAGCCTTTCCACGTTAAACACAGTTTGTGAGCTGAATTGAAAGCAAAAGTACGCCAATCACACTGGGTTATACACAAGAAATGTTTTCTGATATCTGAAGCAATTCATCTGAACAGGATCCTTTGAAAGCAGAGGCACTTCCTTTGAATGCATTATTTCCTTATCAATGTAATTCCCCTTTATACACACAGAGAATCACAGAACTGTAGAGGTTGGAAGGGACCTCCAGAGATCATGCAGTCCAACCCCCTGCCAAAGCAGCTCCCTAGCCCAGGTTGCACAGGTAGGCGTCCAGGCGGGTCTGGAACGTCTCCAGAGAAGGAGACTCCACCACCTCTCTGTGCAGCTGTGCCACTGCTCCGTCACTGCACTGGGAAGGAGTTCCCACACACATTTGTGCAGAACTTCCTATGCTTCAGTTTGTGGCCATTTCCCC
The DNA here is from genome assembly GCF_038088225.1 of Cyrtonyx montezumae. Lineage (NCBI taxonomy): Eukaryota > Metazoa > Chordata > Aves > Galliformes > Odontophoridae > Cyrtonyx > Cyrtonyx montezumae. The sequence goes on from NW_027071848.1 coordinate 17,221,572, forward strand.
TCATCCTATCACCACACACTGCTTGTGATTTTTCTTACTGCTCTTGTAATTTTTTAGATCTCCAATCAGTTGAAAAATGTGTGACTTTGTCTAGATGTGCACAAAATCTTTTAGCTCTGACTCATCGATTCCATCATGTTTTAGCTTTAACATGAATGTTATGTTCAAGCTTTTGTTCATGGCTCATATAATAAAATAATAAATATTTGCTTACTGAAAGTACCCTCTGAAACTACAGAGGAAACCAAAGCAGTTAAATGCACCCCTCAGAATAAGTTTAATATTGGTCCATTGTGATAAGTGACACGCTTTACACAGAAGAATGAAACAGGTTCACAAAGGAAGCACCTCCAACAGTAAGGATGCTTTTCTTTGTTGGAAGAATGATGTGCACTGCTCTACACAATATTAAATATTACTTTAACATGAACTTCATAATCTTTATTTCCTCATTTTCTGTCATTCCCTCCTTTCACTGTTTAAATGTTTAGGGTAGGAAAGCATAAATTAAAAGAATTATAAAATGATTAACAGTTCAGAATAAGCTCCTAAACCTGTGAACAGGTTTAAAACGGAACAACAAAAACTAACAGAAAAATGGGTCCTGTAGGAGCCACAAGAGGTACCCTGTCCATTTGCCTGCCTCAAGGCAGAATCATGCTGCTGTAACCATTCCTGCCAAAAGTTGGTTTAATGTATTTGTGCACATTTCTGAAAATGCACAACCATCCTCCCCAGAAATCTATACCAGTGCTGGATCATTACAAAGTTTTTTTTCCTAAAATCTGAACTAAATTTCCTTCGCTCCTACTGGCCTGCTTCCCTCCTCTTTGCAGACATGGTCTGCATTTGTCTTGCTCCTCACTACTCAGTCTTTATTTTCCTCTACCTTAAATAACCATTTCCCTTCACCTTTCCAAGACTCCTGCTGACTCACCTTGTTCGTCCCACAACTCTCCACATGTTCCCTGCTATTCTCACTGTGCAATGTCCAGGACTGGACCCAGCCCTCTGGCTGGGCTCAGTATTACTTCCTACAGTGCTATATTTCAAAGCCACCACCAACTCGCCTCCCTCTGCCACCCACTTTATCCTGAGATATGAATCAGTGTTTAAGTATTAGTCTACCGATGCCATCATCTGCTCAGCTCACCTGTTTTTGAGATGTGCTGCCAGGTCACATCGCTGCATGACTTCCTGACATGCTGACGAGAAGGGGCACAAAACAAGTAACTTGTCTAACAGTTTATGAACGAGAATGCTGGACTTTTTGCAGAGTTTAAAATGGAGTCTTTTTCGATCCAGTGGGCAGAAATCCTTCTCCTGCAGAAAGTTCCTTAGGCACTTGTAGCAGAAAGTGTGTCCGCAGGGAGTGTCCAATGGCTGCAACAAAGGCTGAAGGCAAATGTGGCAGACCAAGTCATCATCCACTTCATTCTGGTAGTTGTACAGGTGGTTCTCTCTCGTCCAGTGCTGCTGGCCACACTCGAAGCACAAGGGGTTCAAGGAGGCATTCTGCTCCACTGAAGCCATGTCATCACCTGTCGTCCCCATCGTGCAGCTAGGAATGCTGAGGTATCCTCCCTCTCCTCATAGGACAGGTCTGCTCCTGCAAATCCCAGAGGGAAGCAGCCTCTGGAAAGGTGGCTTCCGTTCCTCAATTGAGTGTCACTTTCTGCAACAAATAAGGAAGTAAAAATTACTATGTGACACAAAGTATGGAAGTTCTTGTTGGAGCTATTGACTTGTTCTGTGTTTACCAAAATCCACTAACGAACAACAGTAACGTTAAGGGAACAGTTTTGTCTTCTGTACATTTGTCACGGAACAGAGCAATGGAAAATGCACCAGTACCATTCGTTTTGTGAGAGAAACATTTTACGGCTTTGTAACAGCTGCTCCAGCACAGTTTTCACCTGCAAGAGAAGCAGTTTGCTGAGAGCAAGGACATCACATTATGTAGTGTCACACCAGATGCACGCAGCCAGCATCTAGCACAAAGACACTCCATTGTGGAGCATTGGTTATATGCCCATGTAATTAAATGTGGTCTTCAATATGCAATTATGATTTTATTCAGCAATCTGGCCCCACTTTCTCTTGTTTTTTGCATATTAATGTAGAATATTACACATTAAAGGTCTAAATACCTTATTAAAAATAACAGAAATGATTGCTTGCCCTGTTATTTCCATTAGTAATATTGAGTATATGCCACCCTTTACCTTCAGGTTCTGTCTGTGGATTTCTACACAGTAAGAGGGGCTGATTCTATCCAACATGACACATCTGATTTAGTACAGAAGCCAGCAATAAAAACAGGCAATAAAATAATCATATGAAGCCATTGGTTCCAAACAACTAACCTGTTTTGCATACTCAATGTGACAAAAATCACATCAGTCAAAGGATTCTAAGTCTGTCACTATGGGATTTATTTCCTAAACTTTATAAGTTATTAAACTTTACCCATCTTAAAATAGCTCCATGGGCAGGAAATTGCAGCCATCAGTCTATAATTTCAACACCAAGTCCTTTACCCTCCCAACATTATTTATCTCTTTCTCATATGAAATAGCACTCTTTGAATCTTGCAACAGGATGACTTAGGAAACAAAATGAACTTTCTCATATTCTTAATCGTTAATCAGTTAGTTAATCAGTTAACCCGTTAATCAGTTAGTTTTGGTAAACAGTCTCATTCAATAATAAAAAATAAAAATCAAATCAGAGTGATGCTCATTTTGTGCCTGGATTCTTTATTACAAATTTGAAACACTCAAGAGAGAGTCTGACTGCATCCTAATGGACAAGTAGCAAGCATGCAGTGAAAAGAAAACCACCAGCTTAGGCACCAGTCCATAATCTTTATTTTTAGCTGTTGAAATGTAGTCATAAATGCATCCCAAAATTTACATGGAACACATGCATTTCACTGTGTCTTACATTTTAAGAGAATTTCTGTTTCAGTTTTTGCCTCTTAACCTCACACAGCCAAGCATAAGACTTAGAGCACATTTTGCAAGGATTATTATATCCTTTGACGCAAAAAGGATTAAATAGTAATTTGTAATCCAGGATTCTATTCTGCTGTGGAAATTGATGCTCTTCATTGCCCTGCCTTGTAGCAGATAATGTGCACCTTCTGGAAAGGATTTCAGGAGGGAATAGCACAGCCGTTCTTAGTTACTGGAGAACACAAATGCAAAATGAGACCCCAAAAGAGATTACTCAAAACCAGCCTTAAATGTATTATGTAAAATTGCAGACGGGCAAGCAGATAAGGAGCCCAGCTCACAGGGCCCTCAGGCACAAACCACAGCTCTCTAACCACACACTCCTGCTTCATGATAAGCACAATAGGAATGAGACACACCTAATGGCTCTTCCTTAGGAGATTCGAAAGAAACTAGCTCCATGTTCTACAAAAGCACTGCACTGACTTGTGGCTTTACCAAATCATTACACAGCACAACCAGTACGGAGGGACTGGGCACGCAGAAGGGGCTCAGAAAGCCTCTTGATGATGTGTTGCGTAAACACAGCGAGTACCTCAAATTCACAGAACCACAAAACAGTTTGGGTTGGAAGGGACCTTAAACTTCATCTAGTCCCACACCCCTACCGTGGACAAAGGTATCTTCTACCAGACCAGGCTGCCCAGGGCCCCATCCAGTCTGGCCTTGAATGCTTCCATGGATGCGACATCCACAGCTTCCCTGTGTAACCTGTACTCTCACAGTAAAGAAGTTCCTTCTCCTACCTAATCGAAATGCATTCTCTTTTGGGGTAGATCCTTTTTAAAAGGAACATGCTTTTAGCACTTCTGCCCTGTGAAGTGGTTTACTCACATCACAACCTTCTACAGAGCACAGTGCAGTGCCAAACAGCAAATGTACCTGTGGAGTACCTGCTGTGATGGAAGATTCCAGCACCAGGCCTTTGAAAAGTTGTAATTAAATCATTTTTGAACAGTTTACTAAGGATTTTGAATGAAAATTAACATAATGAAAGTTACTGAGACAATCAGCATCCATTGTGATGTTTTACATCATCAGGATGAGCTGGGGTGGGACAGAAGAGTGCCAGTCAGGGGTGGGCTCACAAGGGCTGATGGCAGCTGGGGCCATAGGCAGACATGCTGAACCAGACCTATTTCTTCTAGCTGCTGACGTGACTTCTAGCTGCTACCCAGTGCTGCTGCTGCCAGGGATCAATAGAGATCATATGAGCTAAACTGAGCACTTCTGCAGCTGATCTGCCAGCCCTTCCACAGCCCTTCTGTGGTGGGGCAGGCTGCAGCGAGAAGGGAATGACAGACAGTCCCACAGCCATCTGAAATAAGAACATTTGTCTGTGGCTCAGAGATGTCCCAGTTGTGTAGGATGGCTTTCATTCTGCTGGTAGAACCTTTCGGAAGGAAACACCTGCCCTGCTGGTCCTCCCCCAGGGGCTCCTGCTTGCACCTTGATTTTTCTTCCCCTGAAAGCACAACCGTTGCAGCAGAGCTCACTGCAAGAAACAGATGGTGGTCTATTACAACTCACGGTGTCAAAAGAAACCCCCAAACCAAACACACACGCCATCCCAAACAAAAGAAAACCTAGAGACCTCATCACTCCAGCAATGCTCTGTGCTGCCTTTGCATTTAGGGCAAGCATATTCAATAACACGAATTATTCACTGGATTTGTATTGATTATATACCACAGCTGCCTAATTATCAGTTCCAAGGCTTTCCACAGGCTGTTCCCAGTGCAAAATCTCACAGCTGATTTACCAAGCCCACAGGCACAGTATTCATTGTCCAAACAACAATTAGGACAGCAGGCACGGTCTAAATTTCCCTGATGTAGAAGTACTATATTCCTGAAATATACAGCATCAGGGCCCTGCCATTTATATTACAGTACTTCGTTCTGCTTTATGCATTCCTTATATCGTTTGCTGTCTCTCCTATCACTGCAGATCCCCAGCTCCACAGGATTGTTTCAGCTCAGGAGAGCTGCAAACAGGAGAGAATACTCTGAATTAAAAAAAAAATAAAAATAAGAAAAGGGTAAAAGAGCCAGCCAGGACTGGTTTTCAAGTTGAGCAATTCCCTAGAAAATAATTCACCTGGGACTTCATTACTATAGCATAGCAGTGCAGGTAGTGCCCTGCTTTCAGTTTTAAATCACAGTTCATTTGGGAACTGAGCAAGACTGGACATCCAACTGTGCATTTTTAATGTATTTTTTATGCAGAACATGCATGACAGCAATTTTAGATTGAAAGAGGCAGCCTCCTGAAGGTCTGATTTATTGGCTCACCCAACATTCTTTGGAGAAGTTTGGCACATTTTTCCAAAAGCATTAGAGGACAGGCTTTACACGTGCATTGCAGCTCATGATGTTTATTCCTTCTGTCTGGATGGTGATGATAAACAACCAACAGAACAAAAGAACGGGATGGAAAGAAATTATCACTACTACAAAGGCTTCCTATGACCCCGAGCTCATCCTTTTCTGGTCAGACAGATTTGTACATGCCACATAATCGTTCCAATATCCCTACTAATAACTCTGAAAGGTAGCATGGTCATCATTCTGGGTTTTAGGAAAGGTTTTCTTAATTTACAAATCTACAGGATTTCTGAAGCCTGCTCTGTCTTGCACTACATCTCATGTTTTCTAAATTCCCCTTGCTCAAATGCTAGAGCTGTGAAGAGCATCCCTTAGAAGCCAGGAGTGGATAAACACAAGCCACAGGAGAGAGAAACTAGACAGTGGTCACATTCATGGCTTTAAACCACATCATAACATGAAAAATGAGTCCTTTGTTCCCAGTCCAGTATCCTTCATAGGAATTACAGCATCATACTGATGATTCAGAACTGTTCTCAAAGCAGACCACAGTTTGAGTGGACTAACATAAGATAGCAGAAACTCGGGAAAACATGGTGAGAATAAATAGCTGGCAAGCAGTCTTAGAGGGGAAAAGTGTTATGCCACATCGTCCAAAAAGCGTGACCTAGCTCATTAGATACAATCTGTGTTTTAAGATTAAAGCCATACAGCAAACAAGCGGAGCAAAACCAGCAACTTGTGTTGACTGCATAACATCCATGTTAATTATCCAGATGTCTAAAGGCTCTGCTGCTGTCCAATACAAAAAGCCAACTCCACTCAAATGCAAAACTGTGAGAAAGTAATGCTGCTCGACTCTTACTCTTTAGAACACACAAACAAAACTGAGCGTTGTGATGTCAAAAGATGACATCTGGTAGCTGAAAGTCAGGGAAACAGAGGGAGATGGGATGAGTACAGGAATCAGACTTGAATGGATTTCTCTTAATGTACCAGAAACACTTTCACTGAATCCTGATTATGTTTTCTACATTTTTGAAGTCATTCTGCAGAATGATCAGAATTTTTATATTCAAACTCAATCCAGCTGTGGCTGAAGAAAACTGAACCACCATCAGGCAATGCTGGGCTGAGAGTACACTCATCTCCTGGCTGATTTGCCACCCCTGTGTGTGTCTTTCTGTTCAACTGAGGCAATGCCCACTCAGCCCAAGCGTCTGCACCACCCCAGGTGCTGGCACACATCTCCACCGACAGAACACTGCTTAAAGCTGGCAAAAAAGGAGCATTTGGGAAAACGAACCTGTGTTTGTGGAGTGCTGTGTTTCCACAGCAACGGGAACGATGGGCTTTAATTACAGCAGCTCCTTTTGACAGAGATGGCTTCTGGCAGGGCACCTGCTGCACGGGGCCCTGACGCTTGGGCCAAGGAAGGGCATCCAGCACGGGGATACCTGTGCTACATCCTCTGACCAAAGACATTTTGAGGATCCAGGCATCAATTTCAGCAACGAACATAAAGATGTAGAGAGGTGAAACCATGCCCTCTGGGAAGTGTGGGACCACCTCACCACTGGATAGTGTATTGGCGATGCCCATCTCCAAAAACCACTGCTCCAAAAAGTGGAGATCCCTGATTACTGGACAAAATGGGAGGAAGCGGTTCTGAGAGATGAAAGGAGGAGCCAGAAGGTTTTGCTCAAAGCAGGCAAAGAACATCACGCAGCCATTTTCTACAGCACAAATGGAATGGCTTCTATTTTGGGACGGGGAGATTAAAATAGCTTCCGTTTAGTCAAATCAGTCTCAAACGAGACAGGGAGGATGAGGACTGTAACCATATGAAAAATCTATTCTTTACAGCAAATACAGGGCTACATCAGATAAATCACCTCAAAATAGATGAAAAAGAGACAAGAACATGAATCTTTAATGAAGATACATCTACACGTTAAAAAAAAATACAAAAACAAAACAACAACAAAAAAAACCAACACAGATTAAACTTTGAATATTCATACTGATCAAGAGGAGCACTGAAAAAAGAAAGAAGTGAAAGGCATAAACCAAGCTACAGGAGAGGAAGCCCTGTGCTGTCTGGTGGTCAGAAAACAGGGCTCTGAAAGCCCTTGGAAGCAGAATGGTATAAAGTTTGTTCCTTCCTCCATAGGCTGGCCCATTGCTGCCCATAGCACTGGGATTTACCCTTCTCAGCTCCTGGGTCTTGCACCAGCCATGGGGCATGACAGGTTTGCAACCTGCAGGCCTGGTTCTACACCAGATCTCCCCAAGGTCCTACATGCCTTTTGGGATCCAGTGAAAAATAAACAAAAAGCAGCAAAGTGAAATAAAAGTTGAAATGGCACACGCTTACCTGGCAGTAGAGCTCAAGACAAATTTCCCTCCCGAGCAAAGAACATAACAAGAGCAGTATTTGGTTACCACTGCTGTAACAGGTGGTTTGTTGCATCCAGTGGGAGTGACAGAAGTACCCCAACAGTCAGCATTAACTGCAAGTAGTCAGTCAGAAAGCTTTTGGGGCAGAGGAGAAAGGCAAGAAAGAGTAAAGCATTTGCTTCACCAAGTATGGTTCTTTTCTGCAGTGCAATCTGTCCCACAGCCCCCGACATATGTGCTAACCTTTCTGTTGGAGAGATGAAAGCAGCAGAAAGCTGTCAATCAAGATGCTAAACCTTCTGCAGAGCCCTCCCCTGTGCTCTCTGCCCTGAAACGAGGACTTCCACGGATGAACAGAAAACACTTAACTAGATTAAACATAGCTGGTTCCTGGCTGAGCACAGATACAATTTGATTTCATTAACAGGAATTTTAAGGAGCTGATGCAGTGTAAAGAAAACAAAGAAGGGAGAGGTGAACCATATTCCCATTCCCTGCTTTCCTGTCGCTCATCTGTATAATAAGCCCTAATCACTATGGGTGTGAATGGGGAAAAGTCAGGGAGACAGCAACACTCTTGGGTTGCTCTCAGAATGGCTTTGATGACAAAGACAAGCTGGGGGTGGGTGGGAGGACAGAGGGATGAAAGCTGTTGGGGTGGTTCCACTGCCAAACTACTTTCAGAGAGACACCAGTCCCATCTCTTCCATTCTTCATCATGTGTGACATGCCACATCTGGTGCCCCTTGCCAACCAGGGCCCCTACTGAACAGGTATTAGGTATTTACATACACGAAAAAATAAACTAGAAGAAAGTTGTTCAGTAAAAGTACAAGTGGTTAGATCACTGCAGTCATCATAGAAGCAAAGAGGGGAAGGGGCAAAAAGACCACGCTGGGGGAGGTATCACAGCAGGTCCATGCAGGTGGTGGTCTGGACAGAAAGGGTCATCCAGCATAATTGCCTGAGCCACACAGCATCACCCCGACCGGTCTGCCTAGCTTCCAGCCTCCATGTATGCTCCCTCACAACAAAACATCACTGCATAAGCATGGGGCAGCTCTTCAAAACAGAAGGAAAAAAACAACCTTCTGAAGTCACAGTCAAAATATTCAAAGCAGTGTTCAACTTGAGCTTCCCAGACAGGCACTATTAGCCAAGAGACGCTGCAGCTTGTTGGCACAGGTACTGCCAACAGAGAGCCTGCTTCACTTACAAACCATCCCCACTAGCCCCTGAGAGCCACCAGCTTATCTGAGAGCAGAGCTGTGCCCAGGTGTGGAGCTGAGGGTACCATGGACCAGATACCACTTGAATAAGTCCATCAATAAGGTTGGTCATTGGGACTCAGATCCTTAAGGTGACTATTGCCTGTGGCTTCAGCTCTGCTGAGCAAAGAGGGTATCTTCAGTCCCAGCTGTCTGACCCAGCTTTGTGGCAGGACTTACTCTCACGCTCTCCAATATTTATTCAAAACATTCCCATAATGTTTTACAAGATATCCATCAAAAAATAAATGCCTTCCACTGGGACCTTCTGCTTCAGCTCTCTAGACGTGCATGTATCATACTTCAGATATGTGTACTCTGTACCCAGACACTGCAAATAACTGGCTCTGTGCATAAGCAGAATTTACATAACAACAACGTATTACATATAGAAGTTGTAGTCTCAATTATTATCTTAAACAACAACATTTAAATATTTTGTATTTAAACAGCTCTCTGCATACACTTTAGGCTAGAACTTGATTGGAAGCCTTCAGACAGGTTTCAGAGAGAGGAATGGATGCTGAGCTAACCCTGTGAAGTCAAGTCTGGTTACACAAACATATGTGACAAAGAACAGGCAAGCAAAGACAATACTGCACTTGTTTTTTAGTCAAACTAAAAGCATGCATCTCAACTTCAGCCCCTGTAATCCCACAGCCACAAAGATAAAGAGGAGAGAGTATTTATAGAATGAGAAAACAAAACAGAAGAGAACACACACAAAAAAAAAATCAACAGAAATTCACATTTTTCCTAAAGCATTTCTCTATTCCCTAACTGTTTGTAAGCTGTTTATTTCAGTTCCTCTCCCTATTAGCTTCGCTAACTACATACAAATACACACACACGTATGTTACATACATACATGTGTATAAATCAGATTTCAGCACCGATCAGGTAGAGAAGCTTTTACAACTGAGCTTTAATGCATGTGCCTGAGGTGCAGATTGCCTGCTGCAGCATCTTCCCTGAATCCTGTTACAGAGTTCTTGGAAAGAAACTGCTTCAGTAGGAGAACTGTTGGAAAACAGTCCTTCAAGACTCAAGGGAAAGCGATAGCAAAGATGCACAGTGTTAGCATCCTACAGCAACTCAATTGCTCTGCTATGAGTGAAGAGCTACATACTGGACAACAATCTTCTACCTCCCCCTTACAAAAAGAATGACATGGAGGAGCAAGTGCTGAACTGCTCGCTTTCTATCTAGGCTCACTGGGCAACAACAAAAAAAAAGATTCTTAAACAAACGCAGACAAATCAAAATCATTGCCTTCTGAGTAGTGCAAACTACAATAAAATCAAAGGAAAAAATGACACTAGAGACAAACAATAGGTGGCACCTACGCAAACTGAAAGCCATTTATAGAAATTAGGTAGTTAAGATACAGAAAGAAATAAACTAGAAGAAAGATACCCAGTAAAAGAAGCTCTCAGACCAGGGCATTCATCCTAAAAGCAACGAGGGGAAGGTGCCCCGGCAGGAAAGGCTTCCGATTGCTTGCCCACCAAACAAGGGTTAAGTCGATTAAAAAAGGCCTGGTGTTTATGAAAGAGAAATACACCTATGTTCTCAGATACTTAATCATTAATTTGCAGAACATGGAGAAGGCACTTACTTCAGGAGGAAATTCTGGTTCACCACACTTTGAGAAGACAGTGGGGAAGGAGCAAGGCACTCTGAAGCCTAACTTCAGGCACTGGTTTTCTGACCGTGGCCAAAATGGCTCCAGCAAGAGGCTGGCAGAAGCATGTCACCTTGGGCAGGAGCCAGCCTCCTCCTCCTGCCACTGCCCAATCTCAGCACACTGAAACTCTGCATTTGAGATTCTGAGGAGGTTGATAAAATTTTCACTTCCTCGTTTATTTTACGTATTCAAGCCTTAAGAACCAGCTCTTAACATACCAGCCTTGCTTTGAGGGATATTACTTCATTACCATTGCGTTTGGAAAAAGGTCTTTAAGAGACGAGTGATCCAGCCTCAGGAGTACCTACCCACTTTGCATTCCATAACCACAGCACTCATTTTCCAACCCAAGCACTTCTCAACAAGTTAGGTTGGGTTCACAGAAATAAAAATTCAAACTCTCACGTATTTCCATAATTCTTTGTTACTCCCAACTCATGCTAAATGTTTTCACATGTTTTATGCCAGATACTTAAAACATTTTCTAAATTTCACAAATCCATTTTTGAATAGCTACACCACCAAGAAGCCCTAACAAAGCTCATTCTGTACTATGAGTTGTACGAACCCAAATGAGAACGATGCCTCTGTGAGATAAAGACCAATATCCACACAGGAGAAATCAAACTCTTGCCATGAAAAGGGAGCAGCCCTGTGCATCCAGATGACAAGACCTAGAAATGCCACATGCCATCCAGCCCTGATGCAGACATCAGCCTGCCTCTCAGAACAGCAGCAGCAATGGTAACAGATGTGTTAATAGCACCAGGTTGGCTTGATGGTGAACTTGGAAATACTCCCAAGCATTGGACAGGTTGCCCAGGGCAGTGGTGCGGTCACCATTCCTGGAAGTATTTATGAAGTATGCAGTTGTGGTACTAAGGGACATGGTGTAGTAACGGGACTCTGTCGGCAGGGTGGATGGTTGGACTTGGTGATTCTGAAGGTCTTTTCCAACCTCCGTGACTCCATGATCCTGTGAAATAACACACTTCCAAATTTGCGTGCTCCTGTGAGCAGAATAACATACAAAGCAGTCCATTAAGAAGTTGATCCTCAAAACACTAGTTCAGATTCCAAATCTTGTCAGAAATGACTCCAACCTGGTATCAGATTCAGGACAGCCTAAGGTCCCACAGGAACAGCCCAGAAGGTCAGAAAGTCTACACCCCACGTCACCTTCACCTGGCAGTCACCAAAAAGAGTAACTAGAAAGTCAGTTAGCACTCTACCCTAAGACAGATCTCTTCTGCATTATGTTTATAGTAAGAGAAGTGCAAGGGAATTCATGCAAGAAAACCACCAAAACAAACAATCTCACATAAAACAAACAAGCTACCAGTCTGTTCTACAGCTAATAGTTTCCATACAGACACACTGATGGATCAGAAAAAAACAAACACATTTCTGTAAGCAGCTGTTTCACATTAAAATTAAAAACAGCCTTGATTTTCACTGGCTTTAAGAGTTAAAAAGTTAATCATTTAAATCGATATCTAACTAAAAGGTGGGCTACAGGATAATTAGAAGCTTTCATTCTGTGTGCAACTTGAAAACCAGAAATACAGCCAAGAACACAAGGAGATTTTCATTCAAAGAAGACATCTTAATGTAAAAGTAGTTGACTCCGCTACAAACAACGCTATCTCTTATTATTAATCATATGGAATAAAAAAAGAGAAACAAGTTCCCAGGCAACTAGTCTGCCTTCGTGCACTGAATGGAGGTTACTGTAAAGAAAACATCTGAGGAAAAGAGCACAGCAGAGGCCATCCCAGCTGAACAACTTTAAGACAGAAATGGCAAAAACCTTCACAGAACCTAGAAGTTACCCTAGAAACTTACTGCAGTAACAGAGCATGCTTTGGCTAAGAGAAATAATTTGCCTACGTATCCTTTCATGAACTTCAGAACCAGAAATATGTGAACCGAGATCTACCACTTTTCCATACAAACCAGATTAGTTGAACAGGAGATTTTCACTAAGTTTAAAATCTGAATTGATACGTATTTTGTTTTCGGATCACATTCTGCTGCTTTGGCTTCAGCCAATGCTTACTGTTGGAAACAAATGGAAATAAATCTGAGCTTAAAAGGGTTCACAGAGAGTCTTGCATTTTTCACCAGACAAATGAAAATAAATCACTGCAACTTTCCTATAGGCTACAGAAGATGGATTTATTTATTTTTAATACTGGATTTGGAGAAGGGCATGCCTGCTGGGATGCCAGCAGGGTCAAAGCATGCAAAGAACATATAAGACCTTGACAAAACCACTGGACATCTCTAAGAGCTTCAAATCTTAAGCCAGAAAACCTCCCAGCAGCCACAGCTGGCACCTCATTTGCTGTCTGATTCCTCTCTCCTTACTCTCTGCAACTCCCAGAAAAACAATGGAACAAGAATTATTTGTCTGACATGAGCAATTCCATAGAAAACATTACACAGTCACTTCAAAATACCTACATACACGATAGCTCTTAACTTTTGTTTTTCCTATCAAAGCATTCTGAAAAGCAGATAGGATTAACAAAAAGAAAACAAAAGCACGAGTGATCTTTCATTTCTTATTTTGTTTTTAAAACCATCTCACCCCTTTTGCTTTGAAAAAAGTCTTTACCTGAGAACCCATTTCTCAAAGCATGCATCACTACACAGAGCACAATGAAATCAGGAACTTTCTTTGCAAGGTGGCCATAAAGGTACAAGTTTAATACGGTCTCTATCACGTCTTAGGGAAAACCTTATGGATAACTGTACAACTCTTACTACATACGTATCCTAGGAGACCAAAGAGCTCTCACATTTAAAAGCTTATTTCCCAGCCACGCTCTCAGTATCCATCTAATGCATTTATAAACAATACAAACGGCTGTGAGAGGAGGAAGTTGTTTTAATTTCAGCCAGAACACACACTGACCTCTGCTAACCTCCGCAGAAACATTGCATTTTATGTCACTTCTACATCTTTCTTGCTAAAAAGATGTCGGAAATCTCTTGTAATTCATGAAATGTGTTTTTAAACTTGGATTTTACAATTAAGCAGAGCTAGAATTCTTAAATATTTCCAGAAAATGATTCATACACATGCTTGCAAATCATACAAAACATCAACCTGTTAAATACAATGTATCAGAGAACCACATAATTTAGGAAATACCCTCAGAAAGAGAAACGTTAAAATAAATAAATAAACAACGCACAACCCATCTAATTTACGCTTTGGGTTAGAATCACCTACCCACTCAAAACAGGCTGAATTGAGGGATTTCCTGCATTTTCTCGTTTGCAGTTCTGCCGGAGGGTCCAGCCTGCAGCTCCAGAGAAGAGCATTTCTCAGAGGCAGAGCCCTCATCCCCCAGCTCCAATTCCCTGTGAGCCCCTGGGCAGCTGGCACCGAACACCCATCCCAGTGCCCGCGGCAGCCCCTTGCCTCCCTGCTGCTTCTTACCCTTCTGTTCCTAGACTGGGAGGAGGAGAGGAGGCAGCCCAGCACGCAGGGCAGGGAGAACACGCTGCTGTTCTCATGGAGGAGGAGGTGTCTATCACATGACAGTGGAGAACTTCAAGGAAAAAGGTTGTTGGCGTGCTGCTGTACACAACTGAATTAATTCACCAGCAGGCAATTAAAACAGGGCCAGCCCCTCCTGTAGCCGCTGCAACATCCCACAGGGTTTGCTTTCCATACAGCAGTAAATTCATCTGGTTCCCAATCTCACGTGGGTAGCTGGGGCTCGGGAACACCGAGAGCAGCCAAGGATCCACTGCCACTCTAATGCTGCACCCTTTTCAAACACAAAACCTAACATTAAAATTAACTGCGGGCTCAAATGTCGTCAGCAGTTTCTCCTGAATGCATAACAAAGCAGGGCTACCAGACCTGGTGCTTTCATTTTTTAAGCGTGCCTCAGGAGCTCGAGCGGGTGTCACACAGAAATAGTTATAATAACTGTGCGTACAGCAGAGCAGCTTTACAGCACGCAAAGGACATCTCAGCTCTCTGTCATGCTGTCACGAGCTGCAAACCTTATGCAAATCCTACTCCAGTCACAACCTTTCCAAAAAAAAAAAGCCAACAAATCAGATTATACAATGCTATTTTCCTATCTCTCCCTCCTAAAAAAAAATTATTAAGAACAAAAGATGAAAAATTGAAACTGTTCCCAAAATTGTGCATAATTTCTGAAAAATTCTCAGTTAGTGTAGTCTTAAAATTCAGTACCTTTAGGACTAGAGGGGTACGTGAGGGGTACATGGTGCGGAAGGTTCACATCTTTAAATCATTCTTTCAGAAAGAAATTTGTTTCTCTCTTCAAGTTATTCATTACCTTTGTGAACACTAGGTGTATGGAAAATTTGCAGACGTGCAAACGATAAACAACTGTGTTCCACTAGTTTTAAAAAGCCCACTATATTGGGCTTCAGTATTCCCATTTCCAAACAGTACCTAAATGTTACTATCCCCTTTCACTGCACATAATGCAAATGCCACGCAGCAGAGCCTGCTGCCTCCAAAATATGTCACATCCCTCAAGAAACTGTCCTCTCCTTGAATGTATATAGTTATATCATGTGGAGAAAAAGCTCTGAATCTACAGACAAAATAAAAATACGCAGCAGAAAGGTGTGCTCCAAATGAGAAGGGTCCAGTTTAGATCTCAATGGATACTTCAGATGGATTCGGGCTGGTCTTTACACCTTCCTCTGTTTGAGAAAACCTAACTGACGAACAAATCACACATTTGGAAAAGGGGCAGAAGTGTTTTTCTTGGCTCTTTTTGGCTTGATACAGTTCTAAACAAATGAGGTTGGATAAGGAGCACAAAGAAGAATAATGTCTTTTGCTAGAGAAGTCAGCAAGTCAGAAGTCCCAGTGGGGCCAGCAGCCCAGTGGGACAAACCTGCAGCGGTATAAGAGCCAGGGAGTGCTACAGATGCTTTTCATGTCAGTTAATGACAAAGGCACTTAAAGGATGGCCTCACTGCTACTTACACCTGGCTAAGGGGGTTTTGTCTGGTTTTGAGCATTTGAAAACTGTTTCATCAGGGGAACCAATATAAATTAATCTGAGAAAAAAAATTCATTTGTTAGCACACCTCCACTGCACCTACATGGCAAGTGTCATTAACTGAAGAAAAATATCAAAAAACAAAACAAACTCCAAGAAATCAATAGCAGGATGGAGAAATGGGGAAAAGACATGACGAGCTGATGAGGCCTCTGGTGTGCTCAGCCCAGAGTAGAGCAGGCTAAGGGGAGGCCTGATGGCAGCTGAAGCTCCTCACATGAAACGGAGGGGAATCCTCATGGCTGAGCTCTGCTCTGCGTGACAGCCACAGGGCCCGAGGGAACGGCATGGAGCTGTGTCAGGAGAGGGGCAGCTGGGGGTTAGGGACAGGGTCTGCACCCCAGGGTGGAGGGCCCGGCCCTGAGTGCTGGAGCTCAGGGAGCGTTTGGACAGCGCTCTCAGACATTGGGGTTGGATTTGGGGTGGTCCTGTTTGGGGCAGCATGTCCTCTCTCTGAACATGAACTTACTTTCTCCATCAACGTGGAGCTCATCACACAGATTCTGTACATTTAGCAATGTGTTGCAATCAGGGAAATTCAGATTTGATTTCAAGCAAGCATGTCATATGATCACAGCATTTAATGTCCCAACGAGCATCTAGTATTTTATTAAAAAATAAAGAAATCTTGTACTAATCTCAATCTTATTTCCTAACAATAAGGTAAACAACTTTTATCCTCATTAAAAAGTTGAGAAATGTGCACACCATCACCAAAATATAATTAATGCACAGCCTTTAGAAGAGTCCAGAGGAGCAATTTAATTAACCACCCGCTGATTTCATAAATGACAAGAACACACAAAGGTAATGGCACCTTATAATTGAAAAAGTTCCTGTTTATTTAGCTGAGCAATTGTGCTGCTCTACATTGTGCATAATTATGAGGAGAAATGTTTTGAACTTGTTACATTCGAACTTCGTAAGCATAAGGGAACAACACAACACACAAGACAGAGCCACAATATACTCCACGTATTTAATGCCTTTACCTACGGAGCTCAAAGTCACTAGCAACTATGAAGGTCTTACCCTTCAGGAACTCTCTTGATGGGCTGTTTTTCCTCAGTTTATGAATGGAAATAATGAACTCATCCAAAGATATTTGTTTGTGACACATGTCTCACATTGACTGAGTAGGAAATACCAAAATAGAGTCGTTCCTGGTCTGAAACCAACAGCACTTGCTCTCAAGAGCGCAGAAGAGAGGAAAAAAAATACTGGTATGCCACTTCAAACAAAATATTGCCTAATGCAGGGATTTAGTTTATAGCTGTGGTTCTCTCACTTTCATACAATGGGATCTTCTATAAACCCCAAGAAGTACTTCTGTTGAAGATCTTGTAAAATCATTTTGCAATCCTCAGTCTTTTTCTTCACGTGGGAAAGCTTCCCTTTGGCTGCTACATCCTTTATTAAAGGTGAAGAGGAACAGCTTTTATCAAGCCAGGAAAATAATGTAACAGAATACATGAAAGCCTTTCTCTTTTCTGTCTCTCTTTTTTTTATTATTATTTTTTAGGGATAACTGAATTTGTATTCCTGCTAGCACTCACAAAACTCAAGATGACTTTGTGTTGTTTCTTTATAACCGTCAAAGTCTACCTGACTGAATATGAAACAGTAACAACTGAATTTATAAGCTGTCCATCTCCCTATCCAACGGATGCAGGAAAAGCATACATTCATACCTGTTTTGCAGTATATATAATTTTAACAACAACAACAACAAAAAATCCACTGTAGAGATTCAGTGGATCCCCAGACTAAAAGCCTTCACTTGCAGCACACCACAGAGCAAGCTGCAGGGGCCTGAATCCATCGCAGCCCTGGTATGCAAGGAGGCATGTGAGCAGCTGCCTTGTAAAGCAGACCCAAATCACCAGTCCCACCTGTCCCTGGGATGACACATGTGGCATTGGCTCTCTGTCCATCTGTCATAGGAAGAGCGTCTCATAATACAAATTATACCATTAAGTACTGATCCCAGCAGTATGGCTGTGTGGCGTATCAAACTGAAGCAATGAGTTTGCTTGCACACATTAAGTACAGATTTCTACAATTCTGCATCTAGCAGAGATCTTTACTATTTGGTATTAGCTATTTGTATTTATTGTTCCTGAGAGTTTCTCGTTCTATTCTGATATTTGCACGAGCTGTGGCAGACCATTGCCAGGCCCACCCAGCCACATTCGCTGCCTGTATCAAGTGCTACTAAACAGCCCTTTGAAGTGTGAAACCATCCATTACTTCTACACACCATGGTTTATTTACTAATTAGTTGAGGAAAGGAGGTTCTTAAACACTGTGAGGAAGCCTTCTGTTCATTTTTCTGACTCAGGTCCTAAGTTTTTCCAGTTTTCAAGTGTTAACTCTAAGAGGGCTCCCACCAAACCTGCAGGTCACAGGGGTACTCATGCCCCAGCCCCTTAATGCCCACATTCAGCGCTCCCTCTTTTCTCCTTCTTCTAAGGACTGGCAGACTCCTTACCACAGACTTGAACATGGAGCTGTTTTCCAGTGGTTAATTCTGATGACTCCTGCATGTTTTCAGGATGTATTTATTCAGCCTGTAAAAATGGTTTAGATTTTCTGCTTCTAAACGCTGGAGAGAATATATAGCTTAAACTGTAATATGTGATTCAACAGCCTGCAGCTTCCAAAATGATCTGGACTGCTCAATATTGCTGACTTGTTTCCACCATGTACTGCCGCAATAAACTTTATTGGAATTGCCTGCTTTCTTCCACGCTGCTAAGGGATTTTGGACAAAAATGATCCTTCAATGCTCCTTAACAGAACTTTGTTTAGTGGGCATGGTGGTGACGGGTCAACGACATGATCTTTTCCAACCTTAACTGTTATACATCAATTACGTTCCCCACCAATAACTACACTCCAAGTTTCTTAAGTGGTCTCACCTGGATTAAGCTGCCATGGTATACAGATTTCACCATGCCAAGTAAACTAGATAACAAATAAAATATTAAAATATTACTTCTAAGTGTCATATTCCACTGGAAAAGAGTCTCAAAGATGCACGGTGTTAGTGTAAGCCATCAAAAGACAACAGAGATGTGGGATAGGGCAAAAAGAAAAGATAGTCCTTAACAGCACAGAGAGCTCTGAATCTTGCAGATTATCAAAACTCAAAATTGAACGAAGTGGAAATGTAACTACAGATCCTGAACATGACCTGCCTGTAGAAATTCCTGTACTGATCAAGCTATTTTTAATTTTTAGACTAGTTAAAAAATACCTATTTCTCCCAGCTGATGGACAGATTGATTTCTCCCAAGCTTTCTGCCACGCAGATTTTAAGTGCTGGAGCTGTGACATTTGGAGGCTTATTTGTGGAACTGCCACTTACTACCTCAACAGGCAGCACAGAGGGGAAGTCAACCACTATAGTCCTTGCTCTTGACTCCTGGTGATCTCAGAACACATTTCTATGGAAATGAAGGATGGATGCAAGAAGGTAAGTTTTTAAGTTATCGAAATACATCAAGAAGTTCATTTTTCGTCTCACACAGGCAAAATAAGTCTTACATGGCGGAAATCCTTGTTTCTCCGAGATTAATTTCTGCTTCCATTAGGTTGTGGCACAGAGAAGTAACTTAAATCAAGGGATTTACAGCTCCTTACATGAGCATCTCATCAACAAAGCCCACCATATATATTTACCTGTTTAACTCAGAAGAGCTATTTCTTTGCTATTAAAAAAAAAATAGCTTACAAGTAAAATGTATTTCATTGTCATTCACAGTAGAAAGCTTTACTTAAATTGTACAAGAGTAATGAGCATAAATAATAAAATTTCCTGAAGGAGCTGGACTTGTTCAGCCTGGAAAAGAGAAGGCTGTAGGGAGACCTCATTGAGGCCTTCCAACATTTAAAGGTAGTCTATAAACGTGAGGGAAATAAACTTTTTATGCAGGTAGACAGTGATAGGACAAGGGGGAATGGTTTTAAACTAAAGGAAGAGAGATTTAGATGTCAGGGGAAGTTGTCTACTGACAGAGTGGTGAGATGCTGGAACAGGTCACCCAGAAAGGTTATGGATGACCCCATCCCTGGATTTTAGGTGAGGCTGGATGGGGCCCTGGGCAACCTGATCTAGTACTTGATCTAGCAGCTGGTAACCCTGCCTGTGTTAGGGGGGCTGGAATTTGATGACCCTTGAGGTCTCTTTGAACCCAAACCATTCTATCGTTCTAAGAATTTCATGCTTAAATACAGCTTAAACCTTTAAACACTAAACTTTTAACTTAAACACAAATCACAGCACTTACCACTACCAGTGACCATTTACCACTTCCATGCATTAATAATATTTTTTTGCCTTCTTGCCTCCTCTGCCACCAAAAGGCAGCTTACATTTGATTTTTACCACTGAAATGCCACAATAGCTGGCATTTTGCTGCAGAACATAATTTATTAAGTGACAGTCTTGACTTGAGGGCAGAACGACTGCTGCCAAAAATCTAATCTCTACGAAGTTTCTTTTATATTCTCAAAACAAGGATGAATAGAAAATAAAGCACGGTTCAAATTGTTTTTCAGGTTTTCTCTGCACATAAACAGCCTGACTAACTTGACACCAATTTTTCTGTATAGAATTGAGTGCTGGACAGCCCACTGAGATTGTTCAATTGAACTATTTGTTATCTTTTAGCAAATAGTCAGTAGCAGCTATTTACATTTTCCAGGCTTTCCTGTAACTTGGAGCTGTAAGAACAGCCTCAGGGTTGCTTTCACCAACTTATTTCTGATTTCAAGAGACCGGGAAAAGAATGCATGCTCAGCCATGACATCTCAGATGGGATGCCTGCTAGCTCACAAAACCACAACTTCTCATGCCGTCTGAGATAAATGTGACAGTCTCCCAGCATCTCTATGAGCACCACAGCAAGGGGAACATTTTTAACAAGCCCTATGTATGCATTATCCACTGATTTTTGTTGTGGTTTTTTTGTTTGCTTGTTTGTTTCTGGGGTGTTTTAGTGTGTGTTTTAATGAAACAAGAATTAAAAGGAAATTACTCGAACAAGATACATATTACCTGCCATAATACTGACATGGCAAGCAAACTGAAGAACACCACATGAGAAGAGGAGGCTCAGGGGAGACTTTATAGCTCTCTACAACTACCTGAAATGAGGTTGTGGTGAGGTGGGGGCCAGCTTCTCCTATGTAACTAGTGAAAGAATGAGGGGGAAAAGAGTGAAAGGCCTCAAGTTGTGGCAGGGGAGGTTGGATATTAAGAAAAAAATATTCTCTGAAAGAGTGATGAGGCACTAGAATGTGTTGCTCAGGGAGGTGGTGGAGTCACCATCCCTGGAGGTGTTAGAGAAACATTTAGATACTGTACTAAGGGAGAGGGTTTAGTGGGGAATATTGGTGGTAGATGGACAGTAGGACTGGATATTCTTGGAAGACTTTTCCAACTTTTTGATTCTGTTTACCTAAATTCTGTTTTCTCGATCAAGAGGAATGCACTGCGCCAGATACATTTTATATGCAATTTCTTGTTAAAAAAAAAAAACTATGTTAGGAGTTGTGGACAAATTCAGTTCTTTCCACACAAAACCTTCCTTCACTTATAAACATCAGGACTGTTAAACTCATGGAAACCTCTTAATAAAACACTAAGAAATTTTTTCTTCTGGAATTGCTTTGTAGTGTAACTAGAATGGTACTCCTTCTTTGCTGCAACATTATTTTGCAGTACTAACTCAAAAGTTCAAACCATTTTCATTTCTTTATTACCTGCAGCAATCTAGGAAATGCTGCCATCAATAGTAAATCTACATGAAGTCACACTCCTCCAGAGCATTTTGTGCATAGCAATCAGTTCATAACGCAATCTTGTGTTGTTTAAAATTCAGTTTATTCTTCAATTACTCTGCTAGCTCAACTCTAATTTATTATATTTTCTGGTACATTTGATTTTTGATATTATGACATCCTGGCTCATGCCATTAGAGGGGAAACATAAAATGGTGAGGATGTCTAGAGACAGCTAGAGAATAAGATAGCAACAGCCTGGAAAATTAAGAATACCACTGTCTGTACTCAGCTAAACTTCTCCTGCGTTAGCAATAAAAAGTACGTTGGTAGTATTTCTCTGATTTTCTTCCTGACATCCAGGAGTAGCCTCAGGGGCACCATAAACATCAGCAGCACAGAACAGCAGCTCAGGTACAGGGTGAGCTCATTGGGCACACATGGTACACTTGCAGCAATAACCAAAGCCAGAAGTGGTGAGTTCTGCCATCAGGCAATTCACCTCAGCCAGCAAGCACTGCTCTCATGTGTCTTTCCACCTTTTCTGTCTCTTTCTAAGCAGACTTGTGTAAGCCTGGCCCAGAGGTGATTCTTTCCCTCTTGTCAGAACTCTCGAGGCCAGACCTGGAGTGCTGAGTCCAGTCCTAGGCCTTCCAGTACAAGAGACACCTGGTCGTGCTGGCATTATCAGCAAACTTGCTGAGGGTGCACTCGATTCTGCTATCCAGGTCAGTGGTAAAGATGTTGAAGAGCACTGGTCCCAGGACCATTGGAGAGCTCCACTCATTGCTGGCCTCTACCTGGACACAGAGCCACTGCCCACAACCCTTCAGCTGCAACCATCCATCCAGTTCCTTACCCTCTAAACAGTCCACCCTTGATGTCTCTCCAAGATATAAGGATGTGGTGTGGGACAATATCAAAGGTTTTGCATAAGTTCAGGTAGATTACATCAGTTGTACTTCCTTAATCTACACTGGTGCCATCATTTCATCACAGAAGGCCACAGTATTTGTCAGGCGCTCTCCGCCCTTGATGAAACCATGATGACTGTCTCAAATCACATCCTTGTCTTGCATGCACCTTTAAAACGATTTCCAGGAGGATCTATTCCTTGACCTTCCCAGGCACAGACATGAGGTTCAATACCCTTTAGATTCCCAATTCTCCCTTTCTTCTTTTCATAAAATAAGGGAGCAATGTTTCCCTTTTTCCAGACAGCAGGGGCTTTTTTTAAGCCATGACTTGCTCAATATAATGGAAAATGACTTAGCAACCACATCAGTTGAGACAGTTCAGAATGGAGAAGAGGCAGCTCAGAGAGATCTCATTAGTGTCTGAATACCTGAAGAGAGGATGCCAGGAGGAGCCAGGCTGTGCTCAGTGGTGCCCAGTACTGTGGGCAAGGAACATTCCTCTGAACATCAGGAAGCACTTCTCTGTCATGGAGGTGATGAAGCACTGGGACTGGGTGCGTGAAGTCTCCCCCTTGGAGATCTTCCAAAGCTAACTGGATACCCTGGCTCTGAGCGTCCCTGCTTGAGTAGGGTTGGGACAAGTGCTTTCAAGGGGTCTCTTCCACCTCAGCCATTTTGTGAAGCCCTTCTAGAGCCAGCCACCTACATTGGAAGGCACAGGGAACAGCTGCTGGCACTGGGGAGAGCAGCCTGTCCTTCCATCTGCTCCTTCTCTATCTCCTCTCCAGTAACAGCTGGGTGTACAACTGCTTTTTATTCCTTGCTCTGGCTTCAGTGCTTGGGGGGGACCATAAGGGGATGTCACAAAGTGGAGTCAGGGAATTAGTGTGGAGGGAGGCCAAGAAACAGAAACTAAGCTGCATGGAGGACAAGTGACATCTTCTGCCCCGGCCTTCCCACTGCCCTGAGTGCCAAACACAGACATAAAATGCCATCCCTCTTGCCACTCAGCACACACAAAAGAAACCGAGACATTTCTAAATGCAACCGATATTACCTAAATTGATTTTTTCTTTTAAGCTTTGCATACCCTTGTTCCTAGCTACCAAAGGGCATCTCTTTCTCTCAGCATCCAAGGTGAAGCAACCGAGGGCAGCTAAAGCCCTCACAGGGATGTTTCTCGAGACTGTGGGCAGAACCAAGGGCTTGGAACACATTCACCTTCAGGCACAGCGCCAAGCCCACCTGCTTACTCAGGGTTCTGCCAGCAAAGGCAGCTATCACCATACTGATTTGTCCTTCAAATGCACATCCTATTGTGCTTACTTCTGCTGCTACACCTCACACGCAGACTCCTGCATACAAGGGGGAAGGATTCAGAGGGCAGATGTTTCTGGGGAAGAGGCCATCTGAACATCTGACATCCTTCTCCATAGCAGATTCTGACAGTTTCAAGCAAGAGAAAACCCACGTGCCTGCACAGCTCGCACCCTCCCAAAAAATTCCACACAAGGATTTGAAAAATGTATATGAACGACTGGGATGCAAGAAGCTCTCCTCTCTTACTAAGCACCATGACAAGACCCAGGATAATGAAGCACCACACTGCACAAAGTGCTACTATAGTTACTCTCATTTTAGTGCATGATTATTATGAAAAACACATATTCTTAAAAAGCAAATGACAACTTCAGCGCCAACTGTTTTCTCTCTGGAATTCCTTACACTTATAAATGACTTGTCTATATTTATACTGCAAATCAATTTGGATGCTCTGGTGCTCTAGTGTACCTGCTCTCATTACTCTGTATTGGAAGTGAACCGTGAATCAAGACAGGAGACTCAATTTCACCTCCCAGTGTGAATGCAGTAATCATCAATAATTTACTTTAGTCAACTTCATTTGGGGCACTGCCTAGAGAACATAACAGAGACTTAAAAGTACAAGAAGAGTAGGATTTGTATATGGCATGATTTGATAATCTGAAAAATCCCTCAGTAAACAAAGGAAGTTCACAGATAATCGTATTAAAGATTAGAGTTGTTTTAAAACAATGAATGATGTATTCTAGAACATCTGGGAAGAAAGATGGTAGTTTTATAAAACAAAACCTCGGGGAAAATTAGTTTTCCCCTCAAACAGAAACAATATTTCACTTTACTAAATCCTAATCCCCCCCAATTCATGTTAAAGAAGAACATTTTTCCACTGAAGAGTTTTACCAGTGTACTTAAATACAACTTCATAAATACTTAAATATATTTAAGTTTTAATATTTGACTGTCATAGAATCACAGAACTGTCTTGAATTGGAAGGGATCTTTAAATGTCACATAGTCAAACCCCTGCAATGAACAGGGACACTGTGCAGTTCAAACAGATTCCTCAGAGCCCCAGCCAGCCTGGCATTGATTCCAGAGATAGAGCATCTACCATCTTTCTCTCAGGGCAACCTGTGCCAGTGCCTCACCACCATTTGTAGATGAACTTCTGTATACCTAATCCGTATCTCCCCTAACTACTTTGAAACCATACCCCTTATTCTATCACAACAGACTCTGCCAAAGTCTGTCCCCTTCTTTCTTACAGCTCCCCTTTAGACACTGGAAGGCCACTCTATGGACCCCTGTCTGCCCCAGGCTGAACAGCCCCACCTGTCAGCCTGTCCTCACATGGAGAGGTGCTCCATTCCCTGGATCATTTTTGTGGCCCTCCTCTGGATGTGCTCCAACAGCTCCATGTCTCTCCTGTACTGAGGACTCCACACCTGGACACAGTACTCCAGGTGAGGCCTCACCAGCAAGGTGAGGTCAAGCTGCACTAGGACTGGTTGAACCTCATGAGGTTCTCCCAGGCCCAATACTCAACCTCTTAGTCTGCCTAAGTATCTCCATATGGCATCCCATCCCTTGGGTGTGCTGACCACAGCACACAGCTTGGTGCCATCCAGAATCTCACTGAGGGTGTACCTGATCCCACTGTGAATGTCACCGATGAAGATGTTACAGAGCACCTGGACAAGTACTGACCCCTGAGAGACACCTCTTGTCACTGATCTCCATCTGGTCATTGAGCCACTGTGACAAGCACCCACTCCTCCTGGTGAAACTATTCGCCAATCACCTTTCTTGTTGCTGCTGTTTCAATTTTATTTCAGATTTGAAAAGTGGGTTTATTTTAAAATCAGAATACTAAGCTTATCTTTCTTTTTTTTTAAAAAAAAAAAAAGACAGTTCTGGACTACAGCATCATATGTTATATTTTCCTAACAAAACCAATCCAATGTCTTTTTATATGCACTTATGTATCAGATGGAAAAAGAAGAGAATAATTCATATGTTACTTTATAAAAAGTTTATTCCTCTTCCCATCCCTGATTCACTGTTTTCCAATCTTCTTGTAGAGATCTATGCAAAACCCCTCTCCCCCAATAAAATGTGTTAATGACATTTTCTACAATCAATGTTGACAATACTTATATGGATCTTCTATTTAAAGAACACATCATGGAAGCTCCTCACCACTGCAACTGCTGACAGCACCAGAGGAATAAAGTTACTCCACAACTATAAGTAAAAGCAAGGTACAGAGGGAGTAGCAGTTAAGCTGGTAAAAAATACTCTGATCAGATTTCTATTGAGTCCCTTTACCTACTATATTTCAGTTTCATTGAGTATCTTTGTTTTATTTACATGTATAAATTTGTTAATATGTAGAAACTTACTATATATGAAGTTCTAATCAAAGTGGAATGCTAATGAGATTTGTACCAGCAGTAATTCAGACCTAGCAAAGGGATCCCATAATGGGTGCCTCGCTCTAATCACACATAGAGGCTGAATTCAGCGACTTTCCTGCAAGCAGAACCAGACAGAAAGAACCCATGAAGTCCCAAATGTGGATTAAATTGTACAGTCAAATTCTAGGGATGACTGAGTAGCATTCAGCATGTGATGCATCATCTAAAAAAGCTACATATACGATACGGGATATCAGCCATTCCTAGCACCTTCTAGTGCATTATATGGGAAATCTCCCTCCTTCCATTTCATTTAACCTGAAAATGTAGCAGGTTTTATGGTATGTACTGCCTCAACTACTAGAACAAAACACCTCTTCTACTCTGAGTCAGTATCACAGCTCAAACAGAACTTCCCTTTTTGAAAGGGCAGCATGATGTTGTCATTACTGCACTCTAACTGCACTGCAGCTCTGTGAAGTAAGTTGCCACCACTAAACTTGAGATTGTTCTTTAAAGACAAATAGGAGCTGTTGTGAAATCTGAATTGTTGTAATATTTTATAGGAAATAACATGTCAAACCGTATCCAAAAGCTCTTCATCAAACATTCTCCACTTCATAATGTCATGACACCTAGCGATGAACATTTCCTGGCTTCACAGCTTTCCAAACTTATCAAAATATTATTTAGGAAAGTATTACACTTCTGTGGCATTTCTGTACTAGCACGGCACACATCTCTTACTGAAGAAATAACTGTAACAGTTTCATTTCACACTCCAGTAATCGGGAATTCTGCATTACCATTCACTTTTGTGTTAATTTTCCCATAGATTCTCTTTTTCTGCTTACATGGCAAGACAGTTCAGGTCAAGAGCACAGACACTTTGGGCTGCTGATTCTCCTTTTTACTGCTACTCATTTATCTCCACTTTTGGTTTACTGGCATTTTAGTTCTTCAGCTGGGACAGAATTGTTTTCTTCAGAGCATCTGCTGTGATGTCATGTTCTGGTTCTAGGAGCAAAACCAATGTCAGTAACAGAGTGATGCTCATAGTTGCTGCCAAGCAGTGTCGTACAGAGCCAAGGCCATTCACAGTGAAGGGCCCAAGGAGCTGCGAGGGAACAGAACAAGGAAAGCTGACTTACACTGGCCGAAAGGATATTCCATACCATACAACATCATGTGGAAGGAGTTCATCTGGCTCTCTTCTGCTGCTTGAGGGGTGAGCAATTGATTGTGTATCACCTGTTCTGTACATATATACATACACACAGAAAAGGCTAATAGTTGTGACTATCTCAGTAAATAGCCTTATCTCAACTCATGAGTTTTACCATATTCTTTCAATTTCTCACCCTCATCCCACTGGAAAGTGAAGGGAGTGAGTGAACAACTCTGAGGTGCTGAGCCACTTGCCAGGTTAAACCACAGCAACTTGAAAGTTAATTTGCCCTGCAGAAAGCAGAAGAGTCACAGTCAATAGGTAAGTCAGCAGGTATCAGCAAAAATGGATTTCAGGGGAGAAAAAACTCCCCACAGCTACAAATGCAGGTATTATTTATACTGAAGCATGCTCACACTGAGAGAACACACCACGAGAGCTTGCTGCTCTAAATGATGCCCAATTCAGCCCCTCTCACCTCCAGCTGGACAGACATCTAATACAAAATGCAGCATACGATGCATCAGCACTGAGCAGATGTACTGAACCATCCAGCAGATAACAGGTACTGCATAGTGGTCACTGCCATACTAAAGGCAATTCTTATAAGTGATCTAGAAAGGAAACCTTTGTTTGGTCGTCTCTGAATTCCTACGAATTCAGAAGTCTTAAAAAGACGAAGTCTTAAAAAGACCAGAAAGCCCATGGAAAAAAATAGGATCTACATGGTCTGGTGATGCATCAGCCTTCACTCGGTTACTTCAGTCTGGTTATGGACATTTTAAACTCAACAAAAAAACTACAATCAGAGAAAATCATGATGTGGGGCAGGAGAAGAACAACAAAAATGCATTACAGGATGGACTATTGACAAGTGAAGTAGCTACAAGGCATCCCGTGAATGAAGTAGTATAGCTGATAGGTGGTTTTTTTTTTCCTATAACTTGGAATCTGCAAACGCATAGAAGCAGTTTAAATCAAATCCATGAACCATACGAGAAGCTACTTGTGTTGGAATTGGGATGTGGTCAGCCTAAGAGCTGTGGGGGATTCTTAGTTTAGCTTTGTGTTTGCAGATGCAGCAGGTGGCAGTGTCATGGGAATGATCCAGATGACATCGCTATGCCAGCAGAAAACTGCGTGAAGGTCTATTACATAGACACAGAGAACATCTGCTGATGCAGCTCATTTCCTGTGGTACTAAAACAAGGTAGCCAGACAGAAGCACATTCACATTATGACAAACTAAATGCACTGACTAAGAAGGCTATTTGATACCAGCCAATCTCCCCGCACCTTCCCCCTAGAATGTTGTAAAGAATCTACCAGAAAAACTCATGACACATTTGGGTTTTGAAGTGTTGCTTGTGTATCGGAACAGCTCACCATGTGCTGGTCCTTACTGAACAAGCAAAACTCCTGTGGCAGGACATGCCAGCTTATCTGGACACTACACAACTACTGTAGGTACCTGTGCTCACCTCAGAGCACCAGCCCACGGGTGCCTGACAACAGCATCTCGGTGGGCTCCACTAGCTTGTGCAAGCCCTCAGGAGATAATCATGAAAACACACGATTGCAATGTAGTCTCCAGGGCCTGCAATGGGGGAAGCACACTGGTAAAATCATTCCCCCTTAAAAAGTGTCCCAGTGCAGAAGCAGGAGCCAGCCACCCATTTTTCACAGTGTACTGAGCAGTGTGACAGCACTACCTCACTCCAATCAGTGCCGCCCAAAAACCCATTCTTCAGCCACAGTTCCCTCTCAGATGCAATTGTGTGCTCCTGAAACATACATCACCTCCAACTGTGCACTGTTCTAAGCAACACTGCAGCAAGGACAAATACGGTTACTTCTATAATCTTCATGATCTAAAGCAACTCATTTACAACATTTTAAAAGAGCATCTGTGCATGCATTGTATATATTCCTCAGTCACACTGATTTTTGCTGAAAAAGCAACAGTTCTTCCTAACTGTTCTGTGCACTCCACTGAACAGTAGTTAAGCATTAGCAAACCTGCAAGGAAATATAAAAACACTTTTTACTGTGGAATGTAGGGAAAACTGCCAGGCAAATGCAACACGCACCACCCAGTCCAAAGCAAAGCAACTCCACCTTTCCACAGGCTAGCAGGCAAACATTAACTTAGAACACAATATTCAAAGGACTGAAGAATTATTTGAGTTGGAAGGGACCTCTGAAAACTATCTAGTCCAACCCTCCCACAGTGAGCAGGAAAACCTGCAGCTTGATCAGGTGCTCAGAGCCCCATCCAGCCTGACCTTGAATGCCTCTGGGGACAGGGCATCCACCAGCTCTCTGGGCAACCTGTGCCAGTGCCTCACCACCCTGATTGTGAAAAGTATTTCCTTGATCCAACACATTTATAACCTCAAAGTTGCTTCACTGACTGCTCTATTGTAATGACATCATCTAGAGATTCTTAATTGGGAATCCAGAACATCACTGCTTGCTTCCTTCGAAACAAAAAGGAAATTGCAAATACTAAGCTGAGTTACCACAAGGATTCATGAAAAATAAATAAATAAGTAAATAACTTACTGCCAACTGGGAAAAATCGCGGAATAAGAAAATATAATCTAAAAAAAGGCAAGATTCTAAGCTAGTTTATTTTAGACTTGTATTGAAATAGAAATATGGTTGCCTCTGACCAGTTTTAGGATAACCCTTTAGGCACTACCCACAAGCTGATAATAAGAAAGGAATAGCTTACCCCATTCTGAAGATTTCTCACTGGAAAACTCATAGAAATCACCAAATAGAGATAGCTCTGCTTCTGCTAGTCAGCCCTTAAATGAGGTTAGGGAGGGTTGTACCCACCATGAATTGCTCACACCCATGATCCCAGGGCTGGCCACACCTCTCCTCCAGGTACTCAACCACTGGTTTAAGCTGTAACCTGACAGTTCCCGTACTGCACACTTAGACAATCTTATGTTTTCAGCATTTCATGCACAACTAACAGAGACTCAATGTGAAACTCTCCTGTTTTCAGCCCAAATTCTAAAACAGAATTACAAAAACTGTCAGTAATCATAGAATGGCTTAGGTCAGAAAGGACCTCAAAGCTCATTGAGTACCAACCCGCCGCCATAGGCAGGGTTGCCTCCCACCAGATCAGGCTGCCCAGGGCCCCATCCAACCTGGCCCTGCGCACCACCAGGGATAGGCTAACTAAAGTAAGAGGTGAGTGAACAAAAGAGGTGGACATCCAGGTGACTCTGTGCCACCATAACCACCTGATAGATGCAGCGGCTGCCTGCAGCACTGCAGAGCATCTTGGTACAGCTCCACCAGCACACACAGAGCAGGCAGCATCCCTTGGTGCTAAGCTGGATGCCAGCACAAACCACTTGTACTGTCTCATGCAAAAGAGAGCACGGTCAGCATGAAAACACATGACAGGTTTAGCCTATGAACTTCGCAAATATAAATCCTGACCCTGAAAACGTTTACATGCAGGCTTATCGCTAAGCCTAAGAACAGGCCCACTAATTCCAAAAGAAATACTTGGATGTTTAGAATTAAACATATGTAAGTACACGGATCTGTAGAAATGGGGACAGAAAAAGCACACATCACAGGTTCAGGGGTTTTTATTGCTCTGTGGATGCCACAGTGTAGCAGGTACATAACTCATGATATCTGAAAGAATTTTTGTCTTCAACATGCCCCACAGTTCCTCACAAACACCAATGACCTAATAAAGCAATTAAGAATCACATGACTTGACGGTGCTGTGTTAAACTGCTTCTGCAGACCTAACTAACTGAGAATCTTCCAGTTCCAGAGACAGGTCGCTGCTGCATCTGTCACCAGGCGCCTCTTACACCAGGGAGCACTTTAGCACAGAGCAAGTGCTGCTTTCTTACCCATTACAGACCATAATATCTCACAGCTCTTAAAGCAAACAGCATCAGGATGATTTATGACACCAATTTATATTAAACCAATATCTAATACACATCATGTGCTTAAAGTGATACCATTGGTACTACATCTCCTTAACAGTTACTTTCAGCTACACCAAGCCATTTGTCACAGGAAAATGTGAGATTAGAATAGAAAAGAGGGGACGTTTCCCAGAGTTTTACAGCAGACAGTTGTAGCTGGAAGCCAAGAAACCCCTGCTGCTTTCAGTGAGACACCCAGTTTGAGACTCACAGGCCACGCAGTGCAGGTAAAGGCTCACAACAATGCCAAGTTTCATTGAAGTCACCAAGGCTCCCATAAGAGCAGATGCCCAACGTACACAAAAGCCAGCATTTATGCAATTATGTGTGAGAGGTTTTCATAGGATTAATTTTTAAATGAACTGTCTCAAGGGAGCAGAACTTTCCACCCAGGCAGCTGCTGGCATTTCTCTTGCAAAGTCCATCCTTAAGCCGCAGCTTAATTTTAAATGATGCTTTGATTAATGAAAGATTTAAGCCTACCTTAGGCAATAATGTTGATTTGCCCGTTGTGGACATGAGTCCAAGGCCCTGGGCTATCTCTTGCTGAAGTCACAGACCAGAGCTAGAAGTCAGGATGGTTAGAAGTTCATTATAGAAAACTCTTGTTAAAAAACGGTACCTTTTATTTGCGTTTATTCCAAGATTTTAGAATTTTTATAATACAAGTACCTAAAATCACAATATTTTTCTTGAAAATAAAGAACAATAAAATACAACAACAATGCCCTAGTTAAGCACAGCAGCATTCCTTACAATCTCCCAAATTCGGAGTTACCAAATAGAATTGTTTTCAGGGGGGATTCCTCACTCCAGCAGTCAAAACGAGATCTCTGTCAGTTCTGTGGTTCCCAAAGGTGTGCTCGTGCTCCTTGCTTCCCTTTGGAGGGAGTTTAATGAAGTCACAGAGCATATGGCACCACCGTGTTTGCTCCCAAGTGGACAGCCGCTAACCAGAGCCATCTGATGTTCCCCCTAAGCTCCCCGATCTGCGGCGGGATTGCAGCTTAGAGCAAAGCTTCGTGGAGCCAAAAGGAAGACAATGGCTTGTAGATGCACAGAAATCAATAACTTACTCTGTTTGTTTAACAGGGGCCCA
Source organism: Cyrtonyx montezumae (assembly GCF_038088225.1). Classification (NCBI taxonomy): domain Eukaryota; kingdom Metazoa; phylum Chordata; class Aves; order Galliformes; family Odontophoridae; genus Cyrtonyx; species Cyrtonyx montezumae. Next base: position 17,254,028 of record NW_027071848.1, read on the forward strand.
GCTCAGAGCTGGCTCTGTGCTGAGCGAAAGCTCTGCTGCGTTTATGAGCAGGAACACGTTTCCAGAGACCATCAAACACGCCCCAAAGCAGATCCACATTTTCACTTTGCGCACATAAAGCAACGCAAGCCCACAGGATCACATAATTTAAAAGGGAATTAAACGAAGCTCAGACGTACTTAACGGTGGATTCCTACAGCAGCCGACAACCGACCCCACGCACAAAAGTCACACGGAGCCGTTCACGCCTGTCACTGCCGCAGCAGTCGGTCCCCGCTCGGCTGAGCGTTAAACACAGAGCGCGGAGCACCGCCACGCCTCGGGAAAGTTCACAAGGCGCTGTATTCCAAGTTTTTCAACCGCACCTTCAGCCAAAACGAGCGAGAGGAAAAGAGCAGCCTCGGCCAGCACGGCGAGGTCAGCACTCCGGCAGCGGCAGGGCACACACACAGCCCAGAGCCTTCCCCCCCCCCGCCCTCCCTGCAGCGGTAACGCGACTCCGGCGGCACCGCTTCGGCAGAACCCCCCCGGAGCGGCCCAGCGCCGCTCGCTCGCTCCCTCCCGCACTTGTTGCGGCCCCGCAGGCCCCGCCGCAGGCCCTGCCCCAGGGGAGGTCTCGACCCCCGCCCCAAGGAGCCGCCCCGAGGGGACCGAGAGCGGCGCGGGGCACGGACTTACCGCGGCGGCGGCGGCACCCGGCTCCTCCCGGCGGCAGCCGAACTCCAGGCGGCACTCGGCGCGTCGCCTCCACGCCGCCCGGCCCCGCTCCCCGCCTCCCCGGGGGCAGCGCAAGTGACGCCGCGCTCCGCCACTCCGGCGGCAGCCCCGGGGCGCGGGGCCGGGCGCGGGGCGCGCTCAGCCTATGGCAGCGCAGCCGGGGCGGGACGCAGCTCAGCCCCGGGCCGGGAGGGCCCGCCGCCCTCCGGAGCGCAACCCGCGGCGGGGCGGGGCGGGGTGGGGGAGCGCGGCCGCCCGGGGGCTCGCCCCGCCCCGCCCCCTTGCCCGCCCCGCCCCCTTGTCCTCTGGGTCCTCCCTGCTCTCTGCGCCTGCTCGCTCCGCCTTGAGGAGTTGGGTTGCGAGCGGGAATGGCGTCGGTATCGGCGTGACGAGCCGGCCCGCATTCTGCTATGGAGGAGGACCTGGAGCTGGAGAGGTGAGGGGCGGCTGCGCTGTGCTGAGAGCCGGGGCCACTTTTCCGTGCTGGGCTGCGTTGTGGGGCCGCGGGGCCGCGGGCCCGGCCCGGTGTCGGCTCCTGGCCTGCAAGGCCTGGCGTGTGCGGCCTGTGTGCGGCTCTCAGCCTTACAGCTGATAGCCTTCAGCTTTGGGTAATGCGAGACGTGTCGTGTTAAACGTTCTTGCTGTGCCGTTTAGAGACAGGAGTGTGAAGTGTTAGAAATGGGTAGTTAAAGTTAGTGAAAAGAGGTTGAGCTTTTTACGCGCAGCTGTATGGAGCTGTTACCGCGAAATGGTGGCTGAGGTTCTGTCTCATAACTTTTAAGAAATGTATCTGACAGCGCTGATGCGAAGCCCTGCCAAAAGGCACCTGGAGCTACTGGATGGCAAACTGGACATGAGCTGGATGTGAACTGAACATGGCTGCCTTCGCAGCCCAGAGAGCCAGCTGTATCCAGAGCTGTATCCTGGGCTGCAGCATGGCCAGCACGGTGAGGGAGCGATCCTGCCTCTCTGCACTGAGCTGGTGAGGCCTCACCTGGAGTACTATGTCCAGGTGTGAAGTCCTCAGTGCAGGAGAGACATGGAGCTGTTGGAGCATGTCCAGGAGAGAGCCACAGACATGATCCAAGGAATAGAACACCTCCACGTGAGGACAGGCTGAGAGAGCTGGGGCTGTTCAGCCCGGAGAAGAGAAGGCTTCAGGGAGACCTGAGGGTGGCCTTCCAGTATCTAAAGGGGGGCTGTAAGAAAGATGGGACGGAATCTATCAGGATGTATTGTGACAGGGCAGGGAGAAATGGTTTCAAAGAAAGAGACAGTCTCTTTAGCAGAGGCTGTTGCAATAGGACAAGGGGATATGGTTTCAAAGTAAAAGAGTTGAGATGTAGGAAGATATTCTTGTACAATCACAGTGGCGAAGCACTGGCACAGGTTGCCTTGAGAGAGAGGTGGTGGATTCCACATCCCTGGAGACATTGAGTCAAGCTGGACGGGACTCAGAGCTCCAGATTTAGCTTTAGGTGTCCCTCTTTATGTTTATTATGGAGGGGCTGGAGCAAGTGACCTCTTAAGGGTCCCTTCCAATGCAAATGATTCTATGTTGAGTCGCTTCTTTCTACTTAGATCTGGCATATCCTTAGAATGGGATACATGTGATGCCACTGGGGTGGTGGGAAGGATGGAGAGCTTAATGCTTTCCAAGAACCCTTTAATTCTTAGTAAGCCACTTTACTCACATCATCAGTTTAATTATTGAAAGTTCTTTCTATATAGGCTTGAATGCTGTTTTTGTTAGTGCCACTCCAAACTGGAGTGCTTTTCAGTTGCAGACAATACTTTGTACCAGCAGGACAACGAGGAGCAGTTTTAACTAAAAGAGAGAAGATTTATGTTTGATGTTAGGAAGAAATTCCTTACTCAGAGGGCAGTGAGGCACTGGCACAGGCTGTTCAGAGGAACTGTGGATGCCCCATCCTTGGAAGTGCTGAAGGCAAGGCTGGATGAAACCCTGGGCATCCTGAGCTGGTGGGTGGCAGCTGACCCTTGGCAGAGATGTTTAACTGGGTGGGATTAGAGGTCCCTTCCAACCCAAGCCATTCTGTGATTATTGAGTCACTCTGCTGCCTGCCTTCTGCTGCCACTGTGGTAGGGACTTATGTCCCCACATAGTGGTTAAAACAGCCTGCCCTCTATTGTAGGAATCCTTTTTGGAATTTCATCCTACTTCAGACTGCTTTGGGAACCACTGTTCTTTCCATAGCAGTGTGGTAGAAAACAAAGATGGAATGGTGGGGTCATGGGGCTGTGCTGTGGAACTGTATCTGGTTTTGTATTCTTTTTTTTTTTTCAGGTCTGAGGTGAATTTTGTTTCCTAGCATTCCAGACTGGGATCTGCTAAGAGAAGCAGACTGTGTTACTTGTTTGTAATCATTTAGGGAGGGTCTTCATCCAGCTTGTCCTGTTCTGTCCTACTGCCTGGTGTTCTCATGTCTGACTCATACTTCATCTCGTGTGTGATGATTTCTTCACTTCAGTAGAAGTGGGAGTCACTGCAGAAGGGGAATGCTGACCTGCAGGTTATTGTGTGACAGTTACATGCATATAAAAATTTAAGAAGTCTTAAAATGTGTAAAATATTACTGTTCAGTGCATTTTGTTGAGTTATTTCCTCTGCCTCACCCAAAAACCTTTGTTGGAAGCCTGTGCTGGTGTTTTTTCTCTCTGAACCTTCTGGTATGTCAGTGCAGATCCAGAGTATAAGCTAGATGTGTCTTGTGATCCCAAGGAAATCCTAGGGTAAATTCTGTTAGTGTGTAAGAGTGATGTTAAGGTGTACAACCCAATAGAGAGTACTGTAAAGAAAACCCTCACAAATTAGCTACCAGGAACTGTTTATTTCTGCTGCAAGCATGTATGCTTACTTTTGCTACTTAATTTCTACTAAATATCCCCACCTTGGGTTTATTTCCATCTTGGAAATAAGTGTTTCCTAAAGGTGATACTGTTTTGAATTCCAAGAAAGACCATTACCTGGTTTTGTAACAGGAGGCCTCTTGTTGAGTTGAGAATTGGTAGCCTACTATTTTGCTCCACACCTGTCCCAGTTGCACTTCTTAACAAGTAGACTTTGCACCTTGGAGAAATTAATTGATGTTTCTTACTATTGTTTTTAACAGTTAAAATTTAAGTGTCATAATTAGGTCATTATTTCCCAATTTTGCCATATCTCCCATGGCAGAAAGTGGTCTGCAAGCTAATATCATTGTTTCAAATTGAGTGCTATCCTCATTACTTGAGCTGTTGAGAATAGCAGCATGGAAATGTCCTGAAAATAGCACTGATGAGGCCAACAAATAGAACATTTAAATGAGCTGAAGTCTTGATCTACGAAAGATGAGAATATCAGCATGCCCCTTGTGTGTTCAAAGAAGAACATGAAGAATTTTGGGTTGTATTTGTACCTATATTTATCCTTGCTCTGAATGTCCTGGCTTTAGCTTTGTTTATTTCTGATATCCCTTTTCATCAATAAGTGTGTAGGTCACACTAGCTCATAGGAGTTCGTTATGAATAACACTGGCCTTCATTACTGTTCCTTCATTGTAAAAAGCAGTATCTTCAGACCTTTGGTTGACTGAAGGTCTGGATGTTAATTATGTAATCAGAACACCCAACATCTGTTTCTATTTCCAGCCCTACACATGGTCAGAAATAAGTTATGCTGTCAGCATAAAATGAGAATATTGATTTTAAGAAGAGCTCTGCTGTTTTCTTTGGGTCTTGCAGCTCTTGGTGAGGGCTCTGTTCTGTGGGGCTGTGAGTGCAGTACCTGGAGTCAGAGCAGGGCTGGAGGGACCTCGTGTCTGCAATGTCAGCAGCTGGATTGGGACAGGGAGCTGGTGGGTTGCTGCCAGCACCTGGGGAGGCTGGAGTGAGTGACACTGGGTGGCAGTTACTTCAGCGAGAGAGGGACCCACATGCCTGCACTGTGTGTGTGCCTGCTGGGAACAGATTTTCAGCTTTGCTGCAAGTTGGACTTGGGGCACAGAGCTGTGAGGCTCTCCCAGGCTGTTGGACCTGGCATGATATATTTTTCCCTAACAGTTTTGTCTATAATTGAAAGCATTTGATGGTCTCTAGTTACTTGGTGTTTTCATTGCCTGTAGCTACATCACATGTACTTGTTTGCTATCCATGGTTCATATTTCAATCTATAAATTTGTTCTTTTAAAAGAATGATGAAGCCCAGTCCCTGAATGAACAATAGAAAACAGATGTGATTTTGCCTGACTTCGGAGCCTTAACATTCTCCCATTCCTGGGGCATGTGCATTTTATGATGCAAGTTGTTAGAGTTTATGAGGTGGAAGTTTTGCCTGTGGCCTTGGAGTATAGATGACAAAAGTCTCATCCCTCAGAAATGTCAATAGGTCTTGGACAGTACTCATGAAGGTAAAAAACATCTGCACACTCAACGTTGCTGTATTGTTTAGTGAAACATGATTGCTCCAAAAGATCTGCCACAAGTTTGTAGTAGTACTTGCTGTCTTTGCTAGGAAAGGTGCCAGAATGATTACTGTGCTCTTAAATATTCCCCTGCCCTTCATTTTCCACTCCCAATTTCCCTCTCATTGGGTTCTTCTCATGTGAAGGCTGTGTGCTGTATTCTCTTTATGTTGCTCTTCTTGGAGCTGAATCTGCTGGCTACAGGAATGCTTGAGTTGTAACCAAGCTGTAAAAATGAAGACAGCAAGGAATGCTGAGTCCCAAGAGGACTTTAAAAGCAGAGTAAAAACCTCGTTTGCATAGCTTTCAACTTACTTATGCAGAGTGTGGGTTCAGTGAGTGGAAACACATCATTTTGAAGATGATCTGAGCATTTTTTTCCTTTGGTCTGTGCAAGTCAGGAGGTCTTTGTAAACGTGCAGTGATTAGCCATAATAATCATAGAAAGAGACAGTACTGTGCTATAATTTCTGTTAAGAACTGAAGATGTTGACTTAAGGCTGCTGAGGCAGATGCCAAGGCAGTCTGATCTGTGATACAAACATTGCAAAATAGTATCTCATAGTTTATGGCTTATAATTCCTACCCAAGTAAATAGAATTGATGTCACCATATTAATTTATCCTGATGCTTTCACTAAAGCTGAACTGCAGCTATTAAAATATTTATGTGTGTTTTATTTGGGTTTTATAGCTGAAATACTTTGGTTTATGATCTTTTTTTTTAATAAAATAGTGACAGATATAGCAGCTTTTAATCTGGCTGCTGTATGAATCTCTTACAGTCAGAAAATCTGGGAGCTATAGTAGTAAAGGGGAAGGGTTCTTCCTTTCCTTTGTCTGGTGCTTCTGTTTGAAGGCTCAGGACAGGTTTTTGGAGGCTGCGTGCTCCTGCTGTGCTCATTATGAACTAGTTCAGGCTGTTCAGATAGCAAATTCTAAGTCTGGAGGGAACAGTATATTTTGCCATGACCTCACAAAGTGTGTAACATCTGCCACATTCTGGTGGCTGAGCCTGTGTTTCTTACACTTCTTGCAGTATTAGGGAGTAGCTGTGCCACACGGCCCTCTGCTCTCGTGTGGGAATGCAGCTGTTCCTGGCTAGGTTGAGAGGGCAGTGCTGCATCTAGGTGCACCTAACTCCAACACAGCAGCTTACCTGAGCTGATACTCCATTTCCATGAATGAGCAGATGTGCCAGATGTCACTGCAGTGAGGTATGTGCTTAAAAAGGGACTTGAAGTACCCCAAGAACAGCTGCTATTGAGATCATACTGATAACCTTGGAGGCATTTCTGTGAGAAACCTTAAGCCAATGTGCCATTAACAGATAAGCAAATGGACAAACAACAGTTTTTGGTGTGTTTCCCTGCTGTTGTTTGTGTGGGTGCTTTATTTTGCAAACCCTTCAAATGCAAGCTGTAGTCTGTGAGTGTCTGTGTGTCTGTCTGGTATAGATATCTCTCTTTTCTGGATGGAATCATTTCCCCTTGAAAGGATAGTTAACAACTGTAGTAATAGTAAGGACTCTATTCAGACAGGTAGGTTGATCAAAGATTATTTTCATGCTCTTTGAGGATCAGTGGCTGATTCCAGAGGCTTGTTTAGGAATCTTCAGCTAAAATGGTACTTGCTATAAATTGCTCTGAAATCAGAAAGTACTTTAGTGGCAGATGACTGTAAGTAGAAAATTTGACAACTCTGCTCATGCAGAACTGCAAGCAGCTATATGAAGAGTGACTGTACCTTGGTGCGTGTTACACTTGTACCCATTTAGCACCAGTTAGTTTTCTCTTACCAGGAAAAAGCAAAACATGCCCAAAAGCAATACAGAAGAAAACGTGTGTGCTTATAAAATGTCACCAACCAGTCCTAATGAATGGAGCTTGTATTAAGTCCATAACAAACTGAAAAGGGGTAGGCCTTGACTGACTGCTTGCTGTGTGACTGCATCAAGTTTTCCTGTTAGATACTAAAGGAGATGTGGTTCTGTTTAGTTTTAATTTCCATGCATTTTATTTTGTGCATGTGCAGTGTATGCAATTAAAGACCTCTTGTGTTTTCTATGCAGACTTCAGTAACCTAAATGGTAACAAACAACTATGTTTAGAGCCCAGCAGTACATCCTCACATGGACCTGCCACAGAAACTGCTTTTCATCTTGGATCTGCTGCTTCTGTTAGATGATGAGTCTTGACTTATCTAGTCTCAATTTTGGCTTGACATCAGGAATTATGCTCAGGGTTTTTTCTTTCCTGTAATTTGCAAAGCAGCAGAACCCTAGGATGCTGCTAGTACCACAGCATTGTGATGAGACATGGATTCTTTGCACCTTGGGTTGAAAGCTCAAGAACTCAAACCTTCCTTTTCTTGCGCTACATGGATGATGATGCTCTTGGTCACGCAGCTTGATGCCAGTGGCACCACAGCTTGGAGAGTTGAGCAGTACATACCCTCTCAATTACCTCCTGCTTTCAGTTCCTTGAGCCTTCAGTCCTACCCATGTCAGTGCTGTATGCTTAGCTTCATGTTCTGGTTTATAGCCAGGTGCATAGCTCTCCTTTTCTGTCTCAGAGTTCTTATTGGGTGACCTCTATAGTTGCTTTCAGTTAACTAACCTAATTGTTAGCTTATGCATCCAGTTTATGAAATAAATGACTCACATTATCTCCTTATTGGCTTTCCCATTAACTTCAACCACATGCTGTTGAGCAGTTATTGAAATTTTATTTGAGATTAAAATTAGTATGTAAAGAGAACTGAAAAGACTGATGCTGTAGGAATTAGCTACAATTTGCAGAAGTTACATTCTCCAATGACTTTTTAAGTAAGTGTAGTCATTTAATTGCTTTAGTCTGGCTGATTTGTTCTAGAAAATCCTGGTAACGTGAAATCCTTTTTGAAGCACAGAATTGTTCAGAAGCACACATATGAGCTCCTTTCTTCCACCGTTGAACCAAAACAAGTACAGTTTAACAACTAGTGGATGTAGTGATAGAAATACTGTCAGCTGGCTGCTTGGTTCTTTCCTGGTGTTGTCTAATTGTGTTTGAAATGGATCTGCTATGTTTGGAGGATTTGAGGAAGAACTGAAGTGACAGCAGGGGAGAGTGTTCCCAAGACACTTGTGGTTTTTAGTATAGTATAGCAGTACCCTTTAATTGAAATCAGGATCGCAGTTGTTGTATTTGCAACATTTCCTCTTTCTTCCCTGTAGTGAATTAAACAAAAAGCTTCCCATTTTATTTACATAAGTGCATAAAGCAGCAAGTTCTTATTTTCCTCAAGTGGTAACTGTTTTCCTCTCCTCATGTTTAGGAAAGCTGTGGAAGAGTTACTGAAGGAGGCAAAACGAGGGAGAACCAGAGCTGAAACAATGGGAGCAATGGGTTGGTAAGTAGTGCCAAAAGGAAATGGTGATGCCAAAATAAATTTTGTATTTAATGGGTGACAGAAGTCTTTATGTTTTAATTTGCATGACGTCTGAAGAAAGAAATATTTAAACAGGTATTAATCTGTCTGGGCAAAATTAGAACCCTGATAATAAAGAAGTTGAAGAAAATTCTGCCTGCATAAAGTTGCTTGGCTGAATATGTTGAAGGCAAAGTAATTGGAGAAATAGGTGTCACATTTGAAGTGATATTTCCTTAATGCCATAGACGGAATTATGTTGTGAAGTTCAGATCAGATTCCTATGAGTTTTTATAAGATATATATATGTACTTTCATACTAGCCATATGTACTTGGTTAGATCCTGCTTACATTAAAGACATTAATAGCCCAAGAAAGAAGCCTTAGCCTCCAAAACAATAAAAATAAGTTATCCTTTAGTAGAGAATCCATGTATAAATTACAGCTAAAAAATGAACTGTATCCATTACCTGACTTTTGGAAGGAGACCTCTTTTTAATACTGAAAAAATCTATAATGCAGAGGCTAAATTGTATAGCAAGTGGGGGGGAAAAAAAGTATCAGTATTTAACTCCAATGTGAAATATGATGGCAGATATTCAGTGCAGTCTTCGAGGTTTTACAGGTAGATTATAATGGGTTGTAATGACTGCAATTGCAATTAAAGAAAGAATAACATGATGAAAAGAGTCATTCATCTTAAAATAATGTATACGACTTTGATAAGAGGCTATTGGATGTAGGGATGTTCACACGAGCAGTGCACCGATTGACTGTGGTAAACTCATTTGTAGATAAGGTCTGGCTTCCTCTATCGACAGCATTACAAGATAAGCCTGTGCGGTTTATGAAGTTCTTGGCAGATTTCTTAGCTGTTTGTTTTAGCAGCTCTGAAGAGGTGAAAATTGTCTTGCTCATAAAAGATAATTCTTTATGTTTTCTAGACAAATTTTTTGTGCATTTTTTGCATGTGTGTGTATTTTACCCAATATTTGTGCTAGGGATGCAATTTATACCCTTTATATGAAAATAATTAAATTGATTTAATCTCCCAGAGTGGTTACAGCTTTACTACTAATGCAGCATGCTTGTCCTCTGTGAGTCTTGCCATTTGACCAGGTAAGGGTATGCAGATACTTAGCAAAGTGAAGAGCTGTATGCGTCCAAACATTTACAAGTTAATTTCAGGTGTGGAAGATTTCTTCTGGAAGATATTCTGGCATCTCTCTCTGACTTTGCTACCACTCATGCAGTCTGGAATATCTTCCAGAAGTGTGCCTGGACCTCTGCTCATGGCCACTTCTTATTCCTTGTCTGCATGAAAGCAGAGAGCTCGAATGTCTGTGGTTCTGGCACAGGGGGGTTAACAAGGGCTTCACAAATACCAGTGCTCAGAGGCATAGCAGGGAGTGACCTGTTCTTTGGAACAACAGCTAGTTAGGCCAGAGTTTTGCTCAAGATGTAGTAGAAGAGGATTGCTTAGAAGGCTTCAGGAAGAGGAAAGCTAATGCCAGAAGGATTGGCACAGTGATAACTTGAACTGAAATTGTTGAAGTAAGGATCTTTTTAACTGTGTAGAAATGTAAGAATAGCTGTACTGACTTGAAGGAGGGTTCCATCTCTGCAGAGCCCTGTCTCCATCAGTGACCAATAGTTAGGGTCTAGGAAGTAGGGTAAGAAGGGTATGAGAAAATAGCTGTACATCCTTAAGTCATAGTCCCAGCTTCTAACAGCCTGCAGCTCAGGATATTCTGCACTGACAGGTGTTATTTTTACATATGACAGTTCTCAGGAGATTTTTCTCCTTTAAGAGACTGCAAAGCTGAGTATTGCAGTGCAGCAAAATATCATCAGATGTGACCAACATTACAGTAAACAGTAAATCCCAAAAGGCATCGGAGATTACATCCAGGACTGATGTGTAATGATGCAACTGTAAACTGCTGAAAAGAATGTAGCTGCTTTTCTGAGCTTTGTGGATATCGAATGAAATGAACAAACAGATTAGTTCATGAAAATATATATTGAAAGATTGAGTCCAGGAAGGCATAAACTGGTAGAAGTGAATAGATAAGATTGTCACCAACTTGACTAAAGCACAGTCTTAATGGGTAGAACTCACATCCTTCCTTTCTTGCCAAACTCAAAATGCTTACTGGTGTGCTTCATGAAGACTTGTGGGATTACCTCAGCCCTTTGTCACAGGAGTCTTGGAGAAGCAATGTAGAATGCCTGGAAACGTCTACTGTAAGGCCATCAGTCCTGCATAGGCACTGGATAGTGGAAGTAACTTGACCTATGAAAGGATCCTTCTTTGGATAAGGAGAGGCAAAGGCAGCTACTGTTCATACTTCACAGGTTTCAGTTTATGTTGCTCTCCAGCAGCTGTTGGATATGGGGAAATACAAGACAGTGGTATTTAACAGGAATTAGTTGATAAAGAGAAGTGTATGTCAAGGTGCTGTTCACAGGAAACTTGTGTATACCATTACAGAGGAATGGAGTCTCCTGGTGGGTGTTGCTGGCAGCAAAACCTTAGCCAGCAAGCCTCTGAACACTGCTTTGGGACTGCTTCCAGATCCACACGACTGCTCCATTACTGTTCAGAGTGATTAATTCTCCACAGCTCAAATACAGTGCTTAAAGAAGATCCCCAGGCCTCCTTACCTCTGTGAGCAGAGCCCAGCAGCTGCTCAATGTCAGAGAAGTTCTGAGGGATCTGCCACCTGGGCTCAGTGCTGAAGCAGTGTGTACCTAAAAGGGTAGGCCCTGTGGTTTAGAGCCATGTTGGAGCAGTGATGTAGGAGAGGGTAGATGGGAGGAAGCTGTTTGTATTTTCCTTTTAGTTCTCACTGCTCTTGTTTGTTATTGATTGCCTGTAAATTAATTTCCCTTACACTGAGTCTGTTTTACCCGTGACTGTAATTGCTGAATGTCCTTATCACAACCCATGAGCTTTTTCATCATGTTTTCTCCTCCTGTCCTGTTGAAGAGAGGAAGTGAGAGAGCAGTGTGCTGGTGCAAGGCCTTAACCCTGGCCTTAACTCACCACAATATGGAGCAGCTGTTACTGTGGGCTGCATGAACTCTCAGTTAAGAGATCTAGCTGACTGGCCTCCGTGCTTTACTTTAGATTGGTGGCGTGTAGGTCCATGATAGATTAGATCAAGAAATACTAGACATAGTTATTAATAGTTTTTGTGCTACTGACTCTTGAGCATTGACTTGATTCTTGCATGTTCTTAAGATTTTTGCTCTTGGAACTACAATATTTCTAGTTCCTCCAGTCATCCCTTCATATGTGCTTTCTGGCCACAGTGATTCTTGTTGATTCTTGTGATGCTGTCAAACCTGCTGCTGACGTGTCCAATTCAAATGTGAGTGGACCTAATCACAGGAAAGAAAGTATGTAGGTGAAGGGAGGATCATCTTCTGAAGATGTCTTCATCATAGAAACATTGAGGAAGAAAGAGAAGAGTATGTAACTTTCCATTATGCTGTTAGGATTATGTGATTTCTGAGATGAGAAGACATCAGATCAGCTATCTGGAAGTTAACACTTGAAGGGCCAACAGGATCCAAGATGGGAAGTTAGGGTAAAATACAACACTTGAAACAGGTAAATATGTCACGGAGTCGTAGAGGTTGGAAAGAGTCTCTGGAGATTTAGTCCAACCCCCTGCAATAGCAAGCAGGTTCACTAGAGTAGATTGCACAGAAAAGCATCCAGGTGGATTTTGAGTATCTCCATAGTAGGAGACTCCACAGTCTATCTCTGTAGGTCATTCCACTGCCCTGTCACATTCAAAGGAAAGTTCTTTCTCTTGTTCATATGGAGCTTCTTGTGTTCCATTTTGTGCCTATTTCCTCTTGTGTCACTGTACACCACTGAAAAGAGCCTGGCCCCGTCCATTGACTCCCAGTCCCTTAATATTTTTAAGCATTGATTGAGATCCTTTCTCAGTCTTATCTTCTCCTGGCTGAACAAGTCCCAGGTCTCACAGCCTTTCCTCTTGAGATGCTCCAGGCCCCATTCATCTTTGTGACCCTCTGCTAGGTTCTCTGTAGAAGTTCTGTGTCTTAAACTGGGGAGCCCAGAACTGGACACAGTACTCCAGATGTGGCCTCATCAGAGCAGAGGAGGAGAATTACCTCCCTGCACCTGCTGCCCACACTCTTTGTAATGCACCCCAGGTTCCCGTTGGCCTTCTTGGCCCCAGGGGCACGCTGCTGGCTCACAGCAAACCTGCTGTCCACCAGAACACCCAGGTCCTCTGCCAAGCTCCTCTCCAGCAGATCAGCCCCCAGCCTGTGCTGATGCATGCAGATATTCTTGATTCATCAGAGGATGACTGACACAGACAGAGTAAAGCTGTATTTTGGGATTTGCATTGTGTGTCTTTAGGTAGAATCAAGCTATAAGCTCAGCTTTGCTTTGAGGTTTTGCCAATCCTACGTACGTAATTCACAAGCTTTCTTACAGCAGTAGAATTAGGTTTCATTTTAATGTTTTTTCCCACTTCGAGAATGTCGGTTAAAATGCCACAAAAGTTACTTCGGGGACACATTCTAGAGACTGTCATAATATATTTTTTATTCCTCTGGTATATAGATCTGTTCTTCAAGGATCTTGGCAGCAAGTGAGCTAAGGCTGAACTGACTTCCTAAAATAAGATATGGAAAACAGGATATTTTGGGATAGCTTGTTCAGCTCTACATTGTCAGAGCAGATGAAACTGTAAGAAACAGATAAATGTTGGAAGCATTAAATTATTTTTAGTCCTCTTTCTTGTAAAGCACTCCTGAAATTGGTTTCATGCTTTCATACGATTTTCTGCCTGATACCAAATTGGTTGGTCAGAAACATTGCAGGATGTGAAATAATGAGGATAAGAAAAATCGGAGAGCATGGGAACAGAGATATTCTATGTTGCATCTTGTCTTTGAATGGGTGTTGTGTCATTATGCAGAAATGCTGTGATGTGATTCCACAGCATCTTTTTCGTTTGGATATAAAGAGGTGGAGGAGTAAGGTTTGGATGGACGCTGTGATGTAAGTATGTTAAAATGTTAGGATCAGAGCACAGGTTCCCATGCAAAATCCTGCCAGCTGTGTCTGGCTGCCAACACCATATGTAAGAGCGTGCAGCGTAATTCCAGGCAGCCTCTTTTGTGAGATCCCCTGTGAAAGGAAAGCAGCCTAGGTTACTTGCTCTGGCAAACTGCTCTGGCAAAACAGCCTCTAGCTGCTTTTTGTGCCCTCAGATGTTATTGTGTGAAATACTGTATTTTCCATGGTAATTAGAAAGTGGTAGAAATGTTTTTTTCTGAATTTGTACATAAAAAACTGTTTCCTTGAAAGATCTGATGTACTCTCTATACTGAGGCTGACTGTGTCGAGCCTGTTCGGCATGTTCAGTTACACAGCAGAGGGGAGACTGGCAGTGTACTCCATGAGTTTTACTGACAAGAAACCATAAAGTCCACTTCTGTACTGAACTACAGTGCTAAACGTGATGGCAGGCAGTGGCTGAAAAGGTGATTATTGCATAGAAGTTGGCTTAAAACATCAAAAGAGGCATTAAGACTTGATGTATGTGTGCAAGAATGGTTTGTGTCTCTTCTTGCTTGAACTGGGAAGTTGTCGTTTTGTTGCATAGCAGAGAAATGTGGGGAGGTATAAGCCTTGTCTTTGGAGGGAGATGGGACTCTTTATGTAACTATAGCAAGTGAACTGTTACACTGAGTGAATACTCTGCTACAAAACTGAGCCTGTTTTGTAAACTAGATGGCTTTAGAATTGTATGCATTCATGGTCATGCCTGCAGTTCTGCTTCAGGCATGTTTGAGTATGAAACCTTATTCTCTTTTAGCATCTTTTTTTACTTAGAGCTTTTATGATTTGTTCTGCGGGGTGGTTTACTAGCCAGCAGATTGTGATCTGCCTTGCATAGGCTGAGCTTTCTTTCCAGTACTTCAGAATTTACATGGAGGGCAAAGCTCTCACACTGAGCTCTGCAGGATCAGAGCTGCAGCAAGCCAAAGGCTTGAAAAGTGTTAGAAGTTTGTTACCACTGGAAATGCTGTGAGAGTAAGTTAATAATACAGTTCTTGATTCTTCACCATTGCATATATGCCATGTGTATGTACGTAAACTTTATGGACTTCTGCGTGCATGTGCAGTGTTTCTTATATACCATACATCTCATTTCTTTTCAACCTTAATGGCAGAATTCACTTTGTTAAAGTCTAAGCTCAGTGAAACTGATGATTCTCTTCAGTGCCATGACTTACTGCTGCTCCATGGAAACCCGGAGGCTCATTTTTTATCTCTGTGATTGTGAATTAATGATATCTCTTAAATGACCCTGAATTCCTGCATTTCTCATCAGTTTTAATTCTTAGTATAGCTCAGGCAGCACTCCTAGTGCCAAAAAGAAATAAATACTTCAGCAATGTGTATTTATTTCGGGCAGATTAGCTCATTCTGGTGCTATATATGTTAGTGCTTGATCAATACATTAGCTTTTAAGAAAAGGAAGAGGAAAGAAACAAATGTAAAATAGTTTGTACCTGAATGCGTTTTTGTTGGAAGCACTGAGATACAGCAGCTCAGTGCTGGCACTAGGCATACAGAGATCTTGAATTTTGGCTGGTATTTGTGTAGGCTGTGCCATGGAACTTTGTTCACCATGTTCTTAGGTGATGTAGCTTGAAATGGAAACACGCTTTTCCTGATAGATGTTAACTGTATACTCACTCAGTAATACATCTAATACATAATGTCTGTGTCTCTAGTTTAAAAAACGTCTATACAAAGCATCTTAATTTTTAATTTTTTTTTAAGCTAGATTTGACTTCACTGTGGACTTGCAGTACTTAAAAGGAACATCTAATCAGGAGGAAGACCAACTTTTGACATGGACAGAAAGTGATAGCACAACGGGGAACAGCTTTTACACTAAATGAGGGAAGATTTAGATTGAACGTTGAAGGGAAATTCTTTACTCAGAGGGTGATGAGGCATAGGCTGCCTGAGAAGAGGTGGGTGCCCCATCCCTGGAGGTGTTCAAAGACAGATTGAATGGGGCCTTGGGCAGCCTGAGCTGGTGGGTGACATCCCTGCCCACAGCTGAGGGTTGGAACTAGATGATCTTTCACATCCCTTCCAAGCCAAGGCATTTTTGACACTATGAAAATAATGTAGATTTATATGGATAAAATCTACAAGACTCTAAACTGTGATGTTGAAATGTCAAGAAACATACAGCAGAAATAAAACAATGTGGTTGTTTAATGCACAACTCTAAAATGGCTCTAAGTTCTTTGAGGATTTATGATGAGAACAAGTAGTGCTTAATAGGCAGATCTGAAGTAAATACAATGTCTAGTTCAAAGGCATATGTTCAAAGTTGTACTGTTTTCATTCTATTCTCTAAGAGATGAAAAATGGGAATAAGTAGTGTAGAACTGATACCAAGAGGGTAAATGCAGCATAGAGTATATGTGTACTAAAACGAGCTGGTAAGTTATGTGCAAGAAGAAAAGAAAGTTGGAAACAATGGAAAAGAATTGACAGAGTGTCCTTTTTTATTCAAGAAAAAGAAATAAAGCATTTTACATGGTGTTTGCTAAATGTAAGTTAAAATTTGTATGCCTCCTTTATCTGTTTGTTTAGATTACAGTTGTTTAGATTCTTCATGCAAATGTTTCTTCTACTTTTTCAGTGTTTCAGTTTATTTAATCTACTACAGTCAGCACATTCTCATTTGACTTAAAATGTTATTAAATATTTGATTCCTGAATGGCTAACTTAAGCACTGACAAAAAAAATATATTGTCACCTTACAAAAAGTATGCTAAACATGAGTCTTGTCCCATCTGCTTGCTGCTGCCATGTGAAAATCATGTGGATTTTCATTGTGTTGAAGTAAAATGTAACCAAGCTGTAAAATCTTGGTTATATTATATATATATATATAATAAAATATTTATTCTACAAAATAAGGTAAAGGAAGTATGGAGGCAACCTTGAGTGCATCTTTCTGTACTGAGAGTTTACACTAGGTGGCATGCAAGGAAAGCCAGAACATGAATGTATCTTAAAACTGTTGAAGGTAAACTCTCAGTTTTGTCTCAGGATGTTTTTATCTTGTCTTCTGATTGCTTACAGGTTGAAATGTCCTCTTGCTGGTGCAAACAAAAGATTTCTTATTAATACCATCAAAAACACATTACCGTCTCAAAAAGAACAAGACCAAGAACGTGAGCAAAAGGAAGTCAGCAAGGAGCCAGAGCCAAACAAAAGCAGGAAAGAAGAAAAACCAAAGAAACACAGAATTCACCCATACACGCCCAGCTTTCAGTCTAGGAGGAGAGTCAGCTACTCTCCCCCTAGGCACCGGAGTAGGAGCCAGCACACAAAGGATAAGTATGAAAAGCGATCTAGCAAACGATGAGGAGAGGTGAATGTGTTGTTGCAAGCCAAGGATGTCATTAGACATCGGACTGCAGGGATGTTTTGGTCTTTTCTGAAGGAGATGCTGTTCAGAACTGATTTTTGAACTGTTACTTGTGTGAGAAATTAACTAGAGGTAGCTTTATAAAACTTTTCTTCAGGACCTTTAAGAGGAAGGTGAAGTGCTGCATAAATCCGTTCTCTGAGAACAGACATTCCCTTCCCTTTGCTCCTTTCCTCACTCTCTTTCAGACTAAGCTTAGGGTCTTGGTAATGGAGTGTAATATGTGTGTCACTGTCTAATACAATTTGTTTAGTCGTGTTACCCTTTCAGAAATAAATTTAAATTAAGCATAAGTCTATTTATTGTAGAAAGTTAGCAGAACTTCTTTGCTGCTTAACCAGTTAAAGAAGTTTTGCTTTGGGTTAATTTAGAAGAGGAAAGAAAAACTGGTCAGTGCCTGGCCAGGCATGTATGTTTTGTATAGAATATGAGTTTGGCTTCTCTAGACAGTATAAAAGAACAGATTTTAAGTGGGCAACACTGGTTTTTGCTTTCCAGGGAGGACTACCAGGAAATACTGATGTTGTATGTTATATATTCACAAACCAATCATAGATAATAATAAACGTTACCCCTAAAAAGCCATAACTGCAATAATTGCCTCTGTTTAGACTTCCCTCTGTAAGGAATTAGTTTGAACAGTCTGTTGTCATGGTGCTTTCAAAACAAACCTTGCAGACAAAATTATTGTGTCTCTGTCCACTGCTATGAAGTTTCCAAGTAAATGTGTAAAACTAAAAATGGCAGAGGAGATATTTAAAAACCATCAAATGCTCACTTTCCAAACCTATGTGGAAATTATTTTGTAGTACAAGTCTTAAAATTGTGACTTTGAGCATGTACAGTAAACATCAGCATATTCTGTGTCTTTTTTTTTCTGTTTGTGTTAACAAACTTCGGTGTGAAGTATTTTATGTTTTGATGTTCAGAAGTATGTTCGTTTTGAACACAGATTTCAGTTTTTGAGTGTGTTCACAATAAAACTTAAATTGTTCATTAAAAGTGCTTTGTGGTGTTTGTGCTTTTAGTGATTTTCTTAACTGAATTGGGCCTCTGTCATCTAACAGGAAGGAGCAGTAGCGCTTGGTGGTCCTTCAGTGTTGTGTCAGGGCAAGAGTGCCACCTATAGGCGCACATCTATACCTTGTCTTGCTGCATTCCTGTCCCTCTTGGAAGGGTCATGTTTGACTAGGGGATGAGGAAACCAACCTGGAGATGTACAGTGTCTGAATTTTGAGGTACCAGCTGAGAATTACTCTTCTGAATAATGGGAAAGTAGTTAAACTGTTTCTGAGGCCAGCTGCTGCTGCCAGGGTCAGTGCATCCAAGGAGGTGGGATACTTTTGAATTTCCACTGAGCAATATAGCTGTTTTCCTATATTTCCCTCCAGGATCTGTAGCACTACAGTAGAAATCCCACCCCCTCAGAAAATTTCTAATGACTTAAGTGGGACCAAAGATAAAGTGATGTCTTTGAAGAAACAAGGATTATCTTCAGTTTAAATTAACAGGTGTTGTTTGTAATCCTTATTTTCTGGACATGGCTTCTTGTCTCATTAATAATTTTCTCTGAAGGGCAGCAGCCTCAATTCCAACCAGACTCTTCTGCAAGGCCAGTGCTGGGTATGTTTGGCCCTACAGCAGCGAGTTCCTCTCCCTATTGTTCAGCATTAGGGTCTAAAGATGTCCTGCAGGACAAATTCCCATGAATTTTTGCCAGTCAAGCTTATGGTGGTAATGTGGTTTCCCAAGAGCCTTCTACATGCAAGCCTTTGTATACCCCTTTAGTGTAGGTGCTGCTGCTAATTCTACATCAATTAAAACTGGACTTTCAAGGTAGGGAAATCATGCATCCAAAATTAACTTGGATTGTTGATAGGTGGTGCTTCCATGGGACATGACCCAAATTAGGTAGCTGAGAAAGGTCTGTCTTCATTATTGGAGGTAGGTTCTAGTGCAGTGCCATTTTATCTCACTTGGAGAACATCTATGAAGCGTTAATCTTTCACAGGTTTACCCCATATTTCAGTGCTTCCTTTCCCAAGAGTACGTAGTGAGAACAAAATCTGTGCTGTTTGTTAACTGCTCTTAAGGAAAAACTTCATCTATTCATCACTGTTTGAAAATCAAAATTGGCATATGAGGCCAGGTTTGTATTACGTTGTAATATGTGACAGTACCATCACTTTTATGAAGTATGCTGAAGATAGGATTTAAAACCTGAAGATTGAAGCTAACATGGCTTTTTGAAACTTGTCACAGTCTTCTCTAACTCTGAACACTTGTTTCTTCTAAAACTGTCTAGTCCTTCCAAAAATGAAGTGTATTCTCGCTCTCTTACAGCCGGCTTCCCGTAGTAGTGCATTGCAGCCCAGTGCCTTAAGTTAATGTTGCTGCAATAGTACTTCAAAGGAGTTTCTGGTTTATCTGTCAGCTCTTCATGTTGTATTTGTTTAGTTTCAGCGTGTGCTGTACAGATAACAGAGTTTATTCAGGTGAGGGTATTGCTCTTGCCGAAGTCACAAGAACTGTTTCATCAAACTTCATTATTATATTGGACAGAAGTCTTCCAAAATGTCCATTTTCACTATGCCAATACAGAATATCAATCAGAAAGCAATATAAAAAAGTAAAAGAAAGCATGTTATGATCGGATTTTATGAAGTACTTCTATTAGTCGTGACTAAATGGGCAGTACAATGGGCAGTATAATGGGCAGTTCCTATGCTCATCATACAGCCTCTTCTCTTTTGTAAATCCAGTTTGGATTATTTGTGATGAATCATGAAAGCCAAGAATGTGCAATAAAAGCCCAAGATATATGATGCACAAAACTTAGGGGCAGAAATAGAATTTTCATAGAAGATGTCTTGAGGTGCACTTGTAATGGCGTTCCTCAGTGATGATGAAGTTTCTGCTGACAACTAGTTAACAAAGGAGATGTAAATGTTTTTAGATCAATGGAATAATGCAGCAGGAGGGGGTTGCTTTTCCTGCACAAACAGAACTGCTTCTTGTGTTTGGGCTGCAAGTTCATCACTGAGAAACATGTTTCCACTTCTGACCTATCAGAGTTCTCATTAATAGTAACGTGTTTTCAGGCAATTAAGCTGGGACAACGCTGAAGTAAACTTGCTTAAATAAGTGGCAAGAAAACATGTTTGGATTGTGTTAGGAGAAGGATTTCATTAATTTTATCAGTAGAGTGACTGATCCACCAAATCTTTATTCATGTGAGTGATCTTTGCTCTTGCAGATAATCCCGTTGTAGCTCATGCTCCATGAATGAAACTCTTCTCTGCATTAATATGCAGTCTTTATTTTATTAACTGTCACTAGGAAAGTGTCAACGGTAAATGTTAAAGAGGGCATAGTTCCAATTAATTTAAAAAAATATTGAAAAGTTGATTATCAAATCTATATGCGCAGTCATGTTTAGTTTTCTGGATAGGGTGGTCTTAGGGGAAAAACACAAATACTTTTATGTCAAACATCTATCAGCCTCTCAATGTCTCATATCAACACTGTAGATATGTCATCTTTTTAATGTATAGATCATTTTGTATTGCTTAGTCTACATATCTATCAAATACAGTTTTAGTAACTGTCTGGCCCTTACCCTGTACTTCATGCTTCTGGAACACTGTGTCTGTATCCAAGCAGAAAGCATTGAACTTCCACCTAGGTGCAATAAAAATAGACTTTCATAAGGAAATTAAGGAATTTGTTGTACACTGAGGTAGCTCTGGCAGCAGTGCACCGGGCCAGTGACAGATGAAAGTGTGGGCAGCCATGGAGAGGGGTTCAGTCCCTTGTAGAGTCTCTAGTCTGCAGATTTCTTGTGTCTGGATAGATCTGTAACTTACATAAAAGATTTTGCAGGGTCGCAAACACTCTACACTGCATTTCCCACCCATCTTTGGTCCTCTCAGCTGCTCTGCAGGTGGCAGTCTACTTGCTGATGTTCTCATGTTGGTATGCAATAGGGCCCCACATCTGGAATCCTCCAGACCCATGAGTTGATTGTGGATGTGGGTAAACCAGGGCCACCACAGCTAAGGCAGTGATCAGGATGGATCCTGGGCTGACTTTCTTTGCTGTAAATGGGGATTTGGAGTGTAAGAACGCACAGGCGTAGATACTGAGGAATGCTATGAGAAAATGGTATGACCATGTTGGTAATCTCAGGTGTTCTGTATCTCTTGTGGAACACTACTGTAGCCTGGAGTATGACAGGACAGACTCCTGCTCTTGCTGTTTCAGTGTCACTGTGGGTGGGACATGGTCACAAGAATAGTGATGCAAAGATATGACACTACAGCATAAAAGGCAAAAATCCCAGTCAAAACTTTGCCAGAAAGTGACGGCAATGCCACCTTTAATGGTCTGAATGAGAAAAGGCTTCTGGTCCATGACAGAAAACCAATGTAACAGGGTGTAATTGGACTTGACACTGATAGTACAAGAGAGTCCCCAGGGACTCCCAGTGAGCAGAAAGGTAACGCTGCTGCTGCTGCTCTCACACATCCACCTGCTCATTCTGCTTCGGGTGGGAAGAACCCCGGGTGCCACATCCCACCTGGTTCATGTTCTCCTGTGCAGCAGATCCACACAAAGGTGATCCTTCACATTTCTCAGCTTTAAGGCAAGAGCAGAAACATGGGCACTCAGTAGCTAACTCTGACATTCACCTCCTGCCATATGTGTCCTTGGTGCGTCTGGCTTCCTGTGCTTTCCTGTCCTCATGGACAGAAATAGGGAACGCTGCAGGAAGTGCTTAAAATTAATTGGGTAAAAACAAGGGAAGTCTGCTTTTGGGAAATGTGAATTGGCGTTCTGCTTGATACCCTATGTCATCTGGATTCTCCAGCTTCTTCTGGAGGGGAGCTGCCTGTGTCTTCCATAACATCCCACAAGGCATGAGATGTTAAAATGTCTCAGAGAGAGAAAATGCCAGTGAGCAGCTGATTCATAAGGCAAAGCAGCAACACACAGCTCACAGTAGGAGGAATATAGGGAAGGAGCACAGTGTATGAAGAAAAACAAAGCTCTGTGTATGCTATTGCTTCATCTTAATACGGCATATTATATTTGTATTTAATGTTCTCTTCCTACCATGTTAACAGACACTGGTTTACATAGCAAAAGCCAAAAGGAAGGCAAGCAAAGTGGTTGGCACTATCAGTCTCTGCTGGCCTTCCCAGAAGCTGTGTAATAGCAGCAGCACAATGTTAAGCTGATGCAGGGTGATGCATCCCTGTAGCCCTGTGTTGTAGCTGCTGGGATGTGAGGCTTCTGCCTGTGTCCACCTGGGGCAAGGCCTGACACGTAGCCCTGTGCCCAAAGGCACCCAGCTCTGCCTCCTCAGCCACTCTGTTGGACTGCGATCACTGCATCCAGTGTTGTGCAACAAGAAGGGGGCTGGAGAAGCACAGCTCCACCTTTCCATAGCAGGACATAGTGTTTTCTGCCTGGTAGGATCCCCTCTAGCTTTTACACAAGTTAAACCAACAATGAAAATCCACAGGGATGAATTTTACCCAAACTCCATTTGTCTTTGCCTGATGAAAATCATTTCCCAGCCCTGTCCTCGGGACAGAGCACACATCCCCCACGACTCCCTCACCTCCAGCCGCCACCAACTCCTTTTTCTTCCCCCTCCCTTTTTACACTCCTCTAGGTTGAGATCTTTAACAATTTCACCTCTCTTTCAGCCCGAGCTGCAGCCTGGGAACAACAAACCTGCGGGCCTGGCGAAAGCCGAGCGCAGGCAGCCCAATTACTGGCATCCCCACTGTTCCTCGGGGCCGGCTGCTGCTTCCCGCCTTTGTCTCCTCTCCCTCTCCTGCTCTGAGCAGCTTCCTTTGACTCCGCGCCACGCAGCCGGGCAGAACGGGGTCTGTGCACTAAAAATGTTCCTTCCTTGCGTGTGGGCATGGTGGTGGTGACATGGCCCCGAGGTGGGGCAGCCGGGTTGTGTCCCTGCTTAAGATGAGTGACACGGGGACTGGTAGGAAGCAGCCGGTCTGTCTGTCTGTCTATCTGTCTGCTTAGTGTGGATGCGGTGCAGAGTGGGTTCAAGTCTGGAAGCGTCTCCTCACTTCTTCACCCAAGATGGTGTCATCCAGTTTGCCCTAAATTCTACCCGAAAACATAAATAAAAGCACACCTCTTGTACTTCATTATAGTTATTCTGATCTCATTAGTGCTGGCATCAACCAGGTGGGTCTCTGCTGCTGGAGGCCTTGACGACCCCATATCAGGGTGCAGGATGTGGGGCATCAGCCCCGTGCTCCTCCCTGTCCTCCCAAGGAAGAGGAAGCAGTGCCCTATGGCAAAGGTGCGCAGGGGCTATGAGGCCACTCTATGAGTTAGCAACTAGAAACCTAATTTTTGGTTGAGAACTGATGCAAGCAATGTTTTCTCCCTGTGTTCCATCAGCACAGTTCCGGCTAGAACTGTATTGGCCCTTTTGGAGGATTCACAGTTTGAGAAGGATTTGTGCACAGGGAGGGAGATGCAGAAGCAAATTGTATGGACATATCTCCATCCTGGTGCTCGGTTTATAAAACAAATTCTTCAGGCAGGTGCTTGAATTCACAGCCTCTTTAGAGGGAATTTATCAGCCCCAGGAATATACTGGTTAAGTTAAAAAAAAAACAAAACAAAACTATCTACATCAGCTGCTAGCAGGGCAAAGCTAATCATCCAAACTTTGCTGCGGGAGAGGTGCAGCTGTCAAAGCAATAAGGTAAATGAGTCTGGGGCTGAAATGGTTTTTGCAGCAGAACTCTGCTCCCTGATAAATAGGGGAGATTGAACTATAGCACCATTCCACTATTCCTTGGTAATGCACCATTTTGGAGCTGACTGGGTGGTCTTAAGTCCATTGCCACAGTGGCTATATCGCTGATACCAATCAAGGCCCCGCAGCTGAGACCCTGGGTGACCTGTTTCAGCAGCTTTTTTCAAACTCCAATTCACTCATTTGTGTGGGATGCTTTTCTGCTACTTTATTTATGGGATTACATAAATGAGCCATTAAAAATGTAAATCTTCAGAACAGTTGAATAATAAAGATTTAAACAATAAGCTCAGAGCGGTACAGTACAGAAACTTCCCCAAACCAGCAGTACTGCACCATCGTGGCTATGGCAACAATAGAGGGTTAAGGGAAAGAGAGAGCAAGCAGAAAATAAAACGTCCCAGCATTGTTACAGTCATTGGCACCACAGAAAGATTAGGGATCTTTCTTAAGAGTATTAGAACAATAATGAAGATGTGCCATTATGTGCCACAAAGGAGCCCATGCCATCCCTCAAATCGTGCAGGTGTCAAAACAATCACTGCTCACCACAGAATTGAGGGAAAGTGAAGTTTGTCCCACCTCACCACAAAGCCCTTAACCCTTCCCGGCCTGGATCCGGCTGCAGAAATGCCATGGGTAGTGCACAGGCTGCTTCCTCCTCTTTCCTGTGCTCCTGAGCACCCTTTCCAAGCAGGGGCAATGAAGCTGCACAGAGCTGTTCCTCCAGAGCAGATCTGGGAATTCGTGCACAAGACATATTACATCACTCTGTCAACGATCCTCACCCTCTAGATGTTGTTTCTAAGCTATTTGCGGGGACAAATGCACGCCATCCCAGTCCGTGTGCTGGAAGAAGGGCAAGGCACAGACCCCGCACCCACTGCTGCCCAGAGCTGTGACTCATAGCAGGGAGGAGGGTCCCAACAAACCTGAGCAATGCTTGTAGGTCTGGCTGGGGGGAAAGCAGCTATGCTGACAAAATGTTCTGGATTTCCATGGGCCAGTAAAACTTAAAAATTAAGTTGCACATGAAAAAAAGAAAACGGAGTTCTTTTGTAAATAACAAGTTATTTCTGGCATGACATGAGATGCAAGTGAAACTTTCTACAAGAGGATTTTTTCATGCACTGCTGTATCCGACTGACCTTTAAAAAACATCCTTATTTCAGAACCATGTGACTGGATCGGGGTTCCCATCCTACACCTGTGCAAACCCACAGACTTTAGAATGGAGTTAAAGCTTTCAAGGATGTCCCAGGAGATATGAATGCCTCTAAGCATCCTAGTGCTACATTATTATATTGTGATGATTTCTTATTGGTAAAACCTGTACTGATAGCAATGGGTCTGATTTCACTGTGTGGAGATATGTAGGTTGCTCTGAAAGTAATGCCTCCTACTTATTTCCATGGAAACTACAACAGATACAAAGAGCACAACTACAATATGTGATTGTGCAAACTCTATTTTTCAAAATCACCACCATTAGCAATGCATTTTTGCCAGTGATGAACAAGCGCCTGCATGGTGCAGTCATAGAAATCTTCACTAGCAAAGATGATGCACTGTTTCACAGCTGCTATGAGAGTATAGCTGCTAGGAAACTATTATCCATGCAGTCTATCTTTCATTGGCCCAAACAAATGGAAATCAGAAGGCACCAAATTTGGACTGTGCAGTGTGTGTGGTAGGACATTTCAGCCAAGACTGGCAATGAGCTCCATGGTCTCCAAACTAGTATGGGGCCTGGCGTTATCATGTTGCAAGATAAAGTCTGACTTCTCTGGCCTGACTCTGGAAGTGCGAGCCTCCAGTTTAGTTAGCATTGCAACGTGGCACTCAGAGTTGATAGTTAGTCTGGGTTCCAGGAAATCCAGAAGGATTGGCCCTTTCCTATCCCAAAAGAGAGGGCATCACTTCACTTGCTGAGAGCTGCACCTTGAACTTTTTCTTTGATGAGGAATTCACGTATCACCTCTCCATGGACTGGCATTTTGACTCTAGCTAGTAGTGGTGACATCACTTCTGGTCACCAATCATGGTGCAGTCCAGAAAACTGTCACCTTCAGTCTCCTATTGGTTCAATAGGTGCTGAAAAACTTGCATACTGTGTCCTTCCTGTTCCTAAGTAAGCATTTGTGGGACCTATCTGGTGCAAACTTGGCAATATTCCAACGTTGCCACCACCATTTCCAAACTGAACCCAATGTTCAGCTCTTTACACAGCTCCCTGATCATAATCTTCTGTTTCACATGGATGAGCTGATCGAGACATTTCATTTTGTAGCGTGACAGCTATGCATGCCCATCAGGAACATAGTTTGTTCTTCATGTTGCTGTCACCACTGCTGAAATGCATCATCCATCACCTCACTGTGCTCACTCCACTGTTTGGTCTCCATAAGCATTCAACAAGCATTAATGAATGTGAAAGAGTGCCATCTTTTCTGCATGGTGGAATTCAGTGACACACCTTTGCTCCATATGCACTTCCATGTCACACTTTTCTGTCAGACTGACCCTTTGCTGCCATTTGTCACACAGCAACAACATGTGATGGAATATTGGTGGGAAGGTTCAGCCTCTATTGTACCACCAACAGCCACCTCTGATATTGTGGGCCAACATCATAAAATAGGAGGCATCATTTCAAAGCTGCCCTCTGTGGTATCTATGAGTATTAATCCTAATCTTTTCAATCCAAAAGCAGAAGCTTCATGGAAAGAAAGACTTAAGAATATCATCCACTCCATTGTCCTAATGTACTTTTTTTCCTCTTCATCCTACATTAGCTTTTCTCAGGCCTGCAGGGTAAGCTGCAGAGCATCCTGTGACACATGGTGCTGTATTTTCTGGGGCTTATTTGGGCAAATAACCATAGAGACTGTCAGCTATTGTATAACTTCTGCTCAGTCCAGATATTTCCAAAAGCTCATCTAGATAGTGGATGTGGTTGCACTCCTGCCCAGTTACATGACAGTGTGGGACATTCCTACAAATCTCACAGCTGTAAATCCACTCTGGAACAACAAAATAAAACTAATCAGGTTTCACATCTCTTTATAACATGTACAGTACTGGAGAAAATCCCTCTTTGGACCAAAAATGAGGAGCTGTAGGCCACCATGAGACCTCCTCTCAGCCTCCTTCACTCTAGGCTGAGCAAACTGGGGGCCTCAGCCCATTCCCCCATCCCTCAGACCCTTCCCCATCTTTGTAGCCCTCCTTTGGATGCACTCCAATAGCTTTATGCCCCTTTTACATCGCAGCACCCAAACTGCACCCAGTGCTGGAGGTGAGGCTGCACAGTGCGGGGCAGAGGGGGCATCCCATCTCCTCTCCCAGTGGCAGTGATGTGTCTGGGACACCCCAGGACACGGTTGGCCCTTTGGGCCTCAGGGCACACTGCTGGCTCATGTTCCACTTGCCATCATCCAGAACCCCCAGAACCTTTTCTGTGGGGATGCTCTTCAGCCTCTCATCTCCCAGTTTGTGTATGTATCCAGGGCTGCCCCTCCAGGTGCAGAATCTGGCACTGCTCTTGTTCATGCAGTTGCTGATTGCTCAGCCCTCCAATTTGTCAAGATCTCTGTACAAAGCCTTTTACGGTGTAGGAATTAAAAGCTCAGATAGCACAGGCAGAGGGGTAGGTTTCCAATTACCTGACAGAGCATTTTCCTTCCCCTCACCCCTCTTTGCTTCTTATCTAGGCAGCTGCAGAAAATCACTTGGGTCATCAAGGAGGTTCTGCTCCATTCCTCTGTTCCAGCTCAGGAAAGCCTGTAAATTAGAACTTCAGTGACAAGTGAAGTATCAGAGCAACTGTCTTCCCTAGGAAATATCTCAGAGAATGGCAAAACCAAGCTTCACCTCAGGATTTATAGAAGGGAGCCTTCTCTTACACCTTCACAGTATGCCAGATTTCAATAATTTCAACTACTTTCTTGCATTTAAATGGAGCTAGAAGTCTTCAGGGAATGCAGAGTCTGAAGTTGGAATGATGCAACAAAAAGGGTCTAGGAGAGTCCGGCAGCCCTGCTGCAGGACGCAGGCTGAGAGGGGAGCTGGTGGGACACGTGGGACTGAGTTCCTCTGGATTTCAGGGCAGCCTCAGCTTCAGGACTTACTGCATTGAGAGTGGGAGTGAGGAGACCTGGCTGGAAAGTGCAACCACCAACATGATTCACTCTGTCCTTGATTCTGTGCACTGGATGAGGTAAGACTGCAGTTGCTGTTTAAATGAAACAGTTGTGTACTGCACTTACCCAACAGCTGTGTGAATGCTCAGCATGTCTGAAGGCCACAAGAGATACAGCTGCAGAGCTCTCCTGCTTCCTCTGGGTAGATAACTCATTTCCAGGATCAGTGTGGTTCTCACTTTTTTACTTGCTTCAAGACAAGATTCAAAGTGATACAACAAGTCATTCTTTGAATGATGGAAGAAAAAAGGCAAGATCTCTCTCAACCTTATCCCTATTGCTGTGATGGGTGTGTAACTAATAGAGTTGCTTAGCATGGCCAACAAGCAGCAGAAAACTTAACTCCATTTGTAACCAAGATTGATGGAGCTTCCCCTTAAGCTGTTACTTCCCTCCCTGTTTTTTTTCAGCTACTCTCAAAATCTAGCTGTAGATGTCCCTGTACATTGCAGGGAATTGGACCAGATGACCTTGAAGGGTCCCTTTCAACTCAAACAACTCTATGATTCTTTAGTGGTTCAGTGACAATTGTTGGTGGTTGATGGTTGGACCGGATGATCTTCCAGGCCTTTTCCAACCTTAGTGATTCTATGATTCTTCACCAGTGCATCCATCTCCAGTCCTCTGATAGGACTCACTGCAGAAGGTGGCTGGGCATTGAGGTCTGTAGAGATTTTGCCACTCCCTTAAGCCAGATGACAGCTGCGCTGCTTTGGAGTGGCAGCAGCCATACATGCGGTGGTTGGGGCTGCAAGCAAAGAACTGGAAGCAGAGGTGCCAACCAGGGAAAAACGTGCAGGTGCTTGGAGCAACAAGTCCTCCTTCCAACCCCAAAAGGAAGCAGGAAACTGCTGAACTTGAAGCCACAGCTCCTGTGACAGGCCTGGAGGTTTGTATGGGTTCTTCATCCCTATTTCTTGACCAAATGAAAAGCTTCCATTCCACTGACCTAGGGTGCTTTTTTGCTTCTTCCTTCTTTCTTTTTTAGCATGAAAGCTAGTGGAAATGATAACTTGACATTGAAAAAAGGTGAATTTTCCCTTGTCATAAACTGTGAATGTAATTACTCGAGACAATGCTGAATATCTCCACACGCCTAGGAGGCAAAAAAAAAGGACTCAAACAACCCAAAATAACCACTGAGAATTCAGAGTGGAAATGAATGGAGCCTGCCTCATTCATAAGTGTCATATGAGGCTTTGGCTAAAAAGGCAAGCCTGTCATCCCCAGGACAGCAGCTGTTGTTATGTTGAACAAAATGGATACAAATGGGTATTATTTTAAAGTGAAATGCTTAATACCAGGCCTAACAAGCACACTGTCCTCTCTGTAACCCTGTGTCATACAAGCCATGATCTCCAGTAGAGGGCTTGATTGCACAGGAAATAAAATTCACTGGCTGTGCCCTACCAAACCGACAAACACACTGGCAATGTTTGAGTTACTATGGCAATCACAAAATAGGAAGGCCTTTTCTTCTTTTCCCCATCTCTGCATGCAGCCGCAGGCTGCTCCTGAATAGCTCACATCTGCAAAAAGTTTTAACACGGTACTCAGATAAAGAAAAGGATCCCAAAAATGGGCATTGACCCGTCTCAAAAAATGTTGCAAATTTTATATACAAGAATTGGGGAGCTGTGCCACTTTGCGCAGGTTATGTCATAATGTGAACAAAAAGGGATAAAAGCTGATGAAGGCTTTTGCTGTCAAATATGGAGAGAGGGGAAAAAGCAGAAGTAAATGACAGCTTTAATGCAGATGTAAGAAGAAAAGTCAAAGATGGGTGACAGAAAGTTAGTAGTCAATGAATAAGGGAAAATTTTCAAACACAAAAACCAGACAAAAGAGTAAAATACAATAAAAATCTCGCTATAGAGAATACTGAGAAAAGTTCCAAAAGCACAGTGAGCAAAATCTTGGAACTATCAAACCATGTGAAACTGCCATGTGGTTCTTTAGAGCGGCCCATTTCAGGCATTAATAGCTCCCATTATAAAGGGGGAACCTGATCTCTGGCCTGGAAAGCTTTCAAGAAGCAGACTTTTTACAGCAAAATTGAAAAGCAAAACAAAACTAAACCTTTCTTCCCTGCACAAATTGGGTCTTTCCACAAAAATTTAGCCCCGCATTATGCACTGCTACACGTTTTACCAGTTTTCCTTAGATAAATGCTTTTCAGTAATGGAGAATAATTATGTATTTTAATGGAGATTTGTTTTCTGGCAGATGTTACAATCGTGGGTTTTCTGACTTTATGCTTTCCACTGTTGAAGTATGATTATTGTTGATAATAGAAAGTTACATTTACCAGCCAGCTGATTTCCACCATCTGATTTAGATGCCCGTGCAAAGTACATGGGTGTGTGCTAAATGTCTGACAGACTCAGAAGGCTGTTCTATCCCATGGAGGGGAAAGGTGTGAATCCAGAATTTAACATATAGATCTGCTGTTCAGTGCTGGTTCTGCTTCATGCCTGATGTAGGGCATGGAAGTTTGGAGGCGCCACCACCACCTTCATGAACGCTAGCTCTAACTTGCAAGAAAGAGAAAATTTAATCTTAATTTGATCTTAATCTTGGGTTCGACTGACACATTATAGCTTCTGTAAGTATCATTGCACTTTAAAAGCTCTCACTGACAAGTCACATTAATCACCAGTGTCTGAGAAAGGTTTAATGTGGGAAAATGAATGAAAATGGCATAAAAAGTTCACAAAAAAAGTCCAAAGGACCGAAAGAAGCCTCAAATCCAGTAAAAGTTGGTCTGCATTATACATTCATTGACTCTTGTTCTTTTGGGGGTGTTTTGGTATGAAAAGAAAGAAACAATAGAAGACAATAGCGATACCTTATCGAAGTTCATTCAAGCAGCCATTTCAAATACTTTTAACGGCTTGTCACTGGGTCTTGCAAGTCTCCCAGCGTCTAAACATTCTGTCACATTTGTGTACTAACCACTTAAAGTGCTGCTAAAGCCTTTTGACCTGGACTGACTCTCCTTTATCTAGGTCAAAATGCAAGGCAAAGCCTTTGTGTTCCACGGCCTTCATTAAATTCATTGATTTGACCTGTATTTTAAAGACCAAAAGTCAAATGGAATGGGAAGTTAAAGTTCCCATACAAAATCTTCCACTGAGCACTTCACTGCCTCCTTGAACTATGTAACATTCAGAAAAGGCCATCTCACGGCCATTTGAAGTGTGGGCTATAGCTGGAGTGGCAGTTTTGTCCAGTTTTTTTCAAGACCATTAAAGAGATTCATCAGAGCTTTCTCTCTCTTAAATTAAGGACAAAAAGTTGAGGTTTGCAGATGGTTCCACTTACCATTTTTTCTTGCTCAAAGGCATCTTTTTAACAGGACATCGCACGTTTATATCTCCAGCATATGGAGAGGCAGAGAGGACAGTTCTCACTTTACATCAGACTCTTGATGTGCTCATGGTCAGCTGATTACTGGGGGAAAAGAGTTTTCTGTGTGAAGAAAGAAGCCCTCTTCTGAATATGGAGACCAAGTTTCAGAACTAGTGTTTGGGAGTACAAGTAAAACCCAAGGCCCTTAGCTGCGAAACAGAGGTTTATGCCTTATATAATAAACCAGGACTTAACATCAAAAAGCTCAAAACCTGGGGGTTTCATTTGTCACTACGGGGTTCATCGCTTGGTGCAAAATGTGTTTTGGAACATGGCTGACTCATCCCAAGTTGTAAGTATGAGAAGAATAAGAATAAGAATAAGCCTTCCTAAAGGTAAGGATGCACTTCACACGAAGTAAAGCTTTTCTCCTAAGAAGGACTGGTGATCAGATAACAGGGACAGACCAGGCTGACCAGAGAGGTCTGTCTTGCAGGGATGTGGAAAAGTGGGGGCACCAAGGGCCCAAAGCTGGGGCATACTGGTGACCTTATCCTGCCTCACATACGGCTGAGGTTCAGCACTCAGGAACATTGGGATGAAAGGAAAATAAATTATAAATATCAAAGTAAACATCAGCCATATATCAGGTTGCGTAGATCTTCAAAGACAAACTTCCTTTGAGATGGTCTACAAGCTTATAATTTAAATAAGAAGGATTGAGATACCTGATACAGCTTTTTAGAAGCTGTTATTTTCATGACTAACATAAGGAATGGGATTCAGCTGCCTAGAGGTGCAAGGCTCAGCTCCAGCAAAAAAAAAAGTGCAAAATTTGCACTTCCCCTTTCAAGTGACCTGTGGATAAGTCATCCTTGGGGTCTCACCAGCACACACATCAGCCTGCACACAGGCTCTGAAACGACAAGGGATGAGTGCATTTAAGAAATGTGGGGGATCCTTTCTGCTGAATAAATCCTTTGTGGAGCATTTCAGAAAGTTGCACAGTAGCTGCTGAGAAACAAAACACAGATTTGTTTCTTGGGCACAGAAACAAATTAAAGGTTGTTCTGCAAACAGTTGAAGAAAATCTGATTATATTTTTTGAGACAGATTATTATTTATATTTTTATTTTTTATTCAGGTAATATACACTCTTGTAATCAATGGGAGAAATAGAGAAGAAGGGAATGCCAATAGGAAATAATTCCAAGGAAGGATACACAGAAAAAGTTTACTATGTGACTTCAATGTCCTTCCCTTTCTCATTTTTCATACTGAAGAGCAAGAATGCCATCATGATATATTCCTCATGAGATCTGTCCTACTCCTCCCTTCCTACTGTTTCTCTTTGCACTTACCAGCTCCAAGCAGGGTCTCCATTCTCAACTTGTGCTCAGAAAGAATAGCTCTCAGAGTGTACCTCTGCTGGATCAGCAGGACTTTTATATTTTAACATGACCCTTCGTTTATCACATCTCACTCACTTCAATCTTGAGATCTCTCTGTGGGAGTGAGCAGCTGTGAAGCTAGAAGAAGCTGAGGTATGCTGTTTAGAGATGTGGTGGCAGGGAAGTAGCAGAAATAGATCAGAGGCAGAATCATCTTTAATGACATCACATGGCATGTGAGGGATAACTGTCAATCAGGCCTAACCAGCATGGAATCATGAAAGGCAGGTCCTGTTTGACCAACCTAATCTCCTTCTATGATCGAGTTACCACTTGGTGGATGAAGGAAAGGCTGTTGATGTAGTCCACCTGGACTTCAGCAAATTCTTTCACATGGTATTCTCCTACAGAAGCTGGCAGCCTGCAGCTAGAACAGGTACACTCTTTGCTGGGTAAGGAGCTGTCTGGAGGGCTGGGCCCAGAGAGTGGTGGTGAATGGAGTTAAATCCAGCTGGCTACCAGACACGAGAGGTGTTCCCCAGGGCCACTCTGACCCCAGGCAACACGACAGGCTTGGGGCAGAGTGGCTGGAAGATTGTGTGGAAAAACGGACCTGAGTGTGTTGGTTAATGCTCAGACAAACAGCAATGTTCCCAGGTGGCCAAGAAGGCCAATGGCATCCTGGCTTGTAACAGAAACAGAGTTGCCAACAGAAGCAAGGAAGTAATTGTGACAATGTACTCAGCACTGGTGAGGCTGCACCATAATTACTTTGTTCAGTTTTGGACTCATCACTGCAAGACATCAAGACCCTGAAACATGTCCAGAGAAGGGCAACAAAACTATGAGGCTTTTGGAGTACAAGTCTTTTGGGGAGTGGCTGAGAGAACTGGGATTGTTCAGTATGGAGAAGAGGAGGCTCAGAGGAAACTTTATTGCTCTCTACAATGCTCTCTACATTGTGATGAGGTAGGGGGTCAGCCCTTACTTCCATGTAGCAGCGATAGGATGACAGAGAATGGCCTTGACTTGTGCCAAGAGTGGTTCAGGTTAGATATTAGGAAAAATTTCTTCGAAACAGTGGTCAAGCCCTGGAATGGGCTGCCCAGGGAGGTAATGATGTCACTGTCTCTGGAGGTATTCAAAGAAATGTGTAGATGTGGTACAAAGGAACATGATTTAGTGGTCCACATTGGTGGTAGCTAGACAGTCGGACTAGATGATCTTGGAAATCTTTTCCAATCGTAATAATTCTATGATTCCATGATTTTAAAAGCTGACAGAGGAGCAAGATGGGAGTGAATGCTATCTTGACTCCTGCTCAATGAGTTTGGCCATCCCATGCTATCTCCTCTTTCTCCTGGAACACAGCTATCTGCTTCTGGAGCTCCCATTGGAGAATCAATGTTTTCAGGAGTTCTGAAATGGGCAAAACATTTTCTCAGGTGCTTTTGGCTTACCATATACAGCTCCAAACTGATGCAGAACCAGGGCAAAACAAGTTCTTTAGTTCACAAGACAAATTAACTCAATAAACATAATTTCCAAAAAGATTAAAGTTCAAAAGAAAGTCCAGAAACAGATGAAGTCATTGTCGTCTAGCAATAGGCCTATAAGAGTATTAAATAATTTCTAGTTTAATATAAATATGATTTTTTTGAACATCACCACCTAAAAGATGAAGAGGAGAGGAAGCAGCAGAAGCAACACAGGGCAAGCCTGCAATGTTGAGTATTGACAGATTGTCATCTTGTAGAAAGTCTGACCAGAAAAATGTAGGTATAAAGGCTTCTTTAGCCTTTGGAAGAAATGTCCTTAAAACAAGAGGAAGTTCAGTCTGACGTCTTCTGAGGTCGTAGTGTTTATTCAGAAGAAAACTTAAACCAGAGAAAACTACCAAGGTCTAAACCAGACCTATTATTCCATGGACAAAAATCTAGATTCTAAAAGGTAAAACAGTACTATTGGCCAAGGATAACTTA
This sequence comes from Cyrtonyx montezumae, assembly GCF_038088225.1. NCBI lineage: Eukaryota > Metazoa > Chordata > Aves > Galliformes > Odontophoridae > Cyrtonyx > Cyrtonyx montezumae. The sequence continues at coordinate 17,288,872 of NW_027071848.1, forward strand.
TGTGACATTTTCTTATTTGCAAAACTATCTGTAAAATGATCTTATTTGTCTTATTTCTTATTCACCTGTAGTTATTTGCACAGCAGTTAGACAGTCTTTGGATTGTCTGCAGTCTCCTTGTCTACTGTTTTGTGCATTCCTTAGATTCTTTTTTTTTTTGTTTTGTGACTGGGCCATAATTGGTAACTTAGAGACTTTTTTTTTTTTTTTTTTTGAAGTCACATTGGACAATTCCTGGAGCTTTGAAGATTTAGCAGATGATCCCTTCCTACTGTGACTCTTCATGGAGGATCGTGTTTGCCAGGGGCTCTGTGTCTATGGGCATTACTGTAAACCATGTTCTCTCACATCTCTGGAAAGGAATGAGATGAAGGAGTTGAATGCCACCAAAGCAGAGTGATTATTTTGTATTTGGAAAAACATTTGCAAAAATCTGTTTGGAGTTGTCTGTAAACAGAGTTGCTCTAAAACAGAGTGTCTCCAATAAAGGGGTATTGTTCCCGGCCACCAAAGCAGAATAGAAGTAACTCCAGGATCACAACCAGTGGTGTGGGAACCATCGAGTCCATGGCATGCTCCCCCTTCCTGCCAGCCCATGGTGGTCTCCTTACAGTGAGAGCTTTTTCTGGGGCACTGGGGAGGCATCACAGAAAATGAGATTGAGGAACACCCTACAAGGTCAGAACAGTGATATCCTACCCCTCTACTCTGTCTCTATCAGTGGCAGTAGGAGCTGCTGTAATGTAGAGCACAGGTTTTTCACCTCTTTCTTTGCATTGCTGGGATTTCCCAGCCCCACAGCTGGTGAGATGTTCAACATTAGGTACCTGTAGGGGTTTCTGAGTGCCATTCCGTGGACCTGCTCTCCTCAAATGTGTCTTATCCCTTATGAAGCTGCTGATACTATATGCCTTTGTGGCTTCCCAAGGATGGCATTTTCAAACATTCACCATCGGCCGTGTACTATCCAACCATGTTTAATCTGATTCCCCATGTGTTCTCTGGTGCTTGCAATGAGGGATCTGCAAATAGCTGTTCCACTGTGCCTTACCCATCACCCCCATGTTTTTTGAGATTTGTGCATATCCTCCTCTAAATGGAAGAGACTGTTTAGTCTCTGTTCAAGATGGACACTTCAGTTCCTCACAGTTATTTTAATTGTCTTTTTCTGTGTCCTCTGACTTAGCTAATCCTTCTTGAGATGCATAGACTCCATCTGCTCCCGGTACTCAGTGTAAGGGAGAAATAAGGCTTTAGGTTTCTCTTCACTCTTTAAAAGCCTGAAGTATTAATGTGTATTTATTTCACAATTTAGTCTCTGCTCTTTTAAGTCTGAAGTCTATCAGCTGTGAAGATTGTAGCCAATTAGAATCATGGGATCATTAAGATTGGAAAAGATCTCTGAGATTAAGTCCAAGCACCAATATTGCCCAATAACTATGTTTCTCAGTGCCACATCTAATTCTGTGTTTAAGGAGAAGAAAGGAAAAGATAAAGCAGTTTAAGACTCATTTTACATTAACAAACTACAGTCAGCATTAGAGATATATTACACCAGCTCAAACATGTCAGGAAGCCTGCAACCATAATAGAAAAGGGAAAAAGGAGCAGAGTGAAGGGTGATGCTATAAAAGGGACCAGGGTGATGTAAAATGTGTCTTTTTGATTTGAAGTTCATAGATCGGAGAAGATTTTTCACACAAGAGAAACATCTGCAAAAACTCCTACCTTTTCCCTCTAAGCCCCATCCCAGTCTTTTTGTCAAGTGTCAAGCAGTTTTTAGGAATGTTCCTTTGCTCTCAGAAGTCATGTGGTGAACACCCAATCGTGGTCACAAGCTGCACCACAAAGTCATAGAATCATAGACTCACTGAATGGCTCAGGTTGGAGAGGACCTTAAAGACCATCCAGTTCCAACTCCAGTGCCGTGGGCTGGTTGCCATTCACCAGCTCAGGCAGGGTCCCATCCAACCTGACCTTGAACACCTCCAGGGATGAAGCATCCACAGCTTCTCTGGGCAGCCTGTGCCAGTGCCTCACAGCTCATGTAAAATTTTTTTCTATCATTAACCTAAATTTTCCTCTTTAAGTTTAAATCCATTCCCCTTTGTCCTATCACTATCAGATCATGTAAATAGTCAGTCCCCCTCCTGATTGTGAACTCCCTTCTAGTACTGAAAGGCTGCAATGAGGTCTCCCCAGAGCCTTCTCTTCTCCAAGCTAAACAAGCTCTGCTCTCTCAACCCTTCTTCATCAGGAGAGGTGCTCCAGTTTTCTGAGCATCTTCATGGCCCTCCTCTGGTCCCAGTCCAACAGCTCTGCATCCTTCTTGTGTTGGGGGGCCCAGGTCTAGACACAGTAGAAGAAGGATGTGGAGCTGTTGGAGCAGATCCAGAGGAGTGTTATGTATATAGTTATACATGATTGTAACCAGCTGTGATTGCAAAAGGCCATCCGTGGTGGTGTGCAGAAACATAAGAGAGGTACATTTGCATTGGGACAACAAAGCAGTAGTGCCTGTTCTGAACATAAGAACCTGAAATGGCTCATTGGGCTCTGCTGCCATTCTTGGGATCTCCCATAGCGCTGCTCCCATCCGCCCATGGCAGCTGGGATGGAGCCCCAAGGATGGTGCAGCAATGCCAAGAGGGTTGTTTTACCTTGTCACCTTCTCATTCACACCCTGTACAAAGCACCCTGTTAGGGTCCCAACAGGTGGGAGCCCATGGCTTATTGTTAGGGAGTTCAGGAGAGTTGCATTAATCCACTTAATGGCCACGTTGCCCAACAGCCGTGTTTGCCAAGCTGCAACCACAACCTAATGATGTACTACCAACATCCACGCCAAAGACAAGGCCATTTAGAGCAGAGAGACAAGCTGAGTTAGCATAAAAGAAGAGGCATCAATCACCATTCCCCCAAGACAATGGCGATAATTTAATGGCTGTTTTTTAAGAAGAACTGACACTATACAAAGATTGAGGAGAAAGGTCTGGTAGGCTTCACCTGCAGCTGAGAGCTATTTGTTCCCTTTGTGCCAACAACCGGAGTGAGGTTTGAAATGGCAATTTCTGCAGCTGGCATCATAAGTATCGAGTTATGCTCACAGCTAAAGGTTTACTTTAAATTGCTAGATTTTCTGGCTCAAACTCTCATTAGTCAAGCTTGAGTGACTTTGCTAATGAATTCACTTTCTGTCGAATTTTAAACTAATGTGCAGAGTGATTTTTCTTCTGTTAAAATACTTCAGGGGTTTTTTTGGAATAATTTGCCTTTAGTCTACCAGCTCAATGACACCTTTTTCTACAGTGTTCACAGAGATCAAATACTTTGCAAGACTTTGCAGAATTATTATACCCAACTGAGTCGCATCCATGTATTCAATATTTGACTGTATTTTGTTGTTGGGTTATTTCATTCTTTTTTTTCACTTGGAGATGAACCAGGGCAGACATCCTTATGCATGGTGTAAAGTGATTACTCAGCTAAGACAAAAGTTTCTGGGGAGTTGAAGTCATCAAAGTAAACTTGCTGTGAAAGATGGCAAAAAAGCAAAGCACAAGAATAAGACTGAAAGGGTTTGAGGCTGTCTTTTGGTCCAGACCACCACCACAAGGCATGACCTCTCTCACCTTTTGAATGGAGTCTTCTCCATGCTGTCCTTGAGTATTTCCCTTGACGGAGAGTGCACACGTTTCTAGCACAAATCCACTGCCTCACTGTCTATATCATTAGGAAATGTTTCTGGTCTCTCACTGGAGCCTTCTCACTGCTGGTGTATTATTTCTTGTTATATATGGTCATGAAAAGTATTTTTTTCCCATCTTTGCAGCAGTTCTTGACATATTTGAAAAATGTGATCAGGAAATCTCCAGCACACAATAGAGCAGCCCTGATTTCTGCATCGTGCAGCATGTTTTCTGGATGTGCTCTCACACTCCTTGCCCCCCTCTGTCCTGGCCATGTGGGACCCAGGCTGGGCACTGAACACTGTGGAGCACCCACCAGTGTAGAGTCAGCTGGAGCCCAGCACAGCCTTTAGCACTCCTCACCAGATGTTTGGATAAACATTTCCTGTTTTGCTTGAGACCTTCTCAGGGTTTCAGCACAGACAGCACATTTTGTCTTTTGCAGTCTTCAAGGAAAATGTGGTAAATGCTTTGAAATAAGCTAGTGGAAAAACAGCCTAGTTATAAGTCCTGCAGTGACAGTCAGCTTGACTCACCAGTCCCAAAATCGTACTTAGTTCATATGACAACATTTTGTTTTAATCCTAACCATTCTTCTGAGGGCTACAGACTGCACTTTGACCCAGATCTTCCATTTGCCTCCATCAGCAGATACTGCCCGTGCTCTGGTAACCCCCGTTAGTAATAGCTGCTGAAAAGTGTGCTAAGAAGATAACATATCTTATAATTGTATCAAATAATTTCTAAAGAAATTGTTGATTTTCATGAGTATCTTAGTTTTTTATTATTATTTTATCTTCATTGTCTGCTCCTTTCTATCAAACTCCCAGCATGACCTTCATGACTGTGGTGAGTCTAAGAATAAGTTCAGTCCACCTTCTGTCCTGACCGAGCTGTGGGCATCTTGCAGGACTTACAAGCTTAATTCAGTCCTTCTACAGACCACAGCTACCCCCAGAGAGTGGCAACAACAAGACAATTTCATGCAACGTTGAAATATGAAACAGGCAGCTTGGTGAGGAGCATCTCATCCATACTGTGAGTGGGACAGCACTGGTTCAGTGCAGTACAGGTAACACTTAATAACTGCAAGTTCATCTCCAGAGTTTTTCTTGTCTTGTTCTCTCACCTCCTTTTGCTTCCAATCTTTCAAGTGTTAAAGAGGCTGGAAATAAATGAAAATGTTTCTTACTCATTCTACTTGTTCATTTGAAAGAAGCATTTCTACATGGTGTATTCAATCTAAAAGAGACAAGCATTGCCCATAATAAGCATCCTTCCCTCGTACCTCGTGGGGTAGTGGAAGGAACATAGAAAGTTCCGAACTCTTCCCATCTTCCAGAAAAGATAACTCAAGGACTTGCAGTGCCATGAAATGACCTCTTTCAGCTACCTCAGGAAAGGATAGTGGCTACTTATGCTGTTTTGTAGTTCTTAGGTATGATTTTATGGTGTTACATCTCAAGCATTGGAATGGAATCTCAAGCATTGGAATTCAGAATGGCATAGGTCTTGAATAGCTTATAAATATTTGTCCTATAAATTGCCCTAGGTTATTAAAGTGCCAAATCAGGAAATAGAGCTAATTACCTTCATTCATTCTTCCATTCTTTCTTAGCTACTGAACTGCCAACAGGAACATTAGGAGCAGTGTGAGACTTCTGATTGTGCTGAAAATATAAATTATTTTAAGCTGCTTTGCATGGAGGACCGTGGATGAGTGCTTTGTGTAAACTTTATAAAAGCGAAGCTCAAGTGTGACTGTCATAACCATGAGAGCAACTAATCCTTGTGATAACTTGTGGCTGAGTCACAGAAGCCTTGGACAAAGATCAAGACTTTGCAACAGGCAGCAGGTGAAGTGTTTGGGCCACCTCAGTGGTGTGCTCATGCAGCCCATACTGCTTGGCAGTTGAACTGAGACAAGCTGGGCCAACAGAAATCCTCAAAGAACCAAGAGGGGAAATATTCCAGACTGTTCAGTTCCTGCATGACCTTTTTTTTTTTTTTTTTGCTATCTCAGGCTCTTTTTATCACATCTCCTCAGAGACAGAATTCTTATCATGAAAACTAAAGCCATGTATGGTGCTCTAATATGGACTACTGTGCTCAGTAATCCAGGGGGCTAATACAGATTTATGTACACTGCTGTATGAGCATAAATCAGAATCGAGTCTACTGATATTGCAGCATTTGATTCCCAGGACTTGCTCCTGAAATACTAGTTCAGACAAGCTCAGCAACAGACCCGACCCAAAGCATTCACACACTGCTGCTTGAGGCAACATAACCATCTAGAAAGACAGCATGAAAAGTGTGTTCTTGCTGAAATAACATTTTGTCTTTTGTTAGGTTTTATCTCTTCCTAATAAGTAGACATGCCATCAGCTGCTTGTCTATGAGATTGCTGCAGTGGTCCTCAAACAGTATCAGTTCTAAGATTACAGTGTGATAGTAGGTATAATCCAAAGTGCTCTAATCTATATTAGAGCCTTAACTAGGCTTTCCAAGCAAACTAGATGGAGCCATGAGCAGATGGTGTGCAACAGCACATCACTTGCACAAATATCTGAGCTTTGGCCAACTGAATAATAGTGACACCAATATTGTTCATTTGAGAAAATGCACCGAAATATTTGGCTTGGACAAATGCATAGCAAATCATTTTAGCTTTTTCTAAGGAGGTTTATCAGATTTGACTATCAATCATCCATGTTGACCAAGGATGGAGCGACTTTGCAATAAATGTTCATGCTTGTCGTCATTAACATCATTTAGATTTTAGACTTTTTCTAATTAAGAAAGGTTCCCACCAGCAACAGCAAAAATCTCTACCACCTCTTTCATTATCTCAGCCTTTCTTCCCTTTAATTACTATTGAGCTCCTGGCTGATTAAATTAGTTTTTTTAGGCCTTTTCTGAAATCTTAGGGAAATTATCTAAAAATCATGAAATCAATTCCCTTACGCTGTTTTAATCTTTTATGTTTTGGGCTCTGAGAGGGACGGGCGGACAAGTGCAGCCCCTCCGAAAAGTGTGCAGCACTAGACTGCTTGCCAGCCTTCTATTGCCTTTGTGGACCATCTGGGTCAATTTCCTTCCAACTAAATGAAATGCAAATAAAAATTCCAGCAGTTTTTCAGCTGCAGGCTGCCCAGCTGATTAGCATGACAGAGGCCGGGAGATGAGGCCTGACCCTGTGCACTTCCCCTCATCTCATTAAGTTGTAACTCTACCGTGGCTGCATTCATGGTGTTTATTGACGCTGAAAGGCGTCTTTATCCAAAACTAGCTAAATTCACATTCAGAGTTTTTCCATGAAGGCTTGCCTGCTACAGCATCCACATGAAAGTGAACCTATTGTAGCTTGGTGATGTGTCCTGCTGATTCCTTAACAATCTGAGCTTTCTCCAAAAATTCACAAGTTTAAGTTCCAAAAAGAAAAAAAAAAAACAAACACCATAAGACCCAAAGATTTTAATAACTCAGAGGTTTAAAACGCTAAGAGTATAAATATGCTTCATTCTGACGATGATAGTGTGAATATTAAACTCACACATGGCAGGAGACAATTCAGCCAAAGTACAGTAGTAAGAGAGTGTCTGTATCACGTAGGACCACAGACAACAGGGTATTATGCTTATCCTCACATCCAACAGCAGGGAGAGTGAGATAGTATTCAAGATGGCAACATCTTCCACAGTTTATAGCACTTTGAGAGTCACAGTTGGGCAATGGAGAGAAATAAACCTTACAACTGCCCACTAACATCTTGTCACAACTCGACTTCAAGGCAAGGGAAATACTGTGGAGAAAGAAGCCCAGTGAATATGAGCTAAATAATAATTGTGGTCCTTTTGCCTTTATCTTGAGTGCTGTAATCCTTCTTGGCAGATGACAGTGGTGGCATAGTGAAGACACCAGTGCTAGAGTTCTGAGGTGGACATGACTGGTATATTTTCTCTGTCATCAAGTTTGAGGGCCTGGTGAGAACTAGGATAGGCAAACTCCTTCCAGGATGTATAGAAAAGAATAGCAGTTGCTACAGTTTTTGAAAAGGAAAATACAAGTGCTCGTGCTTTCTCTACCACTTGGATCTGCAGTTGTCCATAGTAAAGACTAACTTCTCTCTTACGGGTCTCCTGGACAGCACCAAGAGTCTCACAAGGTCCAACCCCCACAGTGAAGCATCTGCAAAGTTAAAGCCTCTTTTTCGGTAACTTCTGCTCATGGCATCTGGGGTAAGGAGAGGTTCACTGGACCACTGCCAATTGTCTCACAACATATTTTAAAATTCCATTGGGAAGGAGATGTACATTTCTGATGGTAAACATCTCTTCATTTCTGCTGCTCAAAGGCAGATATAGATAAACAAATGTAGGGAAGTTAGGAAGAGATTGACTCAGTGTTCAAGGTCACAAGAAGTTACAGGACTGTGAGTGTCTAATCAACTTTATTTACATCTGTGTGGTCTTAAAAGTAAAGCCAGCACATAATCACAGAATCATAGAATGGTTTGGGTTGGAAGAAACCTTTAACTTTGTCCAGTTCCAACCCCCTGCCACAGGCAGGGACACCTCTCTCTAGATCAAGTTGCTTAAAGCCCCATCCAGCCTGGCCCTGAATGTCTCCAGGGTGGGAGCATTCACAGCTGCACTGGGCAACCTGTTCTGGTGTCTCACCACTCTAAGAGTAAAGAATTTCTTCCTAATATCTACTCTGAATCTTCCAATTTAAAACCTTTTCTCCTCATCCTATAACTACCTGCCCTGATAAAGAAGGCTTTCCTGGAGCCCCCCTTCATGTACTAAGGGCAGATTTTGTTTCACCAATCTAGTGACCTTCTGTGATTGAGTGATAGCATTGATGGACCAAAGAAGGGCAGCTGATGTCATGTAATAAATGTTAGTAAGAAATTATTCACTCAGAGGACATAAAGATACTGGAACAGTCTGCCCAGAGAAGCTGTGGATGCCCCATCCCTGGGGTCATTCAAGGCCAGATTGATGGGTTCCTGGGCAGCCATCATTTCGGGTTGGTGTTAGCAGGGCAGATGAAAACTGCTCTGAAGTTTTGTCCTTGCAAAAGCTCAAGCTATAGTCCAAATGTCTTCAGTACACTGCCTTCTGGGTGCACCCTGGTTTTGGTGTTTTATTGAGCAAGTTTCATGAAATGCTTCTTCTCAGAGGTAAAAAAAAATCCAGTCAAATAAGAGGCAGAGAACTACCTTCCTGTCTATCTGCACTGATATGTACTTACTGGATTTTCATTTGAACTGATAACATTTTTAGTAGTTATGATCACCTGAAGAAACAAACTGGTGCCTTTCTTATCAGTAGCTATAATACAGTTTGTGCTTGATGTGTTTTATTATCCGTCATGACAACTTTAAAGCCTGTCTATCATGTTACAAAGTGTGATTTTAAATTATCATCCACGATAACTGCTAATGGTGTGAGGAGTCATGACAGAGATGACTGCTGCACTCCAGGGTAAAGCAGAAACACAACACTCAATGGCATTTTGTTTTGTTTTTTTAAACTTTATGTTGTTCTGCCAAATACAGATTTGGGATGAAAAAACTATTTAGAATCCTTGAAAGATTTTGCTTTAATAATTCAGAATGTTTTCATTTCAAAATTGATTTAAATTTAATAAAGTGAAAGCATTACAATAAATAACTAGGTAATGATAAAATACATATTCAGCTTGGATATGAGAAAAAACTTCTACTCAGGAAGAGCAGTGAGACAGTGGCACAGGCTGCCCAGAGAGGCTGTACAGTCACTGTCCCTGGAGATGTTCAAGAACCATGGAGATATGGCACTGAGGGATGTCATTAGTGGGCATGGTGGGGATGGGTTGGAATTGGACTGAATGGTCTTAGAGGTCTTTTCCATCCTTAATGATTCTATGATTCCATGATATGTGCCACAGTGATGACACTATTGGAATATAAATATCAAATAAAAATCTCTGGAATTTATCAGAGGCGTGTGTTTTACAGCATTAGTAGTATGGAATAATAAACTTCGGAAAATCCCTGCAACTTGTAACAGAAGACTTGGTATCGTCCTTGGCAAATTTTGATTTTGATTAAGTTGTCTTTATGACAGTGAGTTGATGGACACTATCAGCTAAAATACATCAGAAAGAAAAAAAAATCTTCACTTTTGTTATTACAGACGTCACTTCTGAAAGCTGAGCTTATTATCCACTAGTGTCTGGAGCTGTCTGTGTTACTTATCCTGGAGATGAGAGGTGGCAGTGCTGCCTGGACTTGTGCTGAACCTGAATTGCATCCAGCACCAGAAAAGACAGCTTCTTATCAAGAAAACTGAGGTAACTCCCCAGAACACAAAACAGGGAGCCTGCAGGTGTGCACTTCTGTGCACTGATCAAAAGGAAGCATGCAACAGATGACCCTTGTGCTTCTCAAAATGCAAAGGAAAAATAGAAGAAAACTACACAGATCCTCTCCCCATTTTACCTTACCACCCTGATTTGTATTTCTGCCATTTTTCCCCAGTTTGTCTCTTTCCAATCCTCTACCCACAGTTTGATGGCAATGTTTCTAACACAAGCTTCTCTGCAGCCTTGCTGTCTCAGTTCTGAACTCTCTGATCCAGGCTCTGTAACTGCTCAGGTTACACCACGTACCAGCTCACAGTTACAGAATCACAGAAAACACCCAATTGGAAGGGACCTACAAGGATCATTGAATCCAACTCCTGGTTTCACATAGCACCACTCAAAATCCAAAGCCTATATCAGAGAGCATTGCCCAAATATTCTTTGAGCTCCTCACTTCTCCACCACACATGGTGTCCAAGCAGCACCCCTATCTCTGAGCTCCCCTCCCAGCCTCCCCACCTACCCAGCCCTCACCACTTCTGGTCTCCATGGGGCCTCCTTGGAAGTCATAGAGCCCCCATACTGAACAACTGAACTCACGCCTAATATTGGGCCTGTCTGTCCCTGAAATTAACCAAGTTTAATGAGTAAGATCCTCAGGCAAGTGAATTGTTCAAGCCTGCAAATTCTATTGAGTGTATCTAAAATATGTTCCTTATGATTATTGGGCAGAAGAAGATGACAACTAATAAAAGAGCAAAATAACACCCTTTTCTTCATCTGGGGCAAATTCCCAGTCCTTACTCCAAATTACATGTCAGATCTTTACAATGAGTAGAAAAGACATGGTCGGAAAAAGGTTTTTTTTTCTCAGGAATGTCTACCTTGCTATTTTCTGATCATGTGTTTTGGAATGAACACCTTGTACACTTAGTCCAAACCTCAGTGCTACAGAGTCACTCCTGACCAGGAGTGGGAAGATGGGTTCTTCAAAAGAGAAGTGCTAAGCTATAGGGATCTAGCCATCAATAACAGGGCAGCACATATCTCTTAATATGTTAGTTTTACCATATCATTGATGTGATATTTCACATTTGAGATAAGACCTTTAAATCTTTCCAAACATTTAATAGAACCATTCTGCTGCTGGGGACAGTGGAGGGACAGAGTACGAAGGTCAGGTTCTTCAGGGCAGGCATTACTCCTGAGCTCCATGTCCCCCAGCTCTTGTGAGTGCAGTTGTCCTCCGTATAGTCAATAACAAAGAGACAACAGACACAGAGAAAGCTGAGGCACAGAATCACAAAATTGTAGGGGCTGGAAAGGACCTCTAGAGATCATGGAGTCCAACCCTCTGCCAAAGCAGCTCCCTAGCCCAGGTTGCACAGGTAGGCGTCCAGGCGGGTCTGGAACGTCTCCAGAGAAGGAGACTCCACCACCTCTCTGTGCAGCTGTGCCACTGCTCCATCACTGCACTGGGAAGAATTCACATGCACATTTGTGTGGAACTTCCTATGCTTCAGTTTGTGGCCATTTCTCCTTATTCTATCACCACACACCATTGAGAAGAGTCTGGCCTCATCCATTTTCCTCCTGCTCCTCAGGCATTTATGAACATGGATCAGATCCCCTGAGTCCTCTTTTTTCAAAGCTGAACAGACACAGGTCTCTCAGCCTTTCCTCATGAGTGAGGCGCTCCAGGACCTTAATCATCTCCGTGGCCCTCCACTGAACTCTTTCCAGGAGATCCTTGTCTTTTTTGTACCAGGGACCCCAGAACTGGACACAGTACTCCAGGTGAGGCCTCTCCAAGGCAGAGTAGAGGGTGAGGATCACCTCCCTTGACCTGCTGGCCATGCTCTTTTAAATGCACCCCAGGATCCCATTGGCCTTCTTGGCCACCAACGCACACTGCTGGCAGTCAGACTGCTCATGTTTCACCTGTCCCTGAACCTCTAGGTGGGACCAGAGGTAACAAAATCCCTCCTAGTGTAAGCAAAGAGCATGTTCAAGACCACCTGATGAGGCTGTATGCATACAAGACTATGTGTCTCAATGACATACATGCTAGAGTCTTGAACTGGCTGATGTGGTTGCTGAGCAACTCTACATTGTATTTGAAGTTGTGGCTATCTGGTGAAATCCCAGTGTCTGAAAAAAGGAAAACATCTCTCCAATTTCTAAGCAAGGGAGAAAAGAAGATCTGGGAAACTACAGGCCACTGAGTCTCACGGCCGTGTGTGGGAAGATCTTGGAATAGATTCTCCTGGAAGCTACGCTATGGTACATGAAGGATGAGCAGGAGACCTGAGACAACCAGCAAGGCTTCACCAAGGGCTGATCATGCTTGATAAATGAGATAGACAGTGGGATTAGGTGCTGGACAAAAAGCTAGACACGAGCCAGCAGTGTGTGCTTGCCACTTCAGTAGGCCAACAGTGGATTGGGTGGTGTTAAAAGTGGGGTGGCTGGCAAGGAGAGGGAGCTGATTGTCCCTCTCTACTCTGCCCTCATGTGGCTCCATCTGGAGTATTGTGTCCAGGCCGGGAGTGCCAAGCGCAAGGATGCAAAGCTGTTGGAGTGGGACCAGAGGAGGCCACAAAGATGCTCAGAGAGCTGGAGCACCTCTCCCTGTGAAGAAGGGAGCTCACAAGCAGGAGGGAAGTAGATTTTTACATGACAGGACAAGGGGGAATGGTTTTAAATTAAAAGACAGGAGATTTAGATTAATTATTAGGAGGAAACTCTTCACTCAGAGGGCAGTGAGGTACTGGCTAAGGCTTCAGAAAAGCTGTGGATGCCCCATCCCTGGAGGCATTCAGTGCCAGGTTGGATGGAGCCCTGGATGGCCTGATCTCGTGGGGAGCAGCCAGCCCATGGCAGGGGTGCTGGAACTGGACGGCCTTTGGTATCACTTGCAACCAAAACTGTTCTACGATTCTATAGTTCTATGCTTCAGTACAGTTCATGAAGCCTAGAGGGCAATTCTTCTCCTTCCTAAATTCTACACTCACATTTAATACAATGGGATCAATCACAATTTAACTTCAGCCTAAATCACAAAACAGAAACATTATACTTTGAAATACATCTCTATTGCTCCCTTTCTGGTATGCTCTTCATCAGTTTATTGTTCCTTCTGGTGAAAATCTGACTGTTTTGGGGCTGGACCTGAACTTCAGTGATACATACAATTAAAGAATCTATAAAGCTAACAATTAATACAGAAGCCAGTATCTAGGGATACTCTAGGTCATCTTTGTAGTCCACTACACAGAATGAATTTAATCAAATAATAAATATTGAACCATTCAACTGAATAAAGTTTGAATCATTTTTAAAGATATTCTAAGTCTGGCACTGAATTCAAGATCAGCAAGAACAAACCAAGAATTGTTAAAAAAAAGTAAGCATGTTTCTCTCCTTGTCTAAAATTGGCTCATTTTGTTGCTTTCACTGATCCACACACATAATAAAATCTAAAGATTGAATATGATGTCTCTGTTGGACTCTGCAAGGTATGTGAATTGTTGCAAGTATCAACAATAACAAAAGAAACGATGTCAGCATGAGAATGAACCAGTTCAAGATTTTCTAAGTGCTCAGCAAATGACCTCATTATTGCATGAATTTGCACAGTTTTTATATAGACCCTATATTGATGATTTATGAACCATATTGTAAGTCACTGATAATGCAACACCTGTGATGCATATTCCTATATTCATTTGTTTCAAAAGGATCGCTCACATTCTGGAAAGACAGGCACGTGCAGGAGAGTTTGGAGCCTTGGGAGTAACTATGACAGTATTTGTGGCATGAGGGCCCACATATTCAACATGAAATGCCTACTCAAAACACTGAAGAAAACATGGACCTGGGCTCTCTAACTTTTGCATCTCCAGCTTTGGCATCTATGTCTTTCCAAAGTCCAAAAGCATTCCAAGCGCTCCACAATTCCTATGTGCCTGAAACCAAAGTCCAAACCATCTCAGAGGCCTTCACTCTGCTGTGGCTCATTGTTCTTCACCCTCAGCCTCTCCATGACCACAGAGCAGAGGCACAAGCAGTGATTGCTTACCAAATGGCTGTGCTCACACTCCTGACAGAGCCCCTGAAAAGGTGCTGGTTTGCGTTCAATTCCCAGTGCCTTATCGCAGACAGCCTGTCTATTTCCCCTCCTGTCTCCAAGAGTTTTGTCCATCAAAGCAGCAGCCAGTGGTGTTTTATGATGTGCTGTAAAACTACCATGCGTGTGCTCAGCATGGCTGCCTCATTTATCACTGCTCAGCCTTCACACTGGGACATCATCCATCACTGCCTCCTCAGAGCACAGCCAGAACGTGGTCCATGCTGCTGCCCTAACCCAGAGCCATGTGAACACTCCTCAGCATGTCCCTTTGTCCTCAGGCTGCTATTTTTTTTCCCGGGAAATGTGACTTCTTCTATTTAGTTCCCAACCAAGAGTCTGGAGTAGAAAACCAAACTTCAAAATTCAATTGACTGTGCCTAATGGAGGGGATTTTAGTTTGTAGCCCTTGACCCTTTTCTATTATTGATTTAAATAAAGACCTTTTTTGTTTCATATTTGCAGCTAATGGCAAAAGAAAAATTTAAAGGTTTTAATTTTTTTATTCTAATAGTGACCTCCATGTCCACTAAGAAACTATGAATAATCAGTGTTTGAGAAAAGCATTTCTATGAGCAATCTAGAAAATGGACAAAGAAACCATTGAAACTATTTCATATGCAGGACAAAAAGAAGTTCAGGAATACATTTGTGTCTGGTTCTCGTCTTGTACTACAGAAAGACAAGTGTCCTTTTTATTAATTGCATTAATTAATTGTACTGCACTTACGTCTTTGTCTCTCACAGACCTGTCCATTCTACCCAAGTGATTCAACTATTAAACAAAACCAATACAATGATTGAAAATGTTAGCCAATATAAAAGCTGTAAGTCTAGAGCTTTCCCCTACTCCTAGTGTCATCAGAAAGGAAGATTCCATCAGTGGATGGGACTCATGCACCTTATCATTCTCTCTCTGGGATTTAGCTTCCCATAGCTGAGGAAATGCTGAGTGATGTGCAACGAATTCACACCGACGGGAGTAGAATAAACAGCATTTAGGTTTTAGATGGACTATTTTCCCATTGTAGCGCAGGTTTTCATCTGCTTGATAACTTGGAAATGATGGCAGAGTCTCAGCATGGGGACCTTGAATAGCCTGGATAAGACATGTTTGACTGTACAGAAAAGTGCTCTTCACCTTCCAGGGCTGTGCCTACACCAGCATTAAATCAGTGCAGTAGGGGCAGGTGTGTAGCCTGAAGCAGCCAGTATTGCAGATCCTTCTATTTTATTTTCAGATGAGCTTATTTTCGAATGAGCTTTGAGGTTCTCCTCTGGGTGAAACATTCTCAGTGTGTGTGTGGTTTGATGATGCTGAAGGGGATAGTAATTGGATCAGGCCCCTTTGTCCATCCCAAATGGCTGGAGGAATCCTTTTGGAGAAAAGTGAAATCATCAGTGAGTCAAATAGTTTGGAGACCTCTTGATGTGCTTCTTGTGAAGATCTTCCCATTATGCTTTACTACAGATCACTGATGAAGATGTTGAGCAGAACTGGCCCTAGAACTGAGCCTGGGGAATATCACCAGTGACAGCTTCCAGGCAGATACAGCCCCATTCAATGCAACCCTTTGCAGCCAGTTCATCTCTCAGCATAACACAAACCTGTTTATCTCGCAGCTGGACAGCCTGTCCAGGAGGATGCTGGGGATGGGGGAGAATGACTGGACTGTATTCCAGGGATTCCCAGGAAGTTCAGAATGGGAAATACAACTTTGTGAAGTTAAACAATGAAGGAAAAAGAGGTTCCGAGGTTTCTGACCTTTGTTCTTCATGTTGGCATGGAGAATAGCACAAACCAAATTTGATGAAGGGTGAACAAAGGCAGGACACTGAAAAGCTTTGCAAGGTGATAGTTACTTGAAAGCCCATAGGAAACAAAGGCTGTTATTCCTCTGACCTGAAAGCCCATTTGATCAGGAACCTGAAGGAAGCATAGATGTGGTGCTTTTTTCCCCTTGCAAGGACCACAGTCCGTGAGTTCTGGAGCTGGTTGGAGGCTGAGAGGTTGACTAATGCCAGGAGTCTTCCACCATATCTTTCTGCCAGGGGGTGAGCAACAGAGTGGAGCAACAACAAAGTGGGTATAATACATTTGTCTGAGAAAATAAAAGGAAAAATATAGGACATGCATTGTGAACAGAAACATTTTATGAACATTTTTATTTTTGAAGATTCTCCATTTTTAAAGAATATCGATGAAGTGAGCTACATTTCTTATGTGACTTATGCTGGAGTTTTGTGTCCTTTATCAGTTTTTAATTCTAGCACAAGACATGCTTCTCTTTCTTGGGCCTGTCACCAGCTTCTTGTAACTCTTGACCTCCAGGCAAGGTAGAAATTGACTCTGTCCCAGCACAAAAGACCTGCATACACACACACACACACACACACACACACACACACACGCACGCACACGATGTGCTCGCACATTCAGCGGTCCTGAGCCCTTCCCATGGACACCCATTTCCTTTGTTTGTATTTTTTATGTTTCTCTATGTACAAGCTGTGATTTGGAGCCTCAAGTGGTACATTGCTTCCTATGACTTTTGTTTTATTTTGCAATTTTCAAAAGCATTTAACTGGCAGAAGTAATTTCTTTGATAAAGCATTTCTAGCATCTGATTGAGATGGCAAACATCTCCTTCATGGGGGGATCTCATTTAAAGGTCATTGTGAGGCAGTCCGGAACACACAGGTACACAAACACACAGGTAGTCTCACATGCTTTTCCCTGTCCTGTGCAATTAGTAAAGTAATTAGCTGCTGAGCATTCCTCCCTTCAGAGCAAGATTTTCTTGTTGATTTAGATCATGTTACTACCTAAGGACACAAAGGAGCCCTTCCAAAATACACAGATAGAAGAAGGTTCTTCCTGACTCATTTATTTATATATCTATTTATTTTTGTTCTCTGACACACAAGGGCTGGGAGATATGGGCCCTGGAAGAGAGACATTTGTGCTCCTGGTCTCTATGTATATGTGCTTTTATATAAAATGATAACTCTGGTGAACTACACATACAGGGATGCTGAACTTTCTCATGGAAGTACTGCTCATTCTGTGTATTAAGGTAACTTTTCCTTTGAAGTACCATAGAAAAGCCAAAAGGTACACACAAGCGAAATCAAACTCTGTAAAGATCCTGACCCAAACAGTCTAAATTCAGGTAGGATTGTTTCACCCCTGTGGAAGCACTCAATATTGTGAATGATTCAGCAATGATCCCTTCTGAGAGAAGCTGAGTTTCCCCAGGCCAAAAGTAGCATGTAGGGCAAGGCATGGATGGAGCATCCTATGGAAAATATGGTGCCCTGAAGAAAGTCAGGTTTCAGGTGCCAGGAAAAGACCTTGGCAGATGGAAGAGTGGGAGACAATCACATGGAAAACAGCTGTATCCTCATGAGGGGGATGGTGGTAAGGCCAAGACTTGCAGGCTACATCCCCCAAAATGAGCACTGTATTGGAGAGAAGCCTGGAAGCAGGCAGAGCTGGGCTCTGCCTCCCCCAGGAGGCAAAGATAGCATGTGAAGGTGATCATTAAAAAGGAGCTTAGAGTATCTCACTCTGTACAATGTCAGAGTGTTTACTGTGTAACTCAGATGTTAAAAAGACTGTCAAGGAATTCACATTTCAGGTCTTTCATCTGATAAGAAGGTATTTCACACAACTGCAAGTCCAAGGCTTTGGCAAGATCTGTGAAATTACAAAAAATCTCTGCTACCTAACTCATGTTTTGGGATATGAACTCTTCTCATTTAACTTTACTGGCTGTAGGGTATAGTCTGTAACCTGGGATAATGTCCTTGAAGGGGCTACCAGAATACATGGTTTTGGGACTGCTTCCCAAATTATAAGGCTTGGGATCATGTGATGGATGGCATCTCTGAAGCACGGTGGAGCATGCCACGTGTAGCCTGTAATGTCAGAGACAAGAGCATCAAACCAAAGCCAGAATCATAAAATCACAGAATCATTAAGATTGGAGAAGACCTCTAAAATCACCAAGTCCAACCATCAGCCCATCTCCACCAGGCCCCTAACCAAGACCCTCAGTGTCACATCTCCATGTTTCCTAAACACCTCCAGGGACAGTAACTCCACCACCTCCCTGGGCAGCCTGTGCCACTGTGACAACACTCTTTCTGAGAAGAATTTTTTCCTAATAATCAGTCTAAATTCCTGTTCAAGTGAGGTCCTTCAAGAGAAACTTCAAGTCTCCTTGTTTGTGTACATCTCCAATAGGAACTCAGCACAACCTCTTTCCATCCCAGCTGTATTACACGAGGTGCCTGCTTCCACATTATGGGAGATTCCTTCACACCATTCTCCAAATGTGGAAGTCAAAGATCTAACAGCAAAAGAGAGGCACAAGTCATAATTGTGAGATTCACACTTTGAATAGGAGAACTCAGAGATCTGCTGCTGGCCCAGGACAGACCGTATCAACTAGGAATCCAGACTGTACATTGTTGCAATGGTGAAATAGAGATGCCAGGTTTGTGGGGTGTTGTTACAGCTCCTGAGCTGCAGCACTGGGACCTCTTGCCGTGGCAAAATCCCAGCCTTAACTAACAGGTTTTTCTCTGCCTACTGATTTCCCCGGTAGAATCAGAGAAGACAACATGAACCTCACATCAGCAGAATGATAACTTCAAGCAGACCAAGGCTAAGTTTGTGCACTGCCCTCTGGTGCACATACATCTTGTACAGGGATAAGAATCTGTTGAACGATGAAAAACTAGAGTAATTTCCATCACAACACTGTGTTATAAAGTACACATCTTGGCGAGGTCTGCCTTACATGAGCTAAATGAAGATAGTCACTTCACATTCATGTGCAATAATCACTTCAGTAATGTGTTTCTGCTAACATTAAAGAGAGGAATAAGCTGCACAGACATATTCTACAACATCCAGGCTCTGTCTTACTAGCAACCCTGCCACTGAGCAGTGTGCCTCTCTTTTCTCACAATCTCTACTTTCCGTATGTAGAGATTATATATAGCAACTATTGAGCAAACCCAAACACCCCGCTCTGTTTGCTGCATTCCTCCTCTGCCAGTGCTGCACCAGTTTTGCAGGTGGTTATACAGCAGCACTGCACTGGCACAATTGCCCAGGAGGTTGTAGACGGAAGGAGTTGGAAGGGCCCCTTGAAGGTCATCTAGTCCAACTCCCTGCAGTGAGCAGGGACACCTACAGCTAGCTCAGGTTGCTCAGAGCCCCATCCATCCTGACCTTGAAAGTCTCCAGGGACAGAGCGTCCATCACTTCTCTGGGCAACCTGTGCCAGTGCCTCAGCACTCTGTAAAAATAAAAGTATACCACTGTATACATTCACTTGCATATGAGATTTCATAATTGCTGACGCAAAACCCAAATGAAAAGGCAAAGGGTGGGGAAATAGTTTTTTCCCTTAGATATTCATCAAGAGCAGTCTGAGAAACACAAGAACTTTCAATCTGTAAAGTACTTGGCACAGTCAAAGGTGAGAAATGTGGCAGGACACAGGATGGATTCTCAGTTGGAAGAGCCGTATCTCAAATAATTCAGTAATTTAGGCGCATTTCACATTGAGCTTTTTTGGAGTTCTTTGTCTGCAGTCCTCTCACAGACTTCTCCATCCTTTCAATCCTTCTCTATTCCAAGGACAACACTGATTTGAAATAGGGTTACTTTAAGTAGTGTAAGTAGTTTACATGTCCCCACTTTTCCTTGTTTTCACCCTTTTTGTTCAACTGCTTCCTTGATGTCTCCTCCTACATGAAAGGCCAAATCAAAGAGAGGAAGTAGCACTGCAAACTGGAAGATGGTTGCAGGGTTTTTTTATGGACCCCCGTTGTCAGGAAGCACTAGGCCTGGTGAAAAGCTGAATGGCAAACCTCTACTCTAGGTATCTGCTTGTTGAAAGTGAACAAGAGAAAAAGAAGCAGGTCCTGGAAACAAGCAGCTTTGATTTGATCCTCCTGTGGCACAGGTTTTACTGGCACAAGTTAATTATTGCCCTGATAGGTTGCAATGAAAGCTAGATGAAACTAGAGAAGCTATAATGGAAATGAAGAAGAGCTGCCTGGGCTGTTGTTGTTAGGTTACCACGTTTATAAAATGAAGATTTTGAAAGGTGAGACAAGAACTGCCGGAAGACAAGACAACTTCATGATGCAAACAGCTGCATTGTCTTTAGTATGGAGGAAATGGAAATAAACACAAAGAAACTGCTCCTGTTTCTGGAAGCCCATGCACTAGAGATCACTGGAGGCCAGGAGTAAGCCAGGAAAGGATCACTCCATGCCCATCATGCTGTAGATGAGTTGTCCTTGCTGTCTGAGTGGTTTCTGAATGGTTCCCTCCCATGGGCTCTGACTCTGGGGTTGCCGTACACTTCCAGCTTTGACCGAAGCCAATGCACAAAATAAACGCTGCAGTTTTCAGACAGTAAGATTTACATAATGACACAAACAGTCCACAGGAACACCTCTTGCTGGTGCCAGCCCTCATCACTCTGTCCCGGTGGTCCATCAGCTGTGTAGGATTTTACGTCCTTTACCTTTAGGTATTTGCCGTTAAAACTAGTTCTGTACCAGGCTAGGGAGGGCTGCAGTCGCCCACAGATCGCGAATCCTCAGCTGTCGAGGCTGCGGTCTCCTTGGAAATAACGCTCCCTGCAGGGAGAGCATCCCTGGGCAGGATTGACTCCGGCCAAAGTAAGGCAGTTCCCCTCTCTCCACTTCGCTTCCCGCGATGTTACCCAGCCCTCACATCATTTCGGCATCCCTCTTTTCCGATAATGCCCACCCAACGCCTCCCCACCTCCATGTCGGGGCGACGGAGGGCCGGGGATGAGCCCCACCTCCCAGCGGACCCCTCTCCCTCCGCAGCCCGGAGGGTGTGTGTGGGGGGGGGGGGTATGGGGGGCTGGGCTCTGTCCGCACCCCGCATCCCGGAGCCGCCTCCCGCACCGCTCCACCGGATCCTTTCCGCCTTTCCCCTCTCCCGGATCCGGTTTCGTTGAGCGGAGTTCGCTCCGAGTTGGTAAACGTGGGAGGTGGATCGCCCCTAAAAAGAAAAAAATTGATAATCAATCAATCAATCGATAAATAATAAAACCAACCCGAAGCGGGGCAGCGAAAACAGGGGAAGGCGGTTTGAAGCGCCGGGATTAAAGGTCTGAGCTCGTTTCAGGCGCTCAGAAAGCGGCCCGAAGGATGCTATTTTGCCGCAGTCTGGGTTGTTTCAGCCCCCAGTTGCACAACAAACCGTTTAAACATTTCAGCACAAAACAGATTCCATTGTCGGGCTGCACATTAAAAAGTGTTATTCGCTTTGAAGTTTTTGTCTAATGGCTCTAAACTGAAAGAAAATGTTTTCCTATTACTTAATTCAATCATAGCGAAGAGGCTTGGTAAAAAGCCCACGGATTTTGCCCAAAGTGTGACAGAGTTCTCTTTGTGTTTGCTTATCCTCTGCTGTCACACACTTTAATTCGCCTCTCTTTATCTGGCATTCAAAACTTTCTTCAATGACATTCAATAAGGTCCAGCGGCTGGAAAAAAAAAACTGGTTATTTTTTGGGATATTCTTTCCCAGTGGCTTTGGGCTCGGTGTGCATTCAGGGGCCGTTAACCCTTTGCCTCCCCGCGACTCCGAGCGCTGCGGTCCGCCCGGGGCAGCGGAGCTCCTGCCCCCCCCACCCCCCCGGGGCCGCGGCTCAGCGGGGCGATGCACCCCGGCCCGGGGAAAGCCTTTACATTCCGAGTTCTTTACCGACGAAAACAGAATTCACCAACCCCGTTAACGTTTTGAAGGGAAGGGCGCTTGGAAATTCTTTCTTAATCTGAATTAAAACCGAGTTTTCACACGCATTCGTTTTGGTTTCGTTCAATCCTTTTCCGGCACCGATTTGTGCCCTTCCCCGCATTTCCAGGCTCGAGCACCGATCGCACCTCGGCAGAACCGCGCGGATGTCAGAGCAGCGAGCCCGGCAGCGGGAGCATCCCGGGCGGTCCCTCCCTCGGTCCGAAGGAGCTGCTGCTCCCGTGCTCCGCAAATCCCCCACGCTCAGCGCTCCGTCTCTTTCTTTTTCTTTCTTTCTTCTGTTGGTTTTGTTTTGTTTTGTTTTCCCCACGACATTAAACAGGAAGATGGGGTGCAAAACACACCCCGATGGGTCCTTTTATCTTGTTTAGTGACGCTCCTTCATCCCCTAAGCCGTCGGCAGCAAAAAGCCGTCTCACCGGCGGTGCCCGGAGCTCGGCGCACGGTGCTGCCTCCGGGAGAGGGCAGGGGCAGTGCGGGGCCGTGCGGGCGCACGGCGGTGCCACAGGTGGGAGAGGAGCCGGGGAGCGGCGGGGGAGCGGCTCGGCCGGCAAATAACCGAGGGGGAGCGGGCTGAGAGCCGGGCTGAAAGAGAAGAAGAGCGATAAAGAGAAAGAAAAGAATATTAAATCGCGAGAGAATGAGAAAATAACCCCGCCAAAGGGAGAGGAGGGGAGAGGCCGCCTGCTACGGCGTGGGTGGGGTCGACAAGAATAGAGTACATTATGCAGTTCATTTAGTTAACAAGGGAAATAATGAGGGAGCGTGCGGCGTGAATGCCAAGAGAAGCGGCACAGAAAGCCCATTGAGCGCCCGGCGCCGCCATCACATGGCGCGGCCGCTATTTAAGGCGGGCGGGCTCCGTTCAGCACCACTCGTGCTGGCCAGCGGCGCTGCGCGGGGGCTGCGCGGGCGCTGCGCGGGGCCATGCCGCGCTCCTTCCTGGTGGACTCGCTGGTGCTGCGGGAAGCGGGCGAGAAGAAGGGCGAGGGCAGCCCCCCGCCGCCGCTCTTCCCCTACGCCGTGCACCCCTCGCACCCGCTGCCCGGGCTGCCGGCCGGCGCCTGCCACGCGCGCAAAGCCGGGCTGCTGTGCGTGTGCCCGCTGTGCGTCACCGCCTCGCAGCTGCACCCGCCGCCGCCCGCCATCCCTCTGCTCAAGGCATCCTTCCCCCCGTTCGGCTCTCAGTACTGCCACCCGCCCCTCGGCCGCCAGCAGCACTCCGTGTCCGCCGTCGGCGTGGGGCACGGCCCGGCGCTCTACCAAGGCGCCTACCCGCTGCCCGACCCCCGGCAGTTCCACTGCATCTCCGTGGGTAAGGGGCACGCGTGGGCACCGCACGCTGCAGGAGGCGGGGGGGAGGCGGGAGGATGGAGGTTCGACGGGGCGGACGGGCGCCGCGTCCCGCCGGCTGCGTGGGGATGCGGGCGGGGGGATGCGGGTGGGGGGCATCCCCCGTGGACGTCCCCGGGGAGTGAGGAGGGTGCGGAGGGTGAGGTGGGTGCTGAGCTCCGCTCCGCTCCGCAGACAGCACGTCGAGCCAGCTGCCGAGCAGCAAGAGGATGCGCACCGCCTTCACCAGCACGCAGCTCCTGGAGCTGGAGAGGGAGTTCGCCTCCAACATGTACCTCTCCCGGCTGCGGCGAATCGAGATCGCCACCTACCTGAACCTCTCCGAGAAGCAGGTGAAGATATGGTTCCAGAACCGCCGGGTCAAGCACAAGAAAGAAGGCAAAAGCGGCTCCCACCGGGGAGGAGGCCCCGGGCACAGCTGCAAATGTTCGGCCCTTTCCACCACCAAGTGCTCAGAGGACGACGAGGACTTGCGCATGTCTCCGTCCTCCTCCGGGAAGGACGACAGAGGCCTCGCCGCCACCCCCTGACCCCGGGCTCCGCAGGAACTGTGCCGGGAGCAGAGGGGGGTCCGTGCAGCCGGATGATTTTGTACCGTTTTGTATAATCCGTGTCATTTACGAAAGACTTTCTCGCCTATCCAGACCCCGGCCCATAGCGGCAGCCGTGCGGGAGCCCTGCTGTCGAGAAGGCACTCCCCGGGACCCCCGACGTCCCACGTCGCGCTGTCCCACCCGTGGCTGGGGGTCCCTGCATCCCCCGCGGACAGAGCCGGGCCCGAGGGCAGGGAGCCCAGAGCGGGGCGAGAGAGGGTGGCCGGGGAGGATCGGGGCTGTTTGGGTTATTGTCATAATACTGGCTTTTTTTTTTTTTTCCTATCAGACTGTTCTCTTTTTTGTTTGTTTGTTTATTTGGTTTGGTTTGACACTCGCTGGCGGGCGCGCTGCTGTGGCTGTACCGCCCCGTCCCTATCCCCATCACCATCCCCTCCCCGGGAGATATTTATTTATTTATTTATGTGCTGAGAAATGATGATGGCGATGATGATGATAATGACGATGGTGGCAATAAAGGCTCCGCCGGTGGTTTATTTCCTCACGCAGAGATGTCCTTTGCCTCGCTTCGTGTTCGGGTACCCCCGGGTCACCGTCTCTCCCTGTCTCCGACGGATAGAGCCCGGTACCGGGACGGGCACCTTAGTGCCACCCTCCACCGTCCACGGGGATTGCTCTCCGGGAGCCGAAGGTACAGGGTGCGGGGATCTCCTTGCCCGACCCTGCGTGGGTTTAGAGGAAACCTGGGAGTCTCCTCGCAAAGCCTCAGCCCGGAGGAGAGGACCGTCGTAAAAAAAAAGCAGCTGGGAAGTGCCCGGTGACAAACGAGTGACGACGGCAGGACGGTGGTGGCGATGCTCCCCCGCCCCTGGACGTGACGGGGGACCGGGCGCATCTCCGGGGCTCGGTGCCGTCCGTTTTCCTTGCCGGGAGCAGCTCCATTCCGCTGCGTGCGGGACTGCGCTCCACTTGGGCTCATGGGGACGCACTCTCAGACCGCCGGCTCCGTGTCCCGCAGCCCGGGGCCGCCTGGAAGCGGCTCCGGTGTCTGGGTACCTCTGCTCTCAACCAGGCCCGGTGTCATCCCTGTTTGGAGATCCCTAAAAATCCACGCAGAAATAGCCCACAAGCCCCACACACGAGCTGAGTGCAGTGCTGCTGCCAAGAGAGCCTCACATCCCAGTCATAAAAGGGGTACTTCACCCCATGTCCCACTGCAGTCACCATGGACGTGGGGCAATGTGGGAGCCTTCCTGGGCAGTGCTTGCTTGCTGCTGTGCTGAGAATACATAGCATCACTCTGGCTCCTTTCCCCGTGGCTGCTGGTAGATCCCTTGGTGGGCGAGGGATGAAAAATCCCCATGGGGTGAGGACCTGACCTCACTGGAAGAGGCAGTCAGCCTCGTGCTGTCCTGGCCCCATGGTGTCCCTTGTTTGCCCTCCACAATGGCCCAGCTCCAGCCTGTGAAACTCCCCCAGCCAATTGGCTCAGCAGAGCCCTGAAGCCTTTCCAGCTCTCACCCTACTCCCTGCCCACATTAACCAGCCTTGTTTGGAAGAGTCATTGCAAAATAAGACAGAAGCAGCCCAATGCAAACTTACCAGAGGACTGGCATTGAAGTCAACAAACATCCATGCATGGAGGCTTGTGCATGCTCCTTGTGCCCCCCTGGCATGGTTTGTAGCCAGCTGGCTGCCAGGGGAATGGGAGGAACACCAGCACTGGGCATTCAGTGCTGCTATTAAACTGCTATTGTGGCTGTGGTGTGGAAACTCAGCATCCCTATCTGGCAGCACATCCCCCACCAGCTCTTTGCTTCTCCCCAAGCACTGCAGGCACGGTGGGTACAGGATGCAGCACTGTCTCCGTGGGCACACACAGCATGGGGAGTGTGCAAACACGTGTCTGTATCTTTCACAGCCTAAAAGACACCTTGTATATGTAAAGCAGCAACAAGAATTCCCCCAAACAGTGTAATTTTGTCTGAACAGCAGTGGAGGGTCGTGATGGATGTCCTCAACAAGGCAATATTAATATTCTCTGATACAAGCCGGCCTCTGCTGCAGACCCCATGTCCCCTGCAAAGCCCACGGGGGCTCTCAGTGCACTTGACAGTCATTATGCCACATCCACATGCAGAGATAATCCCTCCTTAGTTGGGCATTTTTCTAATTTAGTGAGAAATCATTACAGCAAATGCTCGGAGTGTCATTTTCAAGGACCCTGGTGTTGGGCAAATTAAAGTCATTTTGCTGTGGGAAGAGCGTGGGCACCTCTGTTAGAGCAAATGTCAGAACACACCAATTTTCAACTTTCTATCTCCAGCCATTTTGATGCGATGTTTTTGAAAGTTACTTAAGCATTTTAGCATCTGAAATGCCTGGTCCTTTGTGACTGCAACAGGAACAGCATTTGCAAATCCACAAAAAGAGTCTGACCATCTTCCAGCATACAGTTTTCCACCACGTTTTTATCTCAAAGTTGAATTATTTCATAGAATCACAGAACCATTCATGGTTGGAAAAGACCTCTAAGGCCACCTAGTCCAACCCCAACCCATCATTACCATGCCCACTAACCACGTCCCTCAGTGCCACATCTCCATGGCTCTTGAGCACCTCCAGGGACAGTGACTACACCACCTCCATGGGTAGCCAAAGGATTGCCACTCCTTCTGAGAAGCATTTTTTCCTAATACCCTAATATCCCTATCAAGCAGAAAGGAAACTCTTTGGATGCTACTGAGGCTTTGAGGATTGGGCACTGCAGCAAAAGTGGATTATGCTGACAAGGGAAGGAGGATTGGACGTTCACAATTTGGTTTCTTGGCAGTAAAAGTATTTACACAGTGTTAGAGCTGACCCCATGGTCCAGGAATAGCATTTACTGTAAATGGATTGATTCTGCTCTGAAACAGCATTCCATCGGGTACAGCTGGGTGCTTCTTCTACTTGTGTTTACCTGGAATCATTCTCACCAAAGGACCAACCTAGAAAGCCAGGCTCCACTTTTCACCCTTAAGCCTTGACACAAGCTGTGAAATTTGGTTCTGTAATGACAGCATTATTATGTCTATGAATGTTATTACTTGAAAATGTAGATGGGTGTTAACTAAAGACCTGAAATAAAATGTTTTTCTATGACATTCCTAATGGTTTGAAACACATACATCAACACGAACTATCTCTCAGTTATATTAATTTTGAAAGTGCTTTTGCTATGAACACGAAAGTACTCATTTATCAGGATGTAATTATGCAGGGCCTGATCTCCTAGGATACTGACACTGATGATGACAGCAAATGGCTGTGCCTGTTGCTTAATGCAGCGGAAGCTAGACTGGGAGTGACATGCTGGTCTGCTGGCTGCTCTATGCATGCACTATGTGCTCTATATACACTGTATCATACATACATACTCCAGGAGGCCCTGAAGCGAACAAGAACAAGAACGAAACTAAAAGAAGCAGCAGCAATGATCATGAAAAGGAAAAATGCTTTCATTTAGACTCTTCCCCATTCTGCTTCAATTCCCGTTTTCTCTGTTGACATTTTCCATTGGGCTTGTTCCCAACTAGGCACATACAGAAAGGAGCAAGCAGACTTTCATCTTACAGTTATTACCTAGTCTTCATAGACCACACTGGAAAGACATCAGGATGGACACAAAATGTGCCCTGGAGCCTGTCCCTAGCTTAGACATGTGTCTATTGTCTTCCCAAAGCTCCAAAGGCTGATGGTGAGTGCTACATACCCCAGGGAGGATTTGAGTTCTCACTGAAGAGCTTTAACAGCCTCATAAATAACCACAGGCTGCATCAGAAGAGTCAGGTTTTTGCCTGGTTAGGTATCTCAGCCTTGGAGTTCACCCTTGGTTTCTGCTTGTTCAGTTTATCTGATAAAATTATCATGTTACAAACTGGGTTTGGAACAATAGGGTTTGAGTTGTGAGTCACAACTTTTCTGTCTCTTACACCTCTAATGACTCCTGATTTTTGTGTTTAGTTTGTACTGTGCTATCACTGTGCAATGCACTGCCCTTACTTGTGTCTTAACTATACATTTACAGTTTTCTCTGCGTGGATGTCAGTATTTCTCCATGGAAGCAGTGGAAGGGCATGTTATCCACATGTACTTTAGAGATGTTTCAACTGCTTATTACTGTAGGGATTGGTGCAAAGAACAAAACAAACAAACAAACAAACAAAAAAACCAACACTGCTATAGTGAGTCCCAAGGCAGGAGAATGGTGGAATTGCATGCCTTAAAGACTGCTCACCACTTAAAGCTGACAAATCACAGAATTGTAGGAGTTGGAAGGGGCCTCTAGAGATTATCAAGTCCAACTCCCCTGCTGAAGCAGGCTCCCTAGACCAAGTTGAACAGGTAGACATCCAGGTAGGTCTTGAACATCTCCAGAGAACATTTTACACCATGCCTGCATTGATGAATTTCTGCCTCTTTGCTCAGTGTGTGGCAGCCTAGCAATGCTAGAGCCTGGAGGTAGCCACAGAGAATATGGATCTATGAAGAATGTCTTCACACTAATGGTTGCATCCCCACTTCCATGGGTGACCCAAGCTCCAGATTCATGTGTGGTCATCCATTTTCTCCCAGCATTCACAGTTCCTCCCCCTCTCTCTTTCTGTCTTCTCCCTGAGCCCATCTTTCCAGAGACCTCGTGGGACTCACCCTCTCAGCCCTGCTGGCAACAGCTGCTGAAGACAACACTCCAGTTTCCAGCAGTAGTTAATAAGTAGATCTTCAAGGGATACTTCATAGAATCACAGAATCTTCCCAGTTGGAAAAGGCCTTCAAGATCAAGTCCAACCATCAGCCTGACTCACCAAGCCCCATCACTATACCATGTCCCTTAGTACCATATCTACTGAATGCCTCCAACAATGACGACTCCATAGATCCCCTGGGAAGCCCATTCCAGTGCCCCACCACTGTCTCCATAAATAAATTCTTCCTAATGCCCAAACTAAACCTTCTCTGACACAATTCAAGACCACGTCCTCACTTCCTAACACTTGTTACATAAGAGACTGACACTCTCATCATTGCAATCTATCTTCAAGAAGTTGCAGGGAGTGACCCCACACAGTCCTTCATGCACTCTCAGACCCACCAGCTCCTTCCAGCCAACACTGCCCTTCCCTTCCACCCTACAACCCATCCTGGCTTCTCCACAGCTCTGCCAGCTCACACAGCCTGCCAACTCTCCGCCCTCATCACTCTCTCCTCTTTTGGTAAACCGTCTTTTCACAATGTATTTTTTATTTTTCTTCCCTCTACCTCAGCCAATCACATGTCTGAAGTTAGTACACATGCTTAAATACCCGACCAGAACCAGCCCTGGATTTTCTTAGGTTGTTTTTCACTCTCAGTTTGGCAGCTGCTTCCCCCATTCCCCCAGAACATCTTATCATCCAGCCCTTATGATTAGTTTTGCATTCAGTTTAGGGCACGTTTAATATGAAACACACTACTAGAAGTGAAGCTCTCTTCTTTTTCCTCTTCCTTTCTTTTTCATTTGTTAGGCATATGAGTAAAGAAACTTTTCAAACTGTTTGCAGAGCTCGAATATTAGCAGAGTGACACAAAGCATTCTGGATATTGCTATGCAAATGACATGCCAAGATTGTTTAGACTGTACCTTGAAGCAGTAAACAAGTTGATTGTCATGGTGTCATGGTAACTAGAGCTGGATCCACTTCATGTGAATGAGGTCCCAACCTGTGTTTTCATTTGGATTGCTACATTGCAGCTAGCAACCCAGTGGTCCACACTTATCACCACGGTTGTCCTCTGGAGACCCAGAGGTAGAGGAAGTGGCCTCAGGTATGGGGCTACCTAAATCTAAAAACGATGGGCTGCTCTGACAAACAGGTCTTGTAGGATACTGGAATGCATGCAGGTCCCAACTGGGTGACTTGTGAGATGATGCCAACAGGAATTTGCCCCAAGCAGCACTGCACTCTCACCACCATGGTTTCCATCTATGGAGATGATATCTGGGGTTGATAAAGCTTGTGTTTGTAAACCAGGCATTGGTCCACTAGTGAACTGCTCCTGTCTCACAAAAGCGTGCAAGTGGGAGAAGTCATTAGGGCTTTACAGTGGGTGGCATGTCTAACTGATCTGTAGGACCAAGAGCTCTGGCTGATAGTCAGCAATCAGTATCGCCCACTTGGTGCATGAGTTCTTGTGAAGGAAAGCTGTAACACTTTCACTGGTTTGACTTGTCCATTTATCACTGGATAACAACACAGCTCTCTAATGGCTCAGGCTTATCACAACAATGACTTAGACATTATAGAATTATTTTTCCAACCTCATAACTCAAAGCTGAGGCTTTGATGAACCACTTTGTTTACAAACGTGAGCGCAAAGTACTCACCCATATTGAGCCACTTCAGGCTTGGGAACCTCCAAATCTCATCTGCCTCTGTAAACAATAGATTTTTTTCACAAATAAAACCAGGAATATGTCAATATTGCCATGCTCTACAGAGTAAATGTACTAGTTTCCTAGGTGGTTGTGGCAACAGAAGCTCAAGCTAAGGAGATCTTGTATCAAGCATGAAAAAAACCTTCATTTTTTGAAGGGCAGTGTATGCAGTGATGAGTGCCAGCTGATCTCAGAGTATTAACTTGGCAGAGGGCTTTGTCCTTTCTGCACTCTAGATCACTGCTGATCTGGGCTGTAAGGAGACCCCAAGAGCTGTTGAGCCATCCTGGTACAGACCACAGGATGTCCCCGGGTGAAGCTCACTGTCTCTGTGGTGGTTCTTCAAACCCACAATATTGCCAGACATAACACAGAAGCAAGACAGCAACTACACTGTGTCAAGCCAATAGTCCATCCTTCCTCTGGCAACGGACAAAAACAAAGGCCTACCAAAGGCAGTAGGGACTGATCTGGAGTCTCCAGCCCTCTGCCGCCCAGGAAACTCCTGAAGTTTCCTATGAAAACCCAATGAATGTGTCACTCACGTGTGTGCCCTGCTTTCTGGAACTCGTGTTACCTTGCACTCTTTGAAATGTTACCTTCCAACTTTGAAATCACTGTGCTTTCAGTAGAAACTCACTGGGTCACTATGGAGACAGGAATCCTCCCATCAGCTGTAGAATGGGCCTTGCACTTAGGCAAGCAACTAGCAGAACAAAATGACACAGCTTACAAAGACTCTGTTCCTCTTGTGCTGGAGGGTTCCATTAAGCCCTGTGGTAATACTCTGCTACAAGCAATCCTAGCAGATTCAAAGGGATGAGAGAAAGCTAGGCTGGAAAATGCCACTGAGACTCCCATACATTCATGATTTCTGTGTCCTTTAATGTCCCGTGTCAGACCCTGATTTACCATGGCCAAGTAGGCAACTGGGCTGGTGAGTGGGTGGTAAGGTGAGGAGCTCAAAGTCTAAAATCAGCTGGACAGCATCAGACTTGAAATAAAATCTCTCCGAAGATAAAATGACATAGAACCAAGCCCATAACAGCTAGCTAAAATATGGCAGTGTTTCCTTTAATGCTTGTACGCCAAGAAGATGTTCAGAAGCAGAGGTAACCATGGTAAATTGACTCCATAGGGAGACTGTGGAGTCTCCTCCTTGGAGATCTTTCGAAGCTGCCTAGATGAGTGCCTGGACACCCTACTTTGGATGTCCCCTCTGTAACTGGAATAGGGAAAGGTAGATCCTGGCAACTTCTACCATCCTGTGACTGTGAAATCCCCCTCTGAGCTGCCAAGCATAGCCACAGAAGAGTGAACAGCACAGCCCTCCCAGAACAAAAGCAGCCTTCACCCACTTGGCAGGGAAAAGAATTGTTTAACCTGCATTGGAAGGTACATAAGAAAGACCTTCCAGATGGCACAAAAGCATTGTGAGCTCCAGGTGAACACACCGAATCCATCTCACATCGCCCAAGGCCTCTTCCACTGGGGGTATTGAGCTCTTCTCTGTGCTTATGGTGGCTCGGGATGCTACAAGCAGACTAGAGAGACATCGAGAGGAAGAGTCTGCTGGGCTGTGAAATAAGTGTGACCACACAGGTCCACATGTCTGGGCTCTCTTCCAGGCTTTGGGAATGAGCATGTGGCCAGGGAATTTGTCTTCCCGATTTCTCATCAGCCACTGCAAAGTCTGCATAAAACTAGCTCAAGGGAAGCATGAGGACCCTACAGGAATTGATCAAATGTGACATAGGAGGAAGGTGGAAGGCTTTACC